>NC_142614.1:37033468-37336498 GCF_059453375.1 Lepisosteus platostomus | reverse complement strand
CACACTCAGCTCTTAACCCCAGTGTGCAGAAAGTGTCAAAACGTGTTTTTCAGCAGAAATAAACATGTTTCTGCAAGTTTGGTCACCCCCATGTAAGTTATGGGGCAGTAACAGCACACTTTTGAAAACGTGTTTTTCAGCCCGAAATAAACGCGTTTTTTCAGACAACTGAATCCCTATGTAACTGCAAGACTCAGAAGAGCCCACACACTCAGCTCTTAACCCCAGTGTGCAGAAAGTGACAAAACATGATTTTCAGCAGAAATAAACATGTTTCTGCAAGTTTGGTCACCCCCATGTAAGTTATGGGGCAGTAACAGCACACTTTTGAAAACGTGTTTTTCAGCCCGAAATAAACGCGTTTTTTCAGACAACTGAATCCCTATGTAACTGCAAGACTCAGAAGAGCCCACACACTCAGCTCTTAACCCCAGTGTGCAGAAAGTGTCAAAACGTGTTTTTCAGCAGAAATAAACATGTTTCTGCAAGTTTGGTCACCCCCATGTAAGTTATGGGGCAGTAACAGCACACTTTTGAAAACGTGTTTTTCAGCCTGAAATAAACACGTTTTTTCACACAACTGAATCCCTATGTAACTGCAAGACTCAAAAGAGCCCACACACTCAGCTCTTAACCCCAGTGTGCAGAAAGTGTCAAAACATGATTTTCAGCAGAAATAAACATGTTTCTGCAAGTTTGGTCACCCCCATGTAAGTTATGGGGCAGTAACAGCACACTTTTGAAAACGTGTTTTTCAGCCCGAAATAAACGCGTTTTTTCACACAACTGAATCCCTATGTAACTGCAAGACTCAGAAGAGCCCACACACTCAGCTCTTAACCCCAGTGTGCAGAAAGTGTCAAAACATGATTTTCAGCAGAAATAAACATGTTTCTGCAAGTTTGGTCACCCCCATGTAAGTTATGGGGCAGTAACAGCACACTTTTGAAAACGTGTTTTTCAGCCCGAAATAAACGCGTTTTTTCACACAACTGAATCCCTATGTAACTGCAAGACTCAGAAGAGCCCACACACTCAGCTCTTAACCCCAGTGTGCAGAAAGTGTCAAAACGTGTTTTTCAGCAGAAATAAACATGTTTCTGCAACTTTGGTCACCCCCATGTAAGTTATGGGGCAGTAACAGCACACTTTTGAAAACGTGTTTTTCAGCCCGAAATAAACGCGTTTTTTCAGACAACTGAATCCCTATGTAACTGCAAGGCTCAAAAGAGCCCACACACTCAGCTCTTAACCCCAGTGTGCAGAAAGTGTCAAAACGTGTTTTTCAGCAGAAATAAACATGTTTCTGCAAGTTTGGTCACCCCCATGTAAGTTATGGGGCAGTAACAGCACACTTTTGAAAACGTGTTTTTCAGCCCGAAATAAACGCGTTTTTTCAGACAACTGAATCCCTATGTAACTGCAAGACTCAGAAGAGCCCACACACTCAGCTCTTAACCCCAGTGTGCAGAAAGTGACAAAACATGATTTTCAGCAGAAATAAACATGTTTCTGCAAGTTTGGTCACCCCCATGTAAGTTATGGGGCAGTAACAGCACACTTTTGAAAACGTGTTTTTCAGCCCGAAATAAACGCGTTTTTTCAGACAACTGAATCCCTATGTAACTGCAAGACTCAGAAGAGCCCACACACTCAGCTCTTAACCCCAGTGTGCAGAAAGTGTCAAAACGTGTTTTTCAGCAGAAATAAACATGTTTCTGCAAGTTTGGTCACCCCCATGTAAGTTATGGGGCAGTAACAGCACACTTTTGAAAACGTGTTTTTCAGCCTGAAATAAACACGTTTTTTCACACAACTGAATCCCTATGTAACTGCAAGACTCAAAAGAGCCCACACACTCAGCTCTTAACCCCAGTGTGCAGAAAGTGTCAAAACATGATTTTCAGCAGAAATAAACATGTTTCTGCAAGTTTGGTCACCCCCATGTAAGTTATGGGGCAGTAACAGCACACTTTTGAAAACGTGTTTTTCAGCCCGAAATAAACGCGTTTTTTCAGACAACTGAATCCCTATGTAACTGCAAGACTCAGAAGAGCCCACACACTCAGCTCTTAACCCCAGTGTGCAGAAAGTGTCAAAACGTGTTTTTCAGCAGAAATAAACATGTTTCTGCAAGTTTGGTCACCCCCATGTAAGTTATGGGGCAGTAACAGCACACTTTTGAAAACGTGTTTTTCAGCCCGAAATAAACGCGTTTTTTCAGACAACTGAATCCCTATGTAACTGCAAGGCTCAAAAGAGCCCACACACTCAGCTCTTAACCCCAGTGTGCAGAAAGTGTCAAAACGTGTTTTTCAGCAGAAATAAACATGTTTCTGCAAGTTTGGTCACCCCCATGTAAGTTATGGGGCAGTAACAGCACACTTTTGAAAACGTGTTTTTCAGCCCGAAATAAACGCGTTTTTTCAGACAACTGAATCCCTATGTAACTGCAAGACTCAGAAGAGCCCACACACTCAGCTCTTAACCCCAGTGTGCAGAAAGTGTCAAAACATGATTTTCAGCAGAAATAAACATGTTTCTGCAAGTTTGGTCACCCCCATGTAAGTTATGGGGCAGTAACAGCACACTTTTGAAAACGTGTTTTTCAGCCCGAAATAAACGCGTTTTTTCAGACAACTGAATCCCTATGTAACTGCAAGACTCAGAAGAGCCCACACACTCAGCTCTTAACCCCAGTGTGCAGAAAGTGTCAAAACGTGTTTTTCAGCAGAAATAAACATGTTTCTGCAAGTTTGGTCACCCCCATGTAAGTTATGGGGCAGTAACAGCACACTTTTGAAAACGTGTTTTTCAGCCCGAAATAAACGCGTTTTTTCAGACAACTGAATCCCTATGTAACTGCAAGACTCAGAAGAGCCCACACACTCAGCTCTTAACCCCAGTGTGCAGAAAGTGTCAAAACGTGTTTTTCAGCAGAAATAAACATGTTTCTGCAAGTTTGGTCACCCCCATGTAAGTTATGGGGCAGTAACAGCACACTTTTGAAAACGTGTTTTTCAGCCCGAAATAAACGCGTTTTTTCAGACATCTGAATCCCTATGTAACTGCAAGGCTCAAAAGAGCCCACACACTCAGCTCTTAACCCCAGTGTGCAGAAAGTGTCAAAACATGATTTTCAGCAGAAATAAACATGTTTCTGCAAGTTTGGTCACCCCCATGTAAGTTATGGGGCAGTAACAGCACACTTTTGAAAACGTGTTTTTCAGCCCGAAATAAACGCGTTTTTTCAGACAACTGAATCCCTATGTAACTGCAAGACTCAGAAGAGCCCACACACTCAGCTCTTAACCCCAGTGTGCAGAAAGTGTCAAAACGTGTTTTTCAGCAGAAATAAACATGTTTCTGCAAGTTTGGTCACCCCCATGTAAGTTATGGGGCAGTAACAGCACACTTTTGAAAACGTGTTTTTCAGCCCGAAATAAACGCGTTTTTTCAGACAACTGAATCCCTATGTAACTGCAAGGCTCAAAAGAGCCCACACACTCAGCTCTTAACCCCAGTGTGCAGAAAGTGTCAAAACGTGTTTTTCAGCAGAAATAAACATGTTTCTGCAAGTTTGGTCACCCCCATGTAAGTTATGGGGCAGTAACAGCACACTTTTGAAAACGTGTTTTTCAGCCCGAAATAAACGCGTTTTTTCAGACAACTGAATCCCTATGTAACTGCAAGGCTCAAAAGAGCCCACACACTCAGCTCTTAACCCCAGTGTGCAGAAAGTGTCAAAACGTGTTTTTCAGCAGAAATAAACATGTTTCTGCAAGTTTGGTCACCCCCATGTAAGTTATGGGGCAGTAACAGCACACTTTTGAAAACGTGTTTTTCAGCCCGAAATAAACGCGTTTTTTCAGACAACTGAATCCCTATGTAACTGCAAGACTCAGAAGAGCCCACACACTCAGCTCTTAACCCCAGTGTGCAGAAAGTGACAAAACATGATTTTCAGCAGAAATAAACATGTTTCTGCAAGTTTGGTCACCCCCATGTAAGTTATGGGGCAGTAACAGCACACTTTTGAAAACGTGTTTTTCAGCCCGAAATAAACGCGTTTTTTCAGACAACTGAATCCCTATGTAACTGCAAGACTCAGAAGAGCCCACACACTCAGCTCTTAACCCCAGTGTGCAGAAAGTGTCAAAACGTGTTTTTCAGCAGAAATAAACATGTTTCTGCAAGTTTGGTCACCCCCATGTAAGTTATGGGGCAGTAACAGCACACTTTTGAAAACGTGTTTTTCAGCCTGAAATAAACACGTTTTTTCACACAACTGAATCCCTATGTAACTGCAAGACTCAAAAGAGCCCACACACTCAGCTCTTAACCCCAGTGTGCAGAAAGTGTCAAAACATGATTTTCAGCAGAAATAAACATGTTTCTGCAAGTTTGGTCACCCCCATGTAAGTTATGGGGCAGTAACAGCACACTTTTGAAAACGTGTTTTTCAGCCCGAAATAAACGCGTTTTTTCAGACAACTGAATCCCTATGTAACTGCAAGACTCAGAAGAGCCCACACACTCAGCTCTTAACCCCAGTGTGCAGAAAGTGTCAAAACGTGTTTTTCAGCAGAAATAAACATGTTTCTGCAAGTTTGGTCACCCCCATGTAAGTTATGGGGCAGTAACAGCACACTTTTGAAAACGTGTTTTTCAGCCCGAAATAAACGCGTTTTTTCAGACAACTGAATCCCTATGTAACTGCAAGGCTCAGAAGAGCCCACACACTCAGCTCTTAACCCCAGTGTGCAGAAAGTGTCAAAACATGATTTTCAGCAGAAATAAACATGTTTCTGCAAGTTTGGTCACCCCCATGTAAGTTATGGGGCAGTAACAGCACACTTTTGAAAACGTGTTTTTCAGCCCGAAATAAACGCGTTTTTTCAGACAACTGAATCCCTATGTAACTGCAAGACTCAGAAGAGCCCACACACTCAGCTCTTAACCCCAGTGTGCAGAAAGTGTCAAAACGTGTTTTTCAGCAGAAATAAACATGTTTCTGCAAGTTTGGTCACCCCCATGTAAGTTATGGGGCAGTAACAGCACACTTTTGAAAACGTGTTTTTCAGCCCGAAATAAACGCGTTTTTTCAGACAACTGAATCCCTATGTAACTGCAAGGCTCAAAAGAGCCCACACACTCAGCTCTTAACCCCAGTGTGCAGAAAGTGTCAAAACGTGTTTTTCAGCAGAAATAAACATGTTTCTGCAAGTTTGGTCACCCCCATGTAAGTTATGGGGCAGTAACAGCACACTTTTGAAAACGTGTTTTTCAGCCCGAAATAAACGCGTTTTTTCAGACAACTGAATCCCTATGTAACTGCAAGACTCAGAAGAGCCCACACACTCAGCTCTTAACCCCAGTGTGCAGAAAGTGTCAAAACGTGTTTTTCAGCAGAAATAAACATGTTTCTGCAAGTTTGGTCACCCCCATGTAAGTTATGGGGCAGTAACAGCACACTTTTGAAAACGTGTTTTTCAGCCCGAAATAAACGCGTTTTTTCAGACAACTGAATCCCTATGTAACTGCAAGACTCAGAAGAGCCCACACACTCAGCTCTTAACCCCAGTGTGCAGAAAGTGTCAAAACATGATTTTCAGCAGAAATAAACATGTTTCTGCAAGTTTGGTCACCCCCATGTAAGTTATGGGGCAGTAACAGCACACTTTTGAAAACGTGTTTTTCAGCCCGAAATAAACGCGTTTTTTCAGACAACTGAATCCCTATGTAACTGCAAGACTCAGAAGAGCCCACACACTCAGCTCTTAACCCCAGTGTGCAGAAAGTGTCAAAACGTGTTTTTCAGCAGAAATAAACATGTTTCTGCAAGTTTGGTCACCCCCATGTAAGTTATGGGGCAGTAACAGCACACTTTTGAAAACGTGTTTTTCAGCCCGAAATAAACGCGTTTTTTCAGACAACTGAATCCCTATGTAACTGCAAGACTCAGAAGAGCCCACACACTCAGCTCTTAACCCCAGTGTGCAGAAAGTGTCAAAACGTGTTTTTCAGCAGAAATAAACATGTTTCTGCAAGTTTGGTCACCCCCATGTAAGTTATGGGGCAGTAACAGCACACTTTTGAAAACGTGTTTTTCAGCCCGAAATAAACGCGTTTTTTCAGACAACTGAATCCCTATGTAACTGCAAGACTCAGAAGAGCCCACACACTCAGCTCTTAATCCCAGTGTGCAGAAAGTGTCAAAACGTGTTTTTCAGCAGAAATAAACATGTTTCTGCAAGTTTGGTCACCCCCATGTAAGTTATGGGGCAGTAACAGCACACTTTTGAAAACGTGTTTTTCAGCCCGAAATAAACGCGTTTTTTCAGACAACTGAATCCCTATGTAACTGCAAGGCTCAAAAGAGCCCACACACTCAGCTCTTAACCCCAGTGTGCAGAAAGTGTCAAAACATGATTTTCAGCAGAAATAAACATGTTTCTGCAAGTTTGGTCACTCCCATGTAAGTTATGGGGCAGTAACAGCACACTTTTGAAAACGTGTTTTTCAGCCCGAAATAAACGCGTTTTTTCAGACAACTGAATCCCTATGTAACTGCAAGACTCAGAAGAGCCCACACACTCAGCTCTTAACCCCAGTGTGCAGAAAGTGTCAAAACGTGATTTTCAGCAGAAATAAACCTGTTTCTGCAAGTTTGGTCACCCCCATGTAAGTTATGGGGCAGTAACAGCACACTTTTGAAAACGTGTTTTTCAGCCCGAAATAAACGCGTTTTTTCAGACAACTGAATCCCTATGTAACTGCAAGGCTCAAAAGAGCCCACACACTCAGCTCTTAACCCCAGTGTGCAGAAAGTGTCAAAACATGATTTTCAGCAGAAATAAACATGTTTCTGCAAGTTTGGTCACTCCCATGTAAGTTATGGGGCAGTAACAGCACACTTTTGAAAACGTGTTTTTCAGCCCGAAATAAACGCGTTTTTTCAGACAACTGAATCCCTATGTAACTGCAAGACTCAGAAGAGCCCACACACTCAGCTCTTAACCCCAGTGTGCAGAAAGTGTCAAAACGTGATTTTCAGCAGAAATAAACCTGTTTCTGCAAGTTTGGTCACCCCCATGTAAGTTATGGGGCAGTAACAGCACACTTTTGAAAACGTGTTTTTCAGCCCGAAATAAACGCGTTTTTTCAGACAACTGAATCCCTATGTAACTGCAAGGCTCAAAAGAGCCCACACACTCAGCTCTTAACCCCAGTGTGCAGAAAGTGTCAAAACGTGTTTTTCAGCAGAAATAAACATGTTTCTGCAAGTTTGGTCACCCCCATGTAAGTTATGGGGCAGTAACAGCACACTTTTGAAAACGTGTTTTTCAGCCCGAAATAAACGCGTTTTTTCAGACAACTGAATCCCTATGTAACTGCAAGACTCAGAAGAGCCCACACACTCAGCTCTTAACCCCAGTGTGCAGAAAGTGTCAAAACGTGTTTTTCAGCAGAAATAAACATGTTTCTGCAAGTTTGGTCACCCCCATGTAAGTTATGGGGCAGTAACAGCACACTTTTGAAAACGTGTTTTTCAGCCCGAAATAAACGCGTTTTTTCAGACAACTGAATCCCTATGTAACTGCAAGACTCAGAAGAGCCCACACACTCAGCTCTTAACCCCAGTGTGCAGAAAGTGTCAAAACGTGTTTTTCAGCAGAAATAAACATGTTTCTGCAAGTTTGGTCACCCCCATGTAAGTTATGGGGCAGTAACAGCACACTTTTGAAAACGTGTTTTTCAGCCCGAAATAAACGCGTTTTTTCAGACAACTGAATCCCTATGTAACTGCAAGACTCAGAAGAGCCCACACACTCAGCTCTTAATCCCAGTGTGCAGAAAGTGTCAAAACGTGTTTTTCAGCAGAAATAAACATGTTTCTGCAAGTTTGGTCACCCCCATGTAAGTTATGGGGCAGTAACAGCACACTTTTGAAAACGTGTTTTTCAGCCCGAAATAAACGCGTTTTTTCAGACAACTGAATCCCTATGTAACTGCAAGACTCAGAAGAGCCCACACACTCAGCTCTTAACCCCAGTGTGCAGAAAGTGTCAAAACGTGATTTTCAGCAGAAATAAACCTGTTTCTGCAAGTTTGGTCACCCCCATGTAAGTTATGGGGCAGTAACAGCACACTTTTGAAAACGTGTTTTTCAGCCCGAAATAAACGCGTTTTTTCAGACAACTGAATCCCTATGTAACTGCAAGGCTCAAAAGAGCCCACACACTCAGCTCTTAACCCCAGTGTGCAGAAAGTGTCAAAACGTGTTTTTCAGCAGAAATAAACATGTTTCTGCAAGTTTGGTCACCCCCATGTAAGTTATGGGGCAGTAACAGCACACTTTTGAAAACGTGTTTTTCAGCCCGAAATAAACGCGTTTTTTCAGACAACTGAATCCCTATGTAACTGCAAGACTCAGAAGAGCCCACACACTCAGCTCTTAACCCCAGTGTGCAGAAAGTGTCAAAACATGATTTTCAGCAGAAATAAACATGTTTCTGCAAGTTTGGTCACCCCCATGTAAGTTATGGGGCAGTAACAGCACACTTTTGAAAACGTGTTTTTCAGCCCGAAATAAACGCGTTTTTTCAGACAACTGAATCCCTATGTAACTGCAAGACTCAGAAGAGCCCACACACTCAGCTCTTAACCCCAGTGTGCAGAAAGTGTCAAAACGTGTTTTTCAGCAGAAATAAACATGTTTCTGCAAGTTTGGTCACCCCCATGTAAGTTATGGGGCAGTAACAGCACACTTTTGAAAACGTGTTTTTCAGCCCGAAATAAACGCGTTTTTTCAGACAACTGAATCCCTATGTAACTGCAAGACTCAGAAGAGCCCACACACTCAGCTCTTAACCCCAGTGTGCAGAAAGTGTCAAAACGTGTTTTTCAGCAGAAATAAACATGTTTCTGCAAGTTTGGTCACCCCCATGTAAGTTATGGGGCAGTAACAGCACACTTTTGAAAACGTGTTTTTCAGCCCGAAATAAACGCGTTTTTTCAGACAACTGAATCCCTATGTAACTGCAAGACTCAGAAGAGCCCACACACTCAGCTCTTAATCCCAGTGTGCAGAAAGTGTCAAAACGTGTTTTTCAGCAGAAATAAACATGTTTCTGCAAGTTTGGTCACCCCCATGTAAGTTATGGGGCAGTAACAGCACACTTTTGAAAACGTGTTTTTCAGCCCGAAATAAACGCGTTTTTTCAGACAACTGAATCCCTATGTAACTGCAAGGCTCAAAAGAGCCCACACACTCAGCTCTTAACCCCAGTGTGCAGAAAGTGTCAAAACATGATTTTCAGCAGAAATAAACATGTTTCTGCAAGTTTGGTCACCCCCATGTAAGTTATGGGGCAGTAACAGCACACTTTTGAAAACGTGTTTTTCAGCCCGAAATAAACGCGTTCTTTCAGACAACTGAATCCCTATGTAACTGCAAGACTCAGAAGAGCCCACACACTCAGCTCTTAACCCCAGTGTGCAGAAAGTGTCAAAACGTGATTTTCAGCAGAAATAAACCTGTTTCTGCAAGTTTGGTCACCCCCATGTAAGTTATGGGGCAGTAACAGCACACTTTTGAAAACGTGTTTTTCAGCCCGAAATAAACGCGTTTTTTCAGACAACTGAATCCCTATGTAACTGCAAGGCTCAAAAGAGCCCACACACTCAGCTCTTAACCCCAGTGTGCAGAAAGTGTCAAAACATGATTTTCAGCAGAAATAAACATGTTTCTGCAAGTTTGGTCACCCCCATGTAAGTTATGGGGCAGTAACAGCACACTTTTGAAAACGTGTTTTTCAGCCCGAAATAAACGCGTTTTTTCAGACAACTGAATCCCTATGTAACTGCAAGACTCAGAAGAGCCCACACACTCAGCTCTTAACCCCAGTGTGCAGAAAGTGTCAAAACGTGTTTTTCAGCAGAAATAAACATGTTTCTGCAAGTTTGGTCACCCCCATGTAAGTTATGGGGCAGTAACAGCACACTTTTGAAAACGTGTTTTTCAGCCCGAAATAAACGCGTTTTTTCAGACAACTGAATCCCTATGTAACTGCAAGACTCAGAAGAGCCCACACACTCAGCTCTTAACCCCAGTGTGCAGAAAGTGTCAAAACGTGATTTTCAGCAGAAATAAACATGTTTCTGCAAGTTTGGTCACCCCCATGTAAGTTATGGGGCAGTAACAGCACACTTTTGAAAACGTGTTTTTCAGCCCGAAATAAACGCGTTTTTTCAGACAACTGAATCCCTATGTAACTGCAAGACTCAGAAGAGCCCACACACTCAGCTCTTAATCCCAGTGTGCAGAAAGTGTCAAAACGTGTTTTTCAGCAGAAATAAACATGTTTCTGCAAGTTTGGTCACCCCCATGTAAGTTATGGGGCAGTAACAGCACACTTTTGAAAACGTGTTTTTCAGCCCGAAATAAACGCGTTTTTTCAGACAACTGAATCCCTATGTAACTGCAAGGCTCAAAAGAGCCCACACACTCAGCTCTTAACCCCAGTGTGCAGAAAGTGTCAAAACATGATTTTCAGCAGAAATAAACATGTTTCTGCAAGTTTGGTCACCCCCATGTAAGTTATGGGGCAGTAACAGCACACTTTTGAAAACGTGTTTTTCAGCCCGAAATAAACGCGTTTTTTCAGACAACTGAATCCCTATGTAACTGCAAGACTCAGAAGAGCCCACACACTCAGCTCTTAACCCCAGTGTGCAGAAAGTGTCAAAACGTGTTTTTCAGCAGAAATAAACATGTTTCTGCAAGTTTGGTCACCCCCATGTAAGTTATGGGGCAGTAACAGCACACTTTTGAAAACGTGTTTTTCAGCCCGAAATAAACGCGTTTTTTCAGACAACTGAATCCCTATGTAACTGCAAGGCTCAAAAGAGCCCACACACTCAGCTCTTAACCCCAGTGTGCAGAAAGTGTCAAAACGTGTTTTTCAGCAGAAATAAACATGTTTCTGCAAGTTTGGTCACCCCCATGTAAGTTATGGGGCAGTAACAGCACACTTTTGAAAACGTGTTTTTCAGCCCGAAATAAACGCGTTTTTTCAGACAACTGAATCCCTATGTAACTGCAAGACTCAGAAGAGCCCACACACTCAGCTCTTAACCCCAGTGTGCAGAAAGTGACAAAACATGATTTTCAGCAGAAATAAACATGTTTCTGCAAGTTTGGTCACCCCCATGTAAGTTATGGGGCAGTAACAGCACACTTTTGAAAACGTGTTTTTCAGCCCGAAATAAACGCGTTTTTTTAGACAACTGAATCCCTATGTAACTGCAAGGCTCAAAAGAGCCCACACACTCAGCTCTTAACCCCAGTGTGCAGAAAGTGTCAAAACGTGTTTTTCAGCAGAAATAAACATGTTTCTGCAAGTTTGGTCACCCCAATGTAAGTTATGGGGCAGTAACAGCACACTTTTGAAAACGTGTTTTTCAGCCCGAAATAAACGCGTTTTTTCAGACAACTGAATCCCTATGTAACTGCAAGGCTCAAAAGAGCCCACACACTCAGCTCTTAACCCCAGTGTGCAGAAAGTGTCAAAACATGATTTTCAGCAGAAATAAACATGTTTCTGCAAGTTTGGTCACCCCCATGTAAGTTATGGGGCAGTAACAGCACACTTTTGAAAACGTGTTTTTCAGCCCGAAATAAACGCGTTTTTTCAGACAACTGAATCCCTATGTAACTGCAAGACTCAGAAGAGCCCACACACTCAGCTCTTAACCCCAGTGTGCAGAAAGTGTCAAAACGTGTTTTTCAGCAGAAATAAACATGTTTCTGCAAGTTTGGTCACTCCCATGTAAGTTATGGGGCAGTAACAGCACACTTTTGAAAACGTGTTTTTCAGCCTGAAATAAACACGTTTTTTCAGACAACTGAATCCCTATGTAACTGCAAGACTCAGAAGAGCCCACACACTCAGCTCTTAACCCCAGTGTGCAGAAAGTGTCAAAACATGATTTTCAGCAGAAATAAACATGTTTCTGCAAGTTTGGTCACCCCCATGTAAGTTATGGGGCAGTAACAGCACACTTTTGAAAACGTGTTTTTCAGCCCGAAATAAACGCGTTTTTTCAGACAACTGAATCCCTATGTAACTGCAAGACTCAGAAGAGCCCACACACTCAGCTCTTAACCCCAGTGTGCAGAAAGTGTCAAAACGTGTTTTTCAGCAGAAATAAACATGTTTCTGCAAGTTTGGTCACCCCCATGTAAGTTATGGGGCAGTAACAGCACACTTTTGAAAACGTGTTTTTCAGCCCGAAATAAACGCGTTTTTTCAGACAACTGAATCCCTATGTAACTGCAAGACTCAGAAGAGCCCACACACTCAGCTCTTAATCCCAGTGTGCAGAAAGTGTCAAAACGTGTTTTTCAGCAGAAATAAACATGTTTCTGCAAGTTTGGTCACCCCCATGTAAGTTATGGGGCAGTAACAGCACACTTTTGAAAACGTGTTTTTCAGCCCGAAATAAACGCGTTTTTTCAGACAACTGAATCCCTATGTAACTGCAAGGCTCAAAAGAGCCCACACACTCAGCTCTTAACCCCAGTGTGCAGAAAGTGTCAAAACATGATTTTCAGCAGAAATAAACATGTTTCTGCAAGTTTGGTCACCCCCATGTAAGTTATGGGGCAGTAACAGCACACTTTTGAAAACGTGTTTTTCAGCCCGAAATAAACGCGTTTTTTCAGACAACTGAATCCCTATGTAACTGCAAGACTCAGAAGAGCCCACACACTCAGCTCTTAACCCCAGTGTGCAGAAAGTGTCAAAACGTGATTTTCAGCAGAAATAAACCTGTTTCTGCAAGTTTGGTCACCCCCATGTAAGTTATGGGGCAGTAACAGCACACTTTTGAAAACGTGTTTTTCAGCCCGAAATAAACGCGTTTTTTCAGACAACTGAATCCCTATGTAACTGCAAGGCTCAAAAGAGCCCACACACTCAGCTCTTAACCCCAGTGTGCAGAAAGTGTCAAAACGTGTTTTTCAGCAGAAATAAACATGTTTCTGCAAGTTTGGTCACCCCCATGTAAGTTATGGGGCAGTAACAGCACACTTTTGAAAACGTGTTTTTCAGCCCGAAATAAACGCGTTTTTTCAGACAACTGAATCCCTATGTAACTGCAAGACTCAGAAGAGCCCACACACTCAGCTCTTAACCCCAGTGTGCAGAAAGTGTCAAAACATGATTTTCAGCAGAAATAAACATGTTTCTGCAAGTTTGGTCACCCCCATGTAAGTTATGGGGCAGTAACAGCACACTTTTGAAAACGTGTTTTTCAGCCCGAAATAAACGCGTTTTTTCAGACAACTGAATCCCTATGTAACTGCAAGACTCAGAAGAGCCCACACACTCAGCTCTTAACCCCAGTGTGCAGAAAGTGTCAAAACGTGTTTTTCAGCAGAAATAAACATGTTTCTGCAAGTTTGGTCACCCCCATGTAAGTTATGGGGCAGTAACAGCACACTTTTGAAAACGTGTTTTTCAGCCCGAAATAAACGCGTTTTTTCAGACAACTGAATCCCTATGTAACTGCAAGACTCAGAAGAGCCCACACACTCAGCTCTTAACCCCAGTGTGCAGAAAGTGTCAAAACGTGTTTTTCAGCAGAAATAAACATGTTTCTGCAAGTTTGGTCACCCCCATGTAAGTTATGGGGCAGTAACAGCACACTTTTGAAAACGTGTTTTTCAGCCCGAAATAAACGCGTTTTTTCAGACAACTGAATCCCTATGTAACTGCAAGACTCAGAAGAGCCCACACTCTCAGCTCTTAATCCCAGTGTGCAGAAAGTGTCAAAACGTGTTTTTCAGCAGAAATAAACATGTTTCTGCAAGTTTGGTCACCCCCATGTAAGTTATGGGGCAGTAACAGCACACTTTTGAAAACGTGTTTTTCAGCCCGAAATAAACGCGTTTTTTCAGACAACTGAATCCCTATGTAACTGCAAGGCTCAAAAGAGCCCACACACTCAGCTCTTAACCCCAGTGTGCAGAAAGTGTCAAAACATGATTTTCAGCAGAAATAAACATGTTTCTGCAAGTTTGGTCACCCCCATGTAAGTTATGGGGCAGTAACAGCACACTTTTGAAAACGTGTTTTTCAGCCCGAAATAAACGCGTTTTTTCAGACAACTGAATCCCTATGTAACTGCAAGACTCAGAAGAGCCCACACACTCAGCTCTTAACCCCAGTGTGCAGAAAGTGTCAAAACGTGATTTTCAGCAGAAATAAACCTGTTTCTGCAAGTTTGGTCACCCCCATGTAAGTTATGGGGCAGTAACAGCACACTTTTGAAAACGTGTTTTTCAGCCCGAAATAAACGCGTTTTTTCAGACAACTGAATCCCTATGTAACTGCAAGGCTCAAAAGAGCCCACACACTCAGCTCTTAACCCCAGTGTGCAGAAAGTGTCAAAACATGATTTTCAGCAGAAATAAACATGTTTCTGCAAGTTTGGTCACCCCCATGTAAATTATGGGGCAGTAACAGCACACTTTTGAAAACGTGTTTTTCAGCCCGAAATAAACGCGTTTTTTCAGACAACTGAATCCCTATGTAACTGCAAGACTCAGAAGAGCCCACACACTCAGCTCTTAACCCCAGTGTGCAGAAAGTGTCAAAACGTGTTTTTCAGCAGAAATAAACATGTTTCTGCAAGTTTGGTCACTCCCATGTAAGTTATGGGGCAGTAACAGCACACTTTTGAAAACGTGTTTTTCAGCCTGAAATAAACACGTTTTTTCAGACAACTGAATCCCTATGTAACTGCAAGACTCAGAAGAGCCCACACACTCAGCTCTTAACCCCAGTGTGCAGAAAGTGTCAAAACATGATTTTCAGCAGAAATAAACATGTTTCTGCAAGTTTGGTCACCCCCATGTAAGTTATGGGGCAGTAACAGCACACTTTTGAAAACGTGTTTTTCAGCCCGAAATAAACGCGTTTTTTCAGACAACTGAATCCCTATGTAACTGCAAGGCTCAAAAGAGCCCACACACTCAGCTCTTAACCCCAGTGTGCAGAAAGTGTCAAAACGTGTTTTTCAGCAGAAATAAACATGTTTCTGCAAGTTTGGTCACCCCAATGTAAGTTATGGGGCAGTAACAGCACACTTTTGAAAACGTGTTTTTCAGCCCGAAATAAACGCGTTTTTTCAGACAACTGAATCCCTATGTAACTGCAAGGCTCAAAAGAGCCCACACACTCAGCTCTTAACCCCAGTGTGCAGAAAGTGTCAAAACATGATTTTCAGCAGAAATAAACATGTTTCTGCAAGTTTGGTCACCCCCATGTAAGTTATGGGGCAGTAACAGCACACTTTTGAAAACGTGTTTTTCAGCCCGAAATAAACGCGTTTTTTCAGACAACTGAATCCCTATGTAACTGCAAGACTCAGAAGAGCCCACACACTCAGCTCTTAACCCCAGTGTGCAGAAAGTGTCAAAACGTGTTTTTCAGCAGAAATAAACATGTTTCTGCAAGTTTAGTCACTCCCATGTAAGTTATGGGGCAGTAACAGCACACTTTTGAAAACGTGTTTTTCAGCCTGAAATAAACACGTTTTTTCAGACAACTGAATCCCTATGTAACTGCAAGACTCAGAAGAGCCCACACACTCAGCTCTTAACCCCAGTGTGCAGAAAGTGTCAAAACATGATTTTCAGCAGAAATAAACATGTTTCTGCAAGTTTGGTCACCCCCATGTAAGTTATGGGGCAGTAACAGCACACTTTTGAAAACGTGTTTTTCAGCCCGAAATAAACGCGTTTTTTCAGACAACTGAATCCCTATGTAACTGCAAGACTCAGAAGAGCCCACACACTCAGCTCTTAACCCCAGTGTGCAGAAAGTGTCAAAACGTGTTTTTCAGCAGAAATAAACATGTTTCTGCAAGTTTGGTCACCCCCATGTAAGTTATGGGGCAGTAACAGCACACTTTTGAAAACGTGTTTTTCAGCCCGAAATAAACGCGTTTTTTCAGACAACTGAATCCCTATGTAACTGCAAGACTCAGAAGAGCCCACACACTCAGCTCTTAACCCCAGTGTGCAGAAAGTGTCAAAACGTGTTTTTCAGCAGAAATAAACATGTTTCTGCAAGTTTGGTCACCCCCATGTAAGTTATGGGGCAGTAACAGCACACTTTTGAAAACGTGTTTTTCAGCCCGAAATAAACGCGTTTTTTCAGACAACTGAATCCCTATGTAACTGCAAGACTCAGAAGAGCCCACACACTCAGCTCTTAACCCCAGTGTGCAGAAAGTGTCAAAACGTGATTTTCAGCAGAAATAAACATGTTTCTGCAAGTTTGGTCACCCCCATGTAAGTTATGGGGCAGTAACAGCACACTTTTGAAAACGTGTTTTTCAGCCCGAAATAAACGCGTTTTTTCAGACAACTGAATCCCTATGTAACTGCAAGACTCAGAAGAGCCCACACACTCAGCTCTTAATCCCAGTGTGCAGAAAGTGTCAAAACGTGTTTTTCAGCAGAAATAAACATGTTTCTGCAAGTTTGGTCACCCCCATGTAAGTTATGGGGCAGTAACAGCACACTTTTGAAAACGTGTTTTTCAGCCCGAAATAAACGCGTTTTTTCAGACAACTGAATCCCTATGTAACTGCAAGGCTCAAAAGAGCCCACACACTCAGCTCTTAACCCCAGTGTGCAGAAAGTGTCAAAACATGATTTTCAGCAGAAATAAACATGTTTCTGCAAGTTTGGTCACCCCCATGTAAGTTATGGGGCAGTAACAGCACACTTTTGAAAACGTGTTTTTCAGCCCGAAATAAACGCGTTTTTTCAGACAACTGAATCCCTATGTAACTGCAAGACTCAGAAGAGCCCACACACTCAGCTCTTAACCCCAGTGTGCAGAAAGTGTCAAAACGTGATTTTCAGCAGAAATAAACATGTTTCTGCAAGTTTGGTCACCCCCATGTAAGTTATGGGGCAGTAACAGCACACTTTTGAAAACGTGTTTTTCAGCCCGAAATAAACGCGTTTTTTCAGACAACTGAATCCCTATGTAACTGCAAGACTCAGAAGAGCCCACACACTCAGCTCTTAATCCCAGTGTGCAGAAAGTGTCAAAACGTGTTTTTCAGCAGAAATAAACATGTTTCTGCAAGTTTGGTCACCCCCATGTAAGTTATGGGGCAGTAACAGCACACTTTTGAAAACGTGTTTTTCAGCCCGAAATAAACGCGTTTTTTCAGACAACTGAATCCCTATGTAACTGCAAGGCTCAAAAGAGCCCACACACTCAGCTCTTAACCCCAGTGTGCAGAAAGTGTCAAAACATGATTTTCAGCAGAAATAAACATGTTTCTGCAAGTTTGGTCACCCCCATGTAAGTTATGGGGCAGTAACAGCACACTTTTGAAAACGTGTTTTTCAGCCCGAAATAAACGCGTTTTTTCAGACAACTGAATCCCTATGTAACTGCAAGACTCAGAAGAGCCCACACACTCAGCTCTTAACCCCAGTGTGCAGAAAGTGTCAAAACGTGTTTTTCAGCAGAAATAAACATGTTTCTGCAAGTTTGGTCACCCCCATGTAAGTTATGGGGCAGTAACAGCACACTTTTGAAAACGTGTTTTTCAGCCCGAAATAAACGCGTTTTTTCAGACAACTGAATCCCTATGTAACTGCAAGGCTCAAAAGAGCCCACACACTCAGCTCTTAACCCCAGTGTGCAGAAAGTGTCAAAACGTGTTTTTCAGCAGAAATAAACATGTTTCTGCAAGTTTGGTCACCCCCATGTAAGTTATGGGGCAGTAACAGCACACTTTTGAAAACGTGTTTTTCAGCCCGAAATAAACGCGTTTTTTCAGACAACTGAATCCCTATGTAACTGCAAGACTCAGAAGAGCCCACACACTCAGCTCTTAACCCCAGTGTGCAGAAAGTGACAAAACATGATTTTCAGCAGAAATAAACATGTTTCTGCAAGTTTGGTCACCCCCATGTAAGTTATGGGGCAGTAACAGCACACTTTTGAAAACGTGTTTTTCAGCCCGAAATAAACGCGTTTTTTCAGACAACTGAATCCCTATGTAACTGCAAGACTCAGAAGAGCCCACACACTCAGCTCTTAACCCCAGTGTGCAGAAAGTGTCAAAACGTGTTTTTCAGCAGAAATAAACATGTTTCTGCAAGTTTGGTCACCCCCATGTAAGTTATGGGGCAGTAACAGCACACTTTTGAAAACGTGTTTTTCAGCCTGAAATAAACACGTTTTTTCAGACAACTGAATCCCTGTGTAACTGCAAGACTCAAAAGAGCCCACACACTCAGCTCTTAACCCCAGTGTGCAGAAAGTGTCAAAACATGATTTTCAGCAGAAATAAACATGTTTCTGCAAGTTTGGTCACCCCCATGTAAGTTATGGGGCAGTAACAGCACACTTTTGAAAACGTGTTTTTCAGCCCGAAATAAACGCGTTTTTTCACACAACTGAATCCCTATGTAACTGCAAGACTCAGAAGAGCCCACACACTCAGCTCTTAACCCCAGTGTGCAGAAAGTGTCAAAACGTGTTTTTCAGCAGAAATAAACATGTTTCTGCAAGTTTGGTCACCCCCATGTAAGTTATGGGGCAGTAACAGCACACTTTTGAAAACGTGTTTTTCAGCCCGAAATAAACGCGTTTTTTCAGACAACTGAATCCCTATGTAACTGCAAGACTCAGAAGAGCCCACACACTCAGCTCTTAACCCCAGTGTGCAGAAAGTGTCAAAACGTGTTTTTCAGCAGAAATAAACATGTTTCTGCAAGTTTGGTCACCCCCATGTAAGTTATGGGGCAGTAACAGCACACTTTTGAAAACGTGTTTTTCAGCCCGAAATAAACGCGTTTTTTCAGACAACTGAATCCCTATGTAACTGCAAGGCTCAAAAGAGCCCACACACTCAGCTCTTAACCCCAGTGTGCAGAAAGTGTCAAAACATGATTTTCAGCAGAAATAAACATGTTTCTGCAAGTTTGGTCACCCCCATGTAAGTTATGGGGCAGTAACAGCACACTTTTGAAAACGTGTTTTTCAGCCCGAAATAAACGCGTTTTTTCAGACAACTGAATCCCTATGTAACTGCAAGACTCAGAAGAGCCCACACACTCAGCTCTTAACCCCAGTGTGCAGAAAGTGTCAAAACGTGTTTTTCAGCAGAAATAAACATGTTTCTGCAACTTTGGTCACCCCCATGTAAGTTATGGGGCAGTAACAGCACACTTTTGAAAACGTGTTTTTCAGCCCGAAATAAACGCGTTTTTTCAGACAACTGAATCCCTATGTAACTGCAAGGCTCAAAAGAGCCCACACACTCAGCTCTTAACCCCAGTGTGCAGAAAGTGTCAAAACGTGTTTTTCAGCAGAAATAAACATGTTTCTGCAAGTTTGGTCACCCCCATGTAAGTTATGGGGCAGTAACAGCACACTTTTGAAAACGTGTTTTTCAGCCCGAAATAAACGCGTTTTTTCAGACAACTGAATCCCTATGTAACTGCAAGACTCAGAAGAGCCCACACACTCAGCTCTTAACCCCAGTGTGCAGAAAGTGACAAAACATGATTTTCAGCAGAAATAAACATGTTTCTGCAAGTTTGGTCACCCCCATGTAAGTTATGGGGCAGTAACAGCACACTTTTGAAAACGTGTTTTTCAGCCCGAAATAAACGCGTTTTTTCAGACAACTGAATCCCTATGTAACTGCAAGACTCAGAAGAGCCCACACACTCAGCTCTTAACCCCAGTGTGCAGAAAGTGTCAAAACGTGTTTTTCAGCAGAAATAAACATGTTTCTGCAAGTTTGGTCACCCCCATGTAAGTTATGGGGCAGTAACAGCACACTTTTGAAAACGTGTTTTTCAGCCTGAAATAAACACGTTTTTTCACACAACTGAATCCCTATGTAACTGCAAGACTCAAAAGAGCCCACACACTCAGCTCTTAACCCCAGTGTGCAGAAAGTGTCAAAACATGATTTTCAGCAGAAATAAACATGTTTCTGCAAGTTTGGTCACCCCCATGTAAGTTATGGGGCAGTAACAGCACACTTTTGAAAACGTGTTTTTCAGCCCGAAATAAACGCGTTTTTTCAGACAACTGAATCCCTATGTAACTGCAAGACTCAGAAGAGCCCACACACTCAGCTCTTAACCCCAGTGTGCAGAAAGTGTCAAAACGTGTTTTTCAGCAGAAATAAACATGTTTCTGCAAGTTTGGTCACCCCCATGTAAGTTATGGGGCAGTAACAGCACACTTTTGAAAACGTGTTTTTCAGCCCGAAATAAACGCGTTTTTTCAGACAACTGAATCCCTATGTTACTGCAAGACTCAGAAGAGCCCACACACTCAGCTCTTAACCCCAGTGTGCAGAAAGTGTCAAAACATGATTTTCAGCAGAAATAAACATGTTTCTGCAAGTTTGGTCACCCCCATGTAAGTTATGGGGCAGTAACAGCACACTTTTGAAAACGTGTTTTTCAGCCCGAAATAAACGCGTTTTTTCAGACAACTGAATCCCTATGTAACTGCAAGACTCAGAAGAGCCCACACACTCAGCTCTTAACCCCAGTGTGCAGAAAGTGTCAAAACGTGTTTTTCAGCAGAAATAAACATGTTTCTGCAAGTTTGGTCACCCCCATGTAAGTTATGGGGCAGTAACAGCACACTTTTGAAAACGTGTTTTTCAGCCCGAAATAAACGCGTTTTTTCAGACAACTGAATCCCTATGTAAGTGCAAGGCTCAAAAGAGCCCACACACTCAGCTCTTAACCCCAGTGTGCAGAAAGTGTCAAAACGTGTTTTTCAGCAGAAATAAACATGTTTCTGCAAGTTTGGTCACCCCCATGTAAGTTATGGGGCAGTAACAGCACACTTTTGAAAACGTGTTTTTCAGCCCGAAATAAACGCGTTTTTTCAGACAACTGAATCCCTATGTAACTGCAAGACTCAGAAGAGCCCACACACTCAGCTCTTAACCCCAGTGTGCAGAAAGTGTCAAAACGTGTTTTTCAGCAGAAATAAACATGTTTCTGCAAATTTGGTCTATCCCATGTAAGTTATGGGGCAGTAACAGCACACTTTTGAAAACGTGTTTTTCAGCCCGAAATAAACGCGTTTTTTCAGACAACTGAATCCCTATGTAACTGCAAGGCTCAAAAGAGCCCACACACTCAGCTCTTAACCCCAGTGTGCAGAAAGTGTCAAAACATGATTTTCAGCAGAAATAAACATGTTTCTGCAAGTTTGGTCACCCCCATGTAAGTTATGGGGCAGTAACAGCACACTTTTGAAAACGTGTTTTTCAGCCCGAAATAAACGCGTTTTTTCAGACAACTGAATCCCTATGTAACTGCAAGACTCAGAAGAGCCCACACACTCAGCTCTTAACCCCAGTGTGCAGAAAGTGTCAAAACGTGTTTTTCAGCAGAAATAAACATGTTTCTGCAAGTTTGGTCACCCCCATGTAAGTTATGGGGCAGTAACAGCACACTTTTGAAAACGTGTTTTTCAGCCCGAAATAAACGCGTTTTTTCAGACAACTGAATCCCTATGTAACTGCAAGGCTCAAAAGAGCCCACACACTCAGCTCTTAACCCCAGTGTGCAGAAAGTGTCAAAACGTGTTTTTCAGCAGAAATAAACATGTTTCTGCAAGTTTGGTCACCCCCATGTAAGTTATGGGGCAGTAACAGCACACTTTTGAAAACGTGTTTTTCAGCCCGAAATAAACGCGTTTTTTCAGACAACTGAATCCCTATGTAACTGCAAGACTCAGAAGAGCCCACACACTCAGCTCTTAACCCCAGTGTGCAGAAAGTGACAAAACATGATTTTCAGCAGAAATAAACATGTTTCTGCAAGTTTGGTCACCCCCATGTAAGTTATGGGGCAGTAACAGCACACTTTTGAAAACGTGTTTTTCAGCCCGAAATAAACGCGTTTTTTCAGACAACTGAATCCCTATGTAACTGCAAGACTCAGAAGAGCCCACACACTCAGCTCTTAACCCCAGTGTGCAGAAAGTGTCAAAACGTGTTTTTCAGCAGAAATAAACATGTTTCTGCAAGTTTGGTCACCCCCATGTAAGTTATGGGGCAGTAACAGCACACTTTTGAAAACGTGTTTTTCAGCCTGAAATAAACACGTTTTTTCACACAACTGAATCCCTATGTAACTGCAAGACTCAGAAGAGCCCACACACTCAGCTCTTAACCCCAGTGTGCAGAAAGTGTCAAAACATGATTTTCAGCAGAAATAAACATGTTTCTGCAAGTTTGGTCAACCCCATGTAAGTTATGGGGCAGTAACAGCACACTTTTGAAAACGTGTTTTTCAGCCCGAAATAAACGCGTTTTTTCAGACAACTGAATCCCTATGTAACTGCAAGGCTCAAAAGAGCCCACACACTCAGCTCTTAACCCCAGTGTGCAGAAAGTGTCAAAACATGTTTTTCAGCAGAAATAAACATGTTTCTGCAAGTTTGGTCACCCCCATGTAAGTTATGGGGCAGTAACAGCACACTTTTGAAAACGTGTTTTTCAGCCCGAAATAAACGCGTTTTTTCAGACAACTGAATCCCTATGTAACTGCAAGACTCAGAAGAGCCCACACACTCAGCTCTTAACCCCAGTGTACAGAAAGTGTCAAAACATGATTTTCAGCAGAAATAAACATGTTTCTGCAAGTTTGGTCACCCCCATGTAAGTTATGGGGCAGTAACAGCACACTTTTGAAAACGTGTTTTTCAGCCCGAAATAAACGCGTTTTTTCAGACAACTGAATCCCTATGTAACTGCAAGACTCAGAAGAGCCCACACACTCAGCTCTTAACCCCAGTGTGCAGAAAGTGTCAAAACGTGTTTTTCAGCAGAAATAAACATGTTTCTGCAAGTTTGGTCACCCCCATGTAAGTTATGGGGCAGTAACAGCACACTTTTGAAAACGTGTTTTTCAGCCCGAAATAAACGCGTTTTTTCAGACAACTGAATCCCTATGTAACTGCAAGACTCAGAAGAGCCCACACACTCAGCTCTTAACCCCAGTGTGCAGAAAGTGTCAAAACTTGTTTTTCAGCAGAAATAAACATGTTTCTGCAAGTTTGGTCACCCCCATGTAAGTTATGGGGCAGTAACAGCACACTTTTGAAAACGTGTTTTTCAGCCCGAAATAAACGCGTTTTTTCAGACAACTGAATCCCTATGTAACTGCAAGGCTCAAAAGAGCCCACACACTCAGCTCTTAACCCCAGTGTGCAGAAAGTGTCAAAACATGATTTTCAGCAGAAATAAACATGTTTCTGCAAGTTTGGTCACCCCCATGTAAGTTATGGGGCAGTAACAGCACACTTTTGAAAACGTGTTTTTCAGCCCGAAATAAACGCGTTTTTTCAGACAACTGAATCCCTATGTAACTGCAAGACTCAGAAGAGCCCACACACTCAGCTCTTAACCCCAGTGTGCAGAAAGTGTCAAAACGTGTTTTTCAGCAGAAATAAACATGTTTCTGCAAGTTTGGTCACCCCCATGTAAGTTATGGGGCAGTAACAGCACACTTTTGAAAACGTGTTTTTCAGCCCGAAATAAACGCGTTTTTTCAGACAACTGAATCCCTATGTAACTGCAAGACTCAGAAGAGCCCACACACTCAGCTCTTAATCCCAGTGTGCAGAAAGTGTCAAAACGTGTTTTTCAGCAGAAATAAACATGTTTCTGCAAGTTTGGTCACCCCCATGTAAGTTATGGGGCAGTAACAGCACACTTTTGAAAACGTGTTTTTCAGCCCGAAATAAACGCGTTTTTTCAGACAACTGAATCCCTATGTAACTGCAAGGCTCAAAAGAGCCCACACACTCAGCTCTTAACCCCAGTGTGCAGAAAGTGTCAAAACATGATTTTCAGCAGAAATAAACATGTTTCTGCAAGTTTGGTCACCCCCATGTAAGTTATGGGGCAGTAACAGCACACTTTTGAAAACGTGTTTTTCAGCCCGAAATAAACGCGTTTTTTCAGACAACTGAATCCCTATGTAACTGCAAGACTCAGAAGAGCCCACACACTCAGCTCTTAACCCCAGTGTGCAGAAAGTGTCAAAACGTGATTTTCAGCAGAAATAAACCTGTTTCTGCAAGTTTGGTCACCCCCATGTAAGTTATGGGGCAGTAACAGCACACTTTTGAAAACGTGTTTTTCAGCCCGAAATAAACGCGTTTTTTCAGACAACTGAATCCCTATGTAACTGCAAGGCTCAAAAGAGCCCACACACTCAGCTCTTAACCCCAGTGTGCAGAAAGTGTCAAAACGTGTTTTTCAGCAGAAATAAACATGTTTCTGCAAGTTTGGTCACCCCCATGTAAGTTATGGGGCAGTAACAGCACACTTTTGAAAACGTGTTTTTCAGCCCGAAATAAACGCGTTTTTTCAGACAACTGAATCCCTATGTAACTGCAAGACTCAGAAGAGCCCACACACTCAGCTCTTAACCCCAGTGTGCAGAAAGTGTCAAAACATGATTTTCAGCAGAAATAAACATGTTTCTGCAAGTTTGGTCACCCCCATGTAAGTTATGGGGCAGTAACAGCACACTTTTGAAAACGTGTTTTTCAGCCCGAAATAAACGCGTTTTTTCAGACAACTGAATCCCTATGTAACTGCAAGACTCAGAAGAGCCCACACACTCAGCTCTTAACCCCAGTGTGCAGAAAGTGTCAAAACGTGTTTTTCAGCAGAAATAAACATGTTTCTGCAAGTTTGGTCACCCCCATGTAAGTTATGGGGCAGTAACAGCACACTTTTGAAAACGTGTTTTTCAGCCCGAAATAAACGCGTTTTTTCAGACAACTGAATCCCTATGTAACTGCAAGACTCAGAAGAGCCCACACACTCAGCTCTTAACCCCAGTGTGCAGAAAGTGTCAAAACGTGTTTTTCAGCAGAAATAAACATGTTTCTGCAAGTTTGGTCACCCCCATGTAAGTTATGGGGCAGTAACAGCACACTTTTGAAAACGTGTTTTTCAGCCCGAAATAAACGCGTTTTTTCAGACAACTGAATCCCTATGTAACTGCAAGACTCAGAAGAGCCCACACACTCAGCTCTTAATCCCAGTGTGCAGAAAGTGTCAAAACGTGTTTTTCAGCAGAAATAAACATGTTTCTGCAAGTTTGGTCACCCCCATGTAAGTTATGGGGCAGTAACAGCACACTTTTGAAAACGTGTTTTTCAGCCCGAAATAAACGCGTTTTTTCAGACAACTGAATCCCTATGTAACTGCAAGGCTCAAAAGAGCCCACACACTCAGCTCTTAACCCCAGTGTGCAGAAAGTGTCAAAACATGATTTTCAGCAGAAATAAACATGTTTCTGCAAGTTTGGTCACCCCCATGTAAGTTATGGGGCAGTAACAGCACACTTTTGAAAACGTGTTTTTCAGCCCGAAATAAACGCGTTTTTTCAGACAACTGAATCCCTATGTAACTGCAAGACTCAGAAGAGCCCACACACTCAGCTCTTAACCCCAGTGTGCAGAAAGTGTCAAAACGTGATTTTCAGCAGAAATAAACCTGTTTCTGCAAGTTTGGTCACCCCCATGTAAGTTATGGGGCAGTAACAGCACACTTTTGAAAACGTGTTTTTCAGCCCGAAATAAACGCGTTTTTTCAGACAACTGAATCCCTATGTAACTGCAAGGCTCAAAAGAGCCCACACACTCAGCTCTTAACCCCAGTGTGCAGAAAGTGTCAAAACATGATTTTCAGCAGAAATAAACATGTTTCTGCAAGTTTGGTCACCCCCATGTAAGTTATGGGGCAGTAACAGCACACTTTTGAAAACGTGTTTTTCAGCCCGAAATAAACGCGTTTTTTCAGACAACTGAATCCCTATGTAACTGCAAGACTCAGAAGAGCCCACACACTCAGCTCTTAACCCCAGTGTGCAGAAAGTGTCAAAACGTGTTTTTCAGCAGAAATAAACATGTTTCTGCAAGTTTGGTCACTCCCATGTAAGTTATGGGGCAGTAACAGCACACTTTTGAAAACGTGTTTTTCAGCCTGAAATAAACACGTTTTTTCAGACAACTGAATCCCTATGTAACTGCAAGACTCAGAAGAGCCCACACACTCAGCTCTTAACCCC
Organism: Lepisosteus platostomus; assembly: GCF_059453375.1. Taxonomy (NCBI): domain Eukaryota; kingdom Metazoa; phylum Chordata; class Actinopteri; order Semionotiformes; family Lepisosteidae; genus Lepisosteus; species Lepisosteus platostomus. The sequence goes on along the minus strand of NC_142614.1, from coordinate 37,310,316 downwards.
AGTGTGCAGAAAGTGTCAAAACATGATTTTCAGCAGAAATAAACATGTTTCTGCAAGTTTGGTCACCCCCATGTAAGTTATGGGGCAGTAACAGCACACTTTTGAAAACGTGTTTTTCAGCCCGAAATAAACGCGTTTTTTCAGACAACTGAATCCCTATGTAACTGCAAGGCTCAAAAGAGCCCACACACTCAGCTCTTAACCCCAGTGTGCAGAAAGTGTCAAAACATGATTTTCAGCAGAAATAAACATGTTTCTGCAAGTTTGGTCACCCCCATGTAAGTTATGGGGCAGTAACAGCACACTTTTGAAAACGTGTTTTTCAGCCCGAAATAAACGCGTTTTTTCAGACAACTGAATCCCTATGTAACTGCAAGACTCAGAAGAGCCCACACACTCAGCTCTTAACCCCAGTGTGCAGAAAGTGTCAAAACATGATTTTCAGCAGAAATAAACATGTTTCTGCAAGTTTGGTCACCCCCATGTAAGTTATGGGGCAGTAACAGCACACTTTTGAAAACGTGTTTTTCAGCCCGAAATAAACGCGTTTTTTCAGACAACTGAATCCCTATGTAACTGCAAGACTCAGAAGAGCCCACACACTCAGCTCTTAACCCCAGTGTGCAGAAAGTGTCAAAACGTGATTTTCAGCAGAAATAAACATGTTTCTGCAAGTTTGGTCACCCCCATGTAAGTTATGGGGCAGTAACAGCACACTTTTGAAAACGTGTTTTTCAGCCCGAAATAAACGCGTTTTTTCAGACAACTGAATCCCTATGTAACTGCAAGACTCAGAAGAGCCCACACACTCAGCTCTTAATCCCAGTGTGCAGAAAGTGTCAAAACGTGTTTTTCAGCAGAAATAAACATGTTTCTGCAAGTTTGGTCACCCCCATGTAAGTTATGGGGCAGTAACAGCACACTTTTGAAAACGTGTTTTTCAGCCCGAAATAAACGCGTTTTTTCAGACAACTGAATCCCTATGTAACTGCAAGGCTCAAAAGAGCCCACACACTCAGCTCTTAACCCCAGTGTGCAGAAAGTGTCAAAACATGATTTTCAGCAGAAATAAACATGTTTCTGCAAGTTTGGTCACCCCCATGTAAGTTATGGGGCAGTAACAGCACACTTTTGAAAACGTGTTTTTCAGCCCGAAATAAACGCGTTTTTTCAGACAACTGAATCCCTATGTAACTGCAAGACTCAGAAGAGCCCACACACTCAGCTCTTAACCCCAGTGTGCAGAAAGTGTCATAACGTGTTTTTCAGCAGAAATAAACATGTTTCTGCAAGTTTGGTCACCCCCATGTAAGTTATGGGGCAGTAACAGCACACTTTTGAAAACGTGTTTTTCAGCCCGAAATAAACGCGTTTTTTCAGACAACTGAATCCCTATGTAACTGCAAGGCTCAAAAGAGCCCACACACTCAGCTCTTAACCCCAGTGTGCAGAAAGTGTCAAAACGTGTTTTTCAGCAGAAATAAACATGTTTCTGCAAGTTTGGTCACCCCCATGTAAGTTATGGGGCAGTAACAGCACACTTTTGAAAACGTGTTTTTCAGCCCGAAATAAACGCGTTTTTTCAGACAACTGAATCCCTATGTAACTGCAAGACTCAGAAGAGCCCACACACTCAGCTCTTAACCCCAGTGTGCAGAAAGTGACAAAACATGATTTTCAGCAGAAATAAACATGTTTCTGCAAGTTTGGTCACCCCCATGTAAGTTATGGGGCAGTAACAGCACACTTTTGAAAACGTGTTTTTCAGCCCGAAATAAACGCGTTTTTTCAGACAACTGAATCCCTATGTAACTGCAAGACTCAGAAGAGCCCACACACTCAGCTCTTAACCCCAGTGTGCAGAAAGTGTCAAAACGTGTTTTTCAGCAGAAATAAACATGTTTCTGCAAGTTTGGTCACCCCCATGTAAGTTATGGGGCAGTAACAGCACACTTTTGAAAACGTGTTTTTCAGCCTGAAATAAACACGTTTTTTCACACAACTGAATCCCTATGTAACTGCAAGACTCAAAAGAGCCCACACACTCAGCTCTTAACCCCAGTGTGCAGAAAGTGTCAAAACATGATTTTCAGCAGAAATAAACATGTTTCTGCAAGTTTGGTCACCCCCATGTAAGTTATGGGGCAGTAACAGCACACTTTTGAAAACGTGTTTTTCAGCCCGAAATAAACGCGTTTTTTCACACAACTGAATCCCTATGTAACTGCAAGACTCAGAAGAGCCCACACACTCAGCTCTTAACCCCAGTGTGCAGAAAGTGTCAAAACGTGTTTTTCAGCAGAAATAAACATGTTTCTGCAAGTTTGGTCACCCCCATGTAAGTTATGGGGCAGTAACAGCACACTTTTGAAAACGTGTTTTTCAGCCCGAAATAAACGCGTTTTTTCAGACAACTGAATCCCTATGTAACTGCAAGACTCAGAAGAGCCCACACACTCAGCTCTTAACCCCAGTGTGCAGAAAGTGTCAAAACGTGTTTTTCAGCAGAAATAAACATGTTTCTGCAAGTTTGGTCACCCCCATGTAAGTTATGGGGCAGTAACAGCACACTTTTGAAAACGTGTTTTTCAGCCCGAAATAAACGCGTTTTTTCAGACAACTGAATCCCTATGTAACTGCAAGGCTCAAAAGAGCCCACACACTCAGCTCTTAACCCCAGTGTGCAGAAAGTGTCAAAACATGATTTTCAGCAGAAATAAACATGTTTCTGCAAGTTTGGTCACCCCCATGTAAGTTATGGGGCAGTAACAGCACACTTTTGAAAACGTGTTTTTCAGCCCGAAATAAACGCGTTTTTTCAGACAACTGAATCCCTATGTAACTGCAAGACTCAGAAGAGCCCACACACTCAGCTCTTAACCCCAGTGTGCAGAAAGTGTCAAAACGTGTTTTTCAGCAGAAATAAACATGTTTCTGCAAGTTTGGTCACCCCCATGTAAGTTATGGGGCAGTAACAGCACACTTTTGAAAACGTGTTTTTCAGCCCGAAATAAACGCGTTTTTTCAGACAACTGAATCCCTATGTAACTGCAAGGCTCAAAAGAGCCCACACACTCAGCTCTTAACCCCAGTGTGCAGAAAGTGTCAAAACGTGTTTTTCAGCAGAAATAAACATGTTTCTGCAAGTTTGGTCACCCCCATGTAAGTTATGGGGCAGTAACAGCACACTTTTGAAAACGTGTTTTTCAGCCCGAAATAAACGCGTTTTTTCAGACAACTGAATCCCTATGTAACTGCAAGGCTCAAAAGAGCCCACACACTCAGCTCTTAACCCCAGTGTGCAGAAAGTGTCAAAACATGATTTTCAGCAGAAATAAACATGTTTCTGCAAGTTTGGTCACCCCCATGTAAGTTATGGGGCAGTAACAGCACACTTTTGAAAACGTGTTTTTCAGCCCGAAATAAACGCGTTTTTTCAGACAACTGAATCCCTATGTAACTGCAAGACTCAGAAGAGCCCACACACTCAGCTCTTAACCCCAGTGTGCAGAAAGTGTCAAAACGTGTTTTTCAGCAGAAATAAACATGTTTCTGCAAGTTTGGTCACCCCCATGTAAGTTATGGGGCAGTAACAGCACACTTTTGAAAACGTGTTTTTCAGCCCGAAATAAACGCGTTTTTTCAGACAACTGAATCCCTATGTAACTGCAAGGCTCAAAAGAGCCCACACACTCAGCTCTTAACCCCAGTGTGCAGAAAGTGTCAAAACGTGTTTTTCAGCAGAAATAAACATGTTTCTGCAAGTTTGGTCACCCCCATGTAAGTTATGGGGCAGTAACAGCACACTTTTGAAAACGTGTTTTTCAGCCCGAAATAAACGCGTTTTTTCAGACAACTGAATCCCTATGTAACTGCAAGACTCAGAAGAGCCCACACACTCAGCTCTTAACCCCAGTGTGCAGAAAGTGTCAAAACATGATTTTCAGCAGAAATAAACATGTTTCTGCAAGTTTGGTCACCCCCATGTAAGTTATGGGGCAGTAACAGCACACTTTTGAAAACGTGTTTTTCAGCCCGAAATAAACGCGTTTTTTCAGACAACTGAATCCCTATGTAACTGCAAGACTCAGAAGAGCCCACACACTCAGCTCTTAACCCCAGTGTGCAGAAAGTGTCAAAACGTGTTTTTCAGCAGAAATAAACATGTTTCTGCAAGTTTGGTCAACCCCATGTAAGTTATGGGGCAGTAACAGCACACTTTTGAAAACGTGTTTTTCAGCCCGAAATAAACGCGTTTTTTCAGACAACTGAATCCCTATGTAACTGCAAGGCTCAAAAGAGCCCACACACTCAGCTCTTAACCCCAGTGTGCAGAAAGTGTCAAAACATGTTTTTCAGCAGAAATAAACATGTTTCTGCAAGTTTGGTCACCCCCATGTAAGTTATGGGGCAGTAACAGCACACTTTTGAAAACGTGTTTTTCAGCCCGAAATAAACGCGTTTTTTCAGACAACTGAATCCCTATGTAACTGCAAGACTCAGAAGAGCCCACACACTCAGCTCTTAACCCCAGTGTGCAGAAAGTGTCAAAACGTGTTTTTCAGCAGAAATAAACATGTTTCTGCAAGTTTGGTCACCCCCATGTAAGTTATGGGGCAGTAACAGCACACTTTTGAAAACGTGTTTTTCAGCCCGAAATAAACGCGTTTTTTCAGACAACTGAATCCCTATGTAACTGCAAGGCTCAAAAGAGCCCACACACTCAGCTCTTAACCCCAGTGTGCAGAAAGTGTCAAAACGTGTTTTTCAGCAGAAATAAACATGTTTCTGCAAATTTGGTCTATCCCATGTAAGTTATGGGGCAGTAACAGCACACTTTTGAAAACGTGTTTTTCAGCCCGAAATAAACGCGTTTTTTCAGACAACTGAATCCCTATGTAACTGCAAGGCTCAAAAGAGCCCACACACTCAGCTCTTAACCCCAGTGTGCAGAAAGTGTCAAAACATGATTTTCAGCAGAAATAAACATGTTTCTGCAAGTTTGGTCACCCCCATGTAAGTTATGGGGCAGTAACAGCACACTTTTGAAAACGTGTTTTTCAGCCCGAAATAAACGCGTTTTTTCAGACAACTGAATCCCTATGTAACTGCAAGACTCAGAAGAGCCCACACACTCAGCTCTTAACCCCAGTGTGCAGAAAGTGTCAAAACGTGTTTTTCAGCAGAAATAAACATGTTTCTGTAAGTTTGGTCACCCCCATGTAAGTTATGGGGCAGTAACAGCACACTTTTGAAAACGTGTTTTTCAGCCCGAAATAAACGCGTTTTTTCAGACAACTGAATCCCTATGTAACTGCAAGGCTCAAAAGAGCCCACACACTCAGCTCTTAACCCCAGTGTGCAGAAAGTGTCAAAACGTGTTTTTCAGCAGAAATAAACATGTTTCTGCAAGTTTGGTCACCCCCATGTAAGTTATGGGGCAGTAACAGCACACTTTTGAAAACGTGTTTTTCAGCCCGAAATAAACGCGTTTTTTCAGACAACTGAATCCCTATGTAACTGCAAGGCTCAAAAGAGCCCACACACTCAGCTCTTAACCCCAGTGTGCAGAAAGTGTCAAAACGTGTTTTTCAGCAGAAATAAACATGTTTCTGCAAGTTTGGTCACCCCCATGTAAGTTATGGGGCAGTAACAGCACACTTTTGAAAACGTGTTTTTCAGCCCGAAATAAACGCGTTTTTTCAGACAACTGAATCCCTATGTAACTGCAAGACTCAGAAGAGCCCACACACTCAGCTCTTAACCCCAGTGTGCAGAAAGTGTCAAAACGTGTTTTTCAGCAGAAATAAACATGTTTCTGCAAGTTTGGTCACCCCCATGTAAGTTATGGGGCAGTAACAGCACACTTTTGAAAACGTGTTTTTCAGCCTGAAATAAACACGTTTTTTCACACAACTGAATCCCTATGTAACTGCAAGACTCAAAAGAGCCCACACACTCAGCTCTTAACCCCAGTGTGCAGAAAGTGTCAAAACATGATTTTCAGCAGAAATAAACATGTTTCTGCAAGTTTGGTCACCCCCATGTAAGTTATGGGGCAGTAACAGCACACTTTTGAAAACGTGTTTTTCAGCCCGAAATAAACGCGTTTTTTCAGACAACTGAATCCCTATGTAACTGCAAGACTCAGAAGAGCCCACACACTCAGCTCTTAACCCCAGTGTGCAGAAAGTGTCAAAACGTGTTTTTCAGCAGAAATAAACATGTTTCTGCAAGTTTGGTCACCCCCATGTAAGTTATGGGGCAGTAACAGCACACTTTTGAAAACGTGTTTTTCAGCCCGAAATAAACGCGTTTTTTCAGACAACTGAATCCCTATGTAACTGCAAGGCTCAAAAGAGCCCACACACTCAGCTCTTAACCCCAGTGTGCAGAAAGTGTCAAAACGTGTTTTTCAGCAGAAATAAACATGTTTCTGCAAGTTTGGTCACCCCCATGTAAGTTATGGGGCAGTAACAGCACACTTTTGAAAACGTGTTTTTCAGCCCGAAATAAACGCGTTTTTTCAGACAACTGAATCCCTATGTAACTGCAAGACTCAGAAGAGCCCACACACTCAGCTCTTAATCCCAGTGTGCAGAAAGTGTCAAAACGTGTTTTTCAGCAGAAATAAACATGTTTCTGCAAGTTTGGTCACCCCCATGTAAGTTATGGGGCAGTAACAGCACACTTTTGAAAACGTGTTTTTCAGCCCGAAATAAACGCGTTTTTTCAGACAACTGAATCCCTATGTAACTTCAAGGCTCAAAAGAGCCCACACACTCAGCTCTTAACCCCAGTGTGCAGAAAGTGTCAAAACATGATTTTCAGCAGAAATAAACATGTTTCTGCAAGTTTGGTCACCCCCATGTAAGTTATGGGGCAGTAACAGCACACTTTTGAAAACGTGTTTTTCAGCCCGAAATAAACGCGTTTTTTCAGACAACTGAATCCCTATGTAACTGCAAGACTCAGAAGAGCCCACACACTCAGCTCTTAACCCCAGTGTGCAGAAAGTGTCAAAACGTGTTTTTCAGCAGAAATAAACATGTTTCTGCAAGTTTGGTCACCCCCATGTAAGTTATGGGGCAGTAACAGCACACTTTTGAAAACGTGTTTTTCAGCCCGAAATAAACGCGTTTTTTCAGACAACTGAATCCTATGTAACTGCAAGGCTCAAAAGAGCCCACACACTCAGCTCTTAACCCCAGTGTGCAGAAAGTGTCAAAACGTGTTTTTCAGCAGAAATAAACATGTTTCTGCAAGTTTGGTCACCCCCATGTAAGTTATGGGGCAGTAACAGCACACTTTTGAAAACGTGTTTTTCAGCCCGAAATAAACGCGTTTTTTCAGACAACTGAATCCCTATGTAACTGCAAGACTCAGAAGAGCCCACACACTCAGCTCTTAACCCCAGTGTGCAGAAAGTGTCAAAACATGATTTTCAGCAGAAATAAACATGTTTCTGCAAGTTTGGTCACCCCCATGTAAGTTATGGGGCAGTAACAGCACACTTTTGAAAACGTGTTTTTCAGCCCGAAATAAACGCGTTTTTTCAGACAACTGAATCCCTATGTAACTGCAAGACTCAGAAGAGCCCACACACTCAGCTCTTAACCCCAGTGTGCAGAAAGTGTCAAAACGTGTTTTTCAGCAGAAATAAACATGTTTCTGCAAGTTTGGTCAACCCCATGTAAGTTATGGGGCAGTAACAGCACACTTTTGAAAACGTGTTTTTCAGCCCGAAATAAACGCGTTTTTTCAGACAACTGAATCCCTATGTAACTGCAAGGCTCAAAAGAGCCCACACACTCAGCTCTTAACCCCAGTGTGCAGAAAGTGTCAAAACATGTTTTTCAGCAGAAATAAACATGTTTCTGCAAGTTTGGTCACCCCCATGTAAGTTATGGGGCAGTAACAGCACACTTTTGAAAACGTGTTTTTCAGCCCGAAATAAACGCGTTTTTTCAGACAACTGAATCCCTATGTAACTGCAAGACTCAGAAGAGCCCACACACTCAGCTCTTAACCCCAGTGTGCAGAAAGTGTCAAAACGTGTTTTTCAGCAGAAATAAACATGTTTCTGCAAGTTTGGTCACCCCCATGTAAGTTATGGGGCAGTAACAGCACACTTTTGAAAACGTGTTTTTCAGCCCGAAATAAACGCGTTTTTTCAGACAACTGAATCCCTATGTAACTGCAAGGCTCAAAAGAGCCCACACACTCAGCTCTTAACCCCAGTGTGCAGAAAGTGTCAAAACGTGTTTTTCAGCAGAAATAAACATGTTTCTGCAAGTTTGGTCACCCCCATGTAAGTTATGGGGCAGTAACAGCACACTTTTGAAAACGTGTTTTTCAGCCCGAAATAAACGCGTTTTTTCAGACAACTGAATCCCTATGTAACTGCAAGACTCAGAAGAGCCCACACACTCAGCTCTTAACCCCAGTGTGCAGAAAGTGTCAAAACATGATTTTCAGCAGAAATAAACATGTTTCTGCAAGTTTGGTCACCCCCATGTAAGTTATGGGGCAGTAACAGCACACTTTTGAAAACGTGTTTTTCAGCCCGAAATAAACGCGTTTTTTCAGACAACTGAATCCCTATGTAACTGCAAGACTCAGAAGAGCCCACACACTCAGCTCTTAACCCCAGTGTGCAGAAAGTGTCAAAACGTGTTTTTCAGCAGAAATAAACATGTTTCTGCAAGTTTGGTCACCCCCATGTAAGTTATGGGGCAGTAACAGCACACTTTTGAAAACGTGTTTTTCAGCCCGAAATAAACGCGTTTTTTCAGACAACTGAATCCCTATGTAACTGCAAGACTCAGAAGAGCCCACACACTCAGCTCTTAACCCCAGTGTGCAGAAAGTGTCAGAACGTGTTTTTCAGCAGAAATAAACATGTTTCTGCAAGTTTGGTCACCCCCATGTAAGTTATGGGGCAGTAACAGCACACTTTTGAAAACGTGTTTTTCAGCCCGAAATAAACGCGTTTTTTCAGACAACTGAATCCCTATGTAACTGCAAGGCTCAAAAGAGCCCACACACTCAGCTCTTAACCCCAGTGTGCAGAAAGTGTCAAAACATGATTTTCAGCAGAAATAAACATGTTTCTGCAAGTTTGGTCACCCCCATGTAAGTTATGGGGCAGTAACAGCACACTTTTGAAAACGTGTTTTTCAGCCCGAAATAAACGCGTTTTTTCAGACAACTGAATCCCTATGTAACTGCAAGACTCAGAAGAGCCCACACACTCAGCTCTTAACCCCAGTGTGCAGAAAGTGTCAAAACGTGTTTTTCAGCAGAAATAAACATGTTTCTGCAAGTTTGGTCACCCCCATGTAAGTTATGGGGCAGTAACAGCACACTTTTGAAAACGTGTTTTTCAGCCCGAAATAAACGCGTTTTTTCAGACAACTGAATCCCTATGTAAGTGCAAGGCTCAAAAGAGCCCACACACTCAGCTCTTAACCCCAGTGTGCAGAAAGTGTCAAAACGTGTTTTTCAGCAGAAATAAACATGTTTCTGCAAGTTTGGTCACCCCCATGTAAGTTATGGGGCAGTAACAGCACACTTTTGAAAACGTGTTTTTCAGCCCGAAATAAACGCGTTTTTTCAGACAACTGAATCCCTATGTAACTGCAAGACTCAGAAGAGCCCACACACTCAGCTCTTAACCCCAGTGTGCAGAAAGTGTCAAAACGTGTTTTTCAGCAGAAATAAACATGTTTCTGCAAATTTGGTCACCCCCATGTAAGTTATGGGGCAGTAACAGCACACTTTTGAAAACGTGTTTTTCAGCCCGAAATAAACGCGTTTTTTCAGACAACTGAATCCCTATGTAACTGCAAGGCTCAAAAGAGCCCACACACTCAGCTCTTAACCCCAGTGTGCAGAAAGTGTCAAAACGTGTTTTTCAGCAGAAATAAACATGTTTCTGCAAGTTTGGTCACCCCCATGTAAGTTTTGGGGCAGTAACAGCACACTTTTGAAAACGTGTTTTTCAGCCCGAAATAAACGCGTTTTTTCAGACAACTGAATCCCTATGTAACTGCAAGACTCAGAAGAGCCCACACACTCAGCTCTTAACCCCAGTGTGCAGAAAGTGTCAAAACGTGTTTTTCAGCAGAAATAAACATGTTTCTGCAAGTTTGGTCACCCCCATGTAAGTTATGGGGCAGTAACAGCACACTTTTGAAAACGTGTTTTTCAGCCCGAAATAAACGCGTTTTTTCAGACAACTGAATCCCTATGTAACTGCAAGACTCAGAAGAGCCCACACACTCAGCTCTTAACCCCAGTGTGCAGAAAGTGTCAAAACGTGATTTTCAGCAGAAATAAACATGTTTCTGCAAGTTTGGTCACCCCCATGTAAGTTATGGGGCAGTAACAGCACACTTTTGAAAACGTGTTTTTCAGCTCGAAATAAACGCGTTTTTTCAGACAACTGAATCCCTATGTAACTGCAAGACTCAGAAGAGCCCACACACTCAGCTCTTAATCCCAGTGTGCAGAAAGTGTCAAAACGTGTTTTTCAGCAGAAATAAACATGTTTCTGCAAGTTTGGTCACCCCCATGTAAGTTATGGGGCAGTAACAGCACACTTTTGAAAACGTGTTTTTCAGCCCGAAATAAACGCGTTTTTTCAGACAACTGAATCCCTATGTAACTGCAAGACTCAGAAGAGCCCACACACTCAGCTCTTAACCCCAGTGTGCAGAAAGTGTCAAAACGTGATTTTCAGCAGAAATAAACATGTTTCTGCAAGTTTGGTCACCCCCATGTAAGTTATGGGGCAGTAACAGCACACTTTTGAAAACGTGTTTTTCAGCTCGAAATAAACGCGTTTTTTCAGACAACTGAATCCCTATGTAACTGCAAGACTCAGAAGAGCCCACACACTCAGCTCTTAATCCCAGTGTGCAGAAAGTGTCAAAACGTGTTTTTCAGCAGAAATAAACATGTTTCTGCAAGTTTGGTCACCCCCATGTAAGTTATGGGGCAGTAACAGCACACTTTTGAAAACGTGTTTTTCAGCCCGAAATAAACGCGTTTTTTCAGACAACTGAATCCCTATGTAACTGCAAGGCTCAAAAGAGCCCACACACTCAGCTCTTAACCCCAGTGTGCAGAAAGTGTCAAAACATGATTTTCAGCAGAAATAAACATGTTTCTGCAAGTTTGGTCACCCCCATGTAAGTTATGGGGCAGTAACAGCACACTTTTGAAAACGTGTTTTTCAGCCCGAAATAAACGCGTTTTTTCAGACAACTGAATCCCTATGTAACTGCAAGACTCAGAAGAGCCCACACACTCAGCTCTTAACCCCAGTGTGCAGAAAGTGTCAAAACGTGTTTTTCAGCAGAAATAAACATGTTTCTGCAAGTTTGGTCACTCCCATGTAAGTTATGGGGCAGTAACAGCACACTTTTGAAAACTTGTTTTTCAGCCTGAAATAAACACGTTTTTTCAGACAACTGAATCCCTATGTAACTGCAAGACTCAGAAGAGCCCACACACTCAGCTCTTAACCCCAGTGTGCAGAAAGTGTCAAAACATGATTTTCAGCAGAAATAAACATGTTTCTGCAAGTTTGGTCACCCCCATGTAAGTTATGGGGCAGTAACAGCACACTTTTGAAAACGTGTTTTTCAGCCCGAAATAAACGCGTTTTTTCAGACAACTGAATCCCTATGTAACTGCAAGGCTCAAAAGAGCCCACACACTCAGCTCTTAACCCCAGTGTGCAGAAAGTGTCAAAACGTGTTTTTCAGCAGAAATAAACATGTTTCTGCAAGTTTGGTCACCCCAATGTAAGTTATGGGGCAGTAACAGCACACTTTTGAAAACGTGTTTTTCAGCCCGAAATAAACGCGTTTTTTCAGACAACTGAATCCCTATGTAACTGCAAGGCTCAAAAGAGCCCACACACTCAGCTCTTAACCCCAGTGTGCAGAAAGTGTCAAAACGTGTTTTTCAGCAGAAATAAACATGTTTCTGCAAGTTTGGTCACCCCCATGTAAGTTATGGGGCAGTAACAGCACACTTTTGAAAACGTGTTTTTCAGCCCGAAATAAACGCGTTTTTTCAGACAACTGAATCCCTATGTAACTGCAAGACTCAGAAGAGCCCACACACTCAGCTCTTAACCCCAGTGTGCAGAAAGTGACAAAACATGATTTTCAGCAGAAATAAACATGTTTCTGCAAGTTTGGTCACCCCCATGTAAGTTATGGGGCAGTAACAGCACACTTTTGAAAACGTGTTTTTCAGCCCGAAATAAACGCGTTTTTTCAGACAACTGAATCCCTATGTAACTGCAAGACTCAGAAGAGCCCACACACTCAGCTCTTAACCCCAGTGTGCAGAAAGTGTCAAAACGTGTTTTTCAGCAGAAATAAACATGTTTCTGCAAGTTTGGTCACCCCCATGTAAGTTATGGGGCAGTAACAGCACACTTTTGAAAACGTGTTTTTCAGCCTGAAATAAACGCGTTTTTTCAGACAACTGAATCCCTATGTAACTGCAAGGCTCAAAAGAGCCCACACACTCAGCTCTTAACCCCAGTGTGCAGAAAGTGTCAAAACGTGTTTTTCAGCAGAAATAAACATGTTTCTGCAAGTTTGGTCACCCCCATGTAAGTTATGGGGCAGTAACAGCACACTTTTGAAAACGTGTTTTTCAGCCCGAAATAAACGCGTTTTTTCAGACAACTGAATCCCTATGTAACTGCAAGACTCAGAAGAGCCCACACACTCAGCTCTTAACCCCAGTGTGCAGAAAGTGACAAAACATGATTTTCAGCAGAAATAAACATGTTTCTGCAAGTTTGGTCACCCCCATGTAAGTTATGGGGCAGTAACAGCACACTTTTGAAAACGTGTTTTTCAGCCCGAAATAAACGCGTTTTTTCAGACAACTGAATCCCTATGTAACTGCAAGACTCAGAAGAGCCCACACGCTCATCTCTACCCCAGTGTGCAGAAAGTGTCAAAACGTGTTTTTCAGCAGAAATAAACATGTTTCTGCAAGTTTGGTCACCCCCATGTAAGTTATGGGGCAGTAACAGCACACTTTTGAAAACGTGTTTTTCAGCCCGAAATAAACGCGTTTTTTCAGACAACTGAATCCCTATGTAACTGCAAGACTCAGAAGAGCCCACACACTCAGCTCTTAATCCCAGTGTGCAGAAAGTGTCAAAACGTGTTTTTCAGCAGAAATAAACATGTTTCTGCAAGTTTGGTCACCCCCATGTAAGTTATGGGGCAGTAACAGCACACTTTTGAAAACGTGTTTTTCAGCCCGAAATAAACGCGTTTTTTCAGACAACTGAATCCCTATGTAACTGCAAGGCTCAAAAGAGCCCACACACTCAGCTCTTAACCCCAGTGTGCAGAAAGTGTCAAAACATGATTTTCAGCAGAAATAAACATGTTTCTGCAAGTTTGGTCACCCCCATGTAAGTTATGGGGCAGTAACAGCACACTTTTGAAAACGTGTTTTTCAGCCCGAAATAAACGCGTTTTTTCAGACAACTGAATCCCTATGTAACTGCAAGACTCAGAAGAGCCCACACACTCAGCTCTTAACCCCAGTGTGCAGAAAGTGTCAAAACGTGTTTTTCAGCAGAAATAAACATGTTTCTGCAAGTTTGGTCACCCCCATGTAAGTTATGGGGCAGTAACAGCACACTTTTGAAAACGTGTTTTTCAGCCCGAAATAAACGCGTTTTTTCAGACAACTGAATCCCTATGTAACTGCAAGGCTCAAAAGAGCCCACACACTCAGCTCTTAACCCCAGTGTGCAGAAAGTGTCAAAACGTGTTTTTCAGCAGAAATAAACATGTTTCTGCAAGTTTGGTCACCCCCATGTAAGTTATGGGGCAGTAACAGCACACTTTTGAAAACGTGTTTTTCAGCCCGAAATAAACGCGTTTTTTCAGACAACTGAATCCCTATGTAACTGCAAGACTCAGAAGAGCCCACACACTCAGCTCTTAACCCCAGTGTGCAGAAAGTGACAAAACATGATTTTCAGCAGAAATAAACATGTTTCTGCAAGTTTGGTCACCCCCATGTAAGTTATGGGGCAGTAACAGCACACTTTTGAAAACGTGTTTTTCAGCCCGAAATAAACGCGTTTTTTCAGACAACTGAATCCCTATGTAACTGCAAGACTCAGAAGAGCCCACACACTCAGCTCTTAACCCCAGTGTGCAGAAAGTGTCAAAACGTGTTTTTCAGCAGAAATAAACATGTTTCTGCAAGTTTGGTCACCCCCATGTAAGTTATGGGGCAGTAACAGCACACTTTTGAAAACGTGTTTTTCAGCCCGAAATAAACGCGTTTTTTCAGACAACTGAATCCCTATGTAACTGCAAGACTCAGAAGAGCCCACACACTCAGCTCCTAACCCCAGTGTGCAGAAAGTGTCAAAACATGATTTTCAGCAGAAATAAACATGTTTCTGCAAGTTTGGTCACCCCCATGTAAGTTATGGGGCAGTAACAGCACACTTTTGAAAACGTGTTTTTCAGCCCGAAATAAACGCGTTTTTTCAGACAACTGAATCCCTATGTAACTGCAAGACTCAGAAGAGCCCACACACTCAGCTCTTAACCCCAGTGTGCAGAAAGTGTCAAAACGTGTTTTTCAGCAGAAATAAACATGTTTCTGCAAGTTTGGTCACCCCCATGTAAGTTATGGGGCAGTAACAGCACACTTTTGAAAACGTGTTTTTCAGCCCGAAATAAACGCGTTTTTTCAGACAACTGAATCCCTATGTAACTGCAAGACTCAGAAGAGCCCACACACTCAGCTCTTAACCCCAGTGTGCAGAAAGTGTCAAAACGTGTTTTTCAGCAGAAATAAACATGTTTCTGCAAGTTTGGTCACCCCCATGTAAGTTATGGGGCAGTAACAGCACACTTTTGAAAACGTGTTTTTCAGCCCGAAATAAACGCGTTTTTTCAGACAACTGAATCCCTATGTAACTGCAAGGCTCAAAAGAGCCCACACACTCAGCTCTTAACCCCAGTGTGCAGAAAGTGTCAAAACATGATTTTCAGCAGAAATAAACATGTTTCTGCAAGTTTGGTCACCCCCATGTAAGTTATGGGGCAGTAACAGCACACTTTTGAAAACGTGTTTTTCAGCCCGAAATAAACGCGTTTTTTCAGACAACTGAATCCCTATGTAACTGCAAGACTCAGAAGAGCCCACACACTCAGCTCTTAACCCCAGTGTGCAGAAAGTGTCAAAACGTGTTTTTCAGCAGAAATAAACATGTTTCTGCAACTTTGGTCACCCCCATGTAAGTTATGGGGCAGTAACAGCACACTTTTGAAAACGTGTTTTTCAGCCCGAAATAAACGCGTTTTTTCAGACAACTGAATCCCTATGTAACTGCAAGGCTCAAAAGAGCCCACACACTCAGCTCTTAACCCCAGTGTGCAGAAAGTGTCAAAACGTGTTTTTCAGCAGAAATAAACATGTTTCTGCAAGTTTGGTCACCCCCATGTAAGTTATGGGGCAGTAACAGCACACTTTTGAAAACGTGTTTTTCAGCCCGAAATAAACGCGTTTTTTCAGACAACTGAATCCCTATGTAACTGCAAGACTCAGAAGAGCCCACACACTCAGCTCTTAACCCCAGTGTGCAGAAAGTGTCAAAACATGATTTTCAGCAGAAATAAACATGTTTCTGCAAGTTTGGTCACCCCCATGTAAGTTATGGGGCAGTAACAGCACACTTTTGAAAACGTGTTTTTCAGCCCGAAATAAACGCGTTTTTTCAGACAACTGAATCCCTATGTAACTGCAAGACTCAGAAGAGCCCACACACTCAGCTCTTAACCCCAGTGTGCAGAAAGTGTCAAAACGTGTTTTTCAGCAGAAATAAACATGTTTCTGCAAGTTTGGTCACCCCCATGTAAGTTATGGGGCAGTAACAGCACACTTTTGAAAACGTGTTTTTCAGCCCGAAATAAACGCGTTTTTTCAGACAACTGAATCCCTATGTAACTGCAAGGCTCAAAAGAGCCCACACACTCAGCTCTTAACCCCAGTGTGCAGAAAGTGTCAAAACGTGTTTTTCAGCAGAAATAAACATGTTTCTGCAAGTTTGGTCACCCCCATGTAAGTTATGGGGCAGTAACAGCACACTTTTGAAAACGTGTTTTTCAGCCCGAAATAAACGCGTTTTTTCAGACAACTGAATCCCTATGTAACTGCAAGACTCAGAAGAGCCCACACACTCAGCTCTTAACCCCAGTGTGCAGAAAGTGACAAAACATGATTTTCAGCAGAAATAAACATGTTTCTGCAAGTTTGGTCACCCCCATGTAAGTTATGGGGCAGTAACAGCACACTTTTGAAAACGTGTTTTTCAGCCCGAAATAAACGCGTTTTTTCAGACAACTGAATCCCTATGTAACTGCAAGACTCAGAAGAGCCCACACACTCAGCTCTTAACCCCAGTGTGCAGAAAGTGTCAAAACGTGTTTTTCAGCAGAAATAAACATGTTTCTGCAAGTTTGGTCACCCCCATGTAAGTTATGGGGCAGTAACAGCACACTTTTGAAAACGTGTTTTTCAGCCCGAAATAAACGCGTTTTTTCAGACAACTGAATCCCTATGTAACTGCAAGGCTCAAAAGAGCCCACACACTCAGCTCTTAACCCCAGTGTGCAGAAAGTGTCAAAACGTGTTTTTCAGCAGAAATAAACATGTTTCTGCAAGTTTGGTCACCCCCATGTAAGTTATGGGGCAGTAACAGCACACTTTTGAAAACGTGTTTTTCAGCCCGAAATAAACGCGTTTTTTCAGACAACTGAATCCCTATGTAACTGCAAGACTCAGAAGAGCCCACACACTCAGCTCTTAACCCCAGTGTGCAGAAAGTGACAAAACATGATTTTCAGCAGAAATAAACATGTTTCTGCAAGTTTGGTCACCCCCATGTAAGTTATGGGGCAGTAACAGCACACTTTTGAAAACGTGTTTTTCAGCCCGAAATAAACGCGTTTTTTCAGACAACTGAATCCCTATGTAACTGCAAGACTCAGAAGAGCCCACACACTCAGCTCTTAACCCCAGTGTGCAGAAAGTGTCAAAACGTGTTTTTCAGCAGAAATAAACATGTTTCTGCAAGTTTGGTCACCCCCATGTAAGTTATGGGGCAGTAACAGCACACTTTTGAAAACGTGTTTTTCAGCCCGAAATAAACGCGTTTTTTCAGACAACTGAATCCCTATGTAACTGCAAGACTCAGAAGAGCCCACACACTCAGCTCTTAACCCCAGTGTGCAGAAAGTGACAAAACATGATTTTCAGCAGAAATAAACATGTTTCTGCAAGTTTGGTCACCCCCATGTAAGTTATGGGGCAGTAACAGCACACTTTTGAAAACGTGTTTTTCAGCCCGAAATAAACGCGTTTTTTCAGACAACTGAATCCCTATGTAACTGCAAGACTCAGAAGAGCCCACACACTCAGCTCTTAACCCCAGTGTGCAGAAAGTGTCAAAACGTGTTTTTCAGCAGAAATAAACATGTTTCTGCAAGTTTGGTCACCCCCATGTAAGTTATGGGGCAGTAACAGCACACTTTTGAAAACGTGTTTTTCAGCCCGAAATAAACGCGTTTTTTCAGACAACTGAATCCCTATGTAACTGCAAGGCTCAAAAGAGCCCACACACTCAGCTCTTAACCCCAGTGTGCAGAAAGTGTCAAAACGTGTTTTTCAGCAGAAATAAACATGTTTCTGCAAGTTTGGTCACCCCCATGTAAGTTATGGGGCAGTAACAGCACACTTTTGAAAACGTGTTTTTCAGCCCGAAATAAACGCGTTTTTTCAGACAACTGAATCCCTATGTAACTGCAAGACTCAGAAGAGCCCACACACTCAGCTCTTAACCCCAGTGTGCAGAAAGTGACAAAACATGATTTTCAGCAGAAATAAACATGTTTCTGCAAGTTTGGTCACCCCCATGTAAGTTATGGGGCAGTAACAGCACACTTTTGAAAACGTGTTTTTCAGCCCGAAATAAACGCGTTTTTTCAGACAACTGAATCCCTATGTAACTGCAAGACTCAGAAGAGCCCACACACTCAGCTCTTAACCCCAGTGTGCAGAAAGTGTCAAAACGTGTTTTTCAGCAGAAATAAACATGTTTCTGCAAGTTTGGTCACCCCCATGTAAGTTATGGGGCAGTAACAGCACACTTTTGAAAACGTGTTTTTCAGCCCGAAATAAACGCGTTTTTTCAGACAACTGAATCCCTATGTAACTGCAAGACTCAGAAGAGCCCACACACTCAGCTCCTAACCCCAGTGTGCAGAAAGTGTCAAAACATGATTTTCAGCAGAAATAAACATGTTTCTGCAAGTTTGGTCACCCCCATGTAAGTTATGGGGCAGTAACAGCACACTTTTGAAAACGTGTTTTTCAGCCCGAAATAAACGCGTTTTTTCAGACAACTGAATCCCTATGTAACTGCAAGGCTCAAAAGAGCCCACACACTCAGCTCTTAACCCCAGTGTGCAGAAAGTGTCAAAACGTGTTTTTCAGCAGAAATAAACATGTTTCTGCAAGTTTGGTCACCCCCATGTAAGTTATGGGGCAGTAACAGCACACTTTTGAAAACGTGTTTTTCAGCCCGAAATAAACGCGTTTTTTCAGACAACTGAATCCCTATGTAACTGCAAGACTCAGAAGAGCCCACACACTCAGCTCTTAACCCCAGTGTGCAGAAAGTGACAAAACATGATTTTCAGCAGAAATAAACATGTTTCTGCAAGTTTGGTCACCCCCATGTAAGTTATGGGGCAGTAACAGCACACTTTTGAAAACGTGTTTTTCAGCCCGAAATAAACGCGTTTTTTCAGACAACTGAATCCCTATGTAACTGCAAGACTCAGAAGAGCCCACACACTCAGCTCTTAACCCCAGTGTGCAGAAAGTGTCAAAACGTGTTTTTCAGCAGAAATAAACATGTTTCTGCAAGTTTGGTCACCCCCATGTAAGTTATGGGGCAGTAACAGCACACTTTTGAAAACGTGTTTTTCAGCCCGAAATAAACGCGTTTTTTCAGACAACTGAATCCCTATGTAACTGCAAGGCTCAAAAGAGCCCACACACTCAGCTCTTAACCCCAGTGTGCAGAAAGTGTCAAAACGTGTTTTTCAGCAGAAATAAACATGTTTCTGCAAGTTTGGTCACCCCCATGTAAGTTATGGGGCAGTAACAGCACACTTTTGAAAACGTGTTTTTCAGCCCGAAATAAACGCGTTTTTTCAGACAACTGAATCCCTATGTAACTGCAAGACTCAGAAGAGCCCACACACTCAGCTCTTAACCCCAGTGTGCAGAAAGTGACAAAACATGATTTTCAGCAGAAATAAACATGTTTCTGCAAGTTTGGTCACCCCCATGTAAGTTATGGGGCAGTAACAGCACACTTTTGAAAACGTGTTTTTCAGCCCGAAATAAACGCGTTTTTTCAGACAACTGAATCCCTATGTAACTGCAAGACTCAGAAGAGCCCACACACTCAGCTCCTAACCCCAGTGTGCAGAAAGTGTCAAAACATGATTTTCAGCAGAAATAAACATGTTTCTGCAAGTTTGGTCACCCCCATGTAAGTTATGGGGCAGTAACAGCACACTTTTGAAAACGTGTTTTTCAGCCCGAAATAAACGCGTTTTTTCAGACAACTGAATCCCTATGTAACTGCAAGACTCAGAAGAGCCCACACACTCAGCTCTTAACCCCAGTGTGCAGAAAGTGTCAAAACGTGTTTTTCAGCAGAAATAAACATGTTTCTGCAAGTTTGGTCACCCCCATGTAAGTTATGGGGCAGTAACAGCACACTTTTGAAAACGTGTTTTTCAGCCCGAAATAAACGCGTTTTTTCAGACAACTGAATCCCTATGTAACTGCAAGACTCAGAAGAGCCCACACACTCAGCTCTTAACCCCAGTGTGCAGAAAGTGTCAAAACGTGTTTTTCAGCAGAAATAAACATGTTTCTGCAAGTTTGGTCACCCCCATGTAAGTTATGGGGCAGTAACAGCACACTTTTGAAAACGTGTTTTTCAGCCCGAAATAAACGCGTTTTTTCAGACAACTGAATCCCTATGTAACTGCAAGGCTCAAAAGAGCCCACACACTCAGCTCTTAACCCCAGTGTGCAGAAAGTGTCAAAACATGATTTTCAGCAGAAATAAACATGTTTCTGCAAGTTTGGTCACCCCCATGTAAGTTATGGGGCAGTAACAGCACACTTTTGAAAACGTGTTTTTCAGCCCGAAATAAACGCGTTTTTTCAGACAACTGAATCCCTATGTAACTGCAAGACTCAGAAGAGCCCACACACTCAGCTCTTAACCCCAGTGTGCAGAAAGTGTCAAAACGTGTTTTTCAGCAGAAATAAACATGTTTCTGCAACTTTGGTCACCCCCATGTAAGTTATGGGGCAGTAACAGCACACTTTTGAAAACGTGTTTTTCAGCCCGAAATAAACGCGTTTTTTCAGACAACTGAATCCCTATGTAACTGCAAGGCTCAAAAGAGCCCACACACTCAGCTCTTAACCCCAGTGTGCAGAAAGTGTCAAAACGTGTTTTTCAGCAGAAATAAACATGTTTCTGCAAGTTTGGTCACCCCCATGTAAGTTATGGGGCAGTAACAGCACACTTTTGAAAACGTGTTTTTCAGCCCGAAATAAACGCGTTTTTTCAGACAACTGAATCCCTATGTAACTGCAAGACTCAGAAGAGCCCACACACTCAGCTCTTAACCCCAGTGTGCAGAAAGTGTCAAAACATGATTTTCAGCAGAAATAAACATGTTTCTGCAAGTTTGGTCACCCCCATGTAAGTTATGGGGCAGTAACAGCACACTTTTGAAAACGTGTTTTTCAGCCCGAAATAAACGCGTTTTTTCAGACAACTGAATCCCTATGTAACTGCAAGACTCAGAAGAGCCCACACACTCAGCTCTTAACCCCAGTGTGCAGAAAGTGTCAAAACGTGTTTTTCAGCAGAAATAAACATGTTTCTGCAAGTTTGGTCACCCCCATGTAAGTTATGGGGCAGTAACAGCACACTTTTGAAAACGTGTTTTTCAGCCCGAAATAAACGCGTTTTTTCAGACAACTGAATCCCTATGTAACTGCAAGGCTCAAAAGAGCCCACACACTCAGCTCTTAACCCCAGTGTGCAGAAAGTGTCAAAACGTGTTTTTCAGCAGAAATAAACATGTTTCTGCAAGTTTGGTCACCCCCATGTAAGTTATGGGGCAGTAACAGCACACTTTTGAAAACGTGTTTTTCAGCCCGAAATAAACGCGTTTTTTCAGACAACTGAATCCCTATGTAACTGCAAGACTCAGAAGAGCCCACACACTCAGCTCTTAACCCCAGTGTGCAGAAAGTGACAAAACATGATTTTCAGCAGAAATAAACATGTTTCTGCAAGTTTGGTCACCCCCATGTAAGTTATGGGGCAGTAACAGCACACTTTTGAAAACGTGTTTTTCAGCCCGAAATAAACGCGTTTTTTCAGACAACTGAATCCCTATGTAACTGCAAGACTCAGAAGAGCCCACACACTCAGCTCTTAACCCCAGTGTGCAGAAAGTGTCAAAACGTGTTTTTCAGCAGAAATAAACATGTTTCTGCAAGTTTGGTCACCCCCATGTAAGTTATGGGGCAGTAACAGCACACTTTTGAAAACGTGTTTTTCAGCCCGAAATAAACGCGTTTTTTCAGACAACTGAATCCCTATGTAACTGCAAGGCTCAAAAGAGCCCACACACTCAGCTCTTAACCCCAGTGTGCAGAAAGTGTCAAAACGTGTTTTTCAGCAGAAATAAACATGTTTCTGCAAGTTTGGTCACCCCCATGTAAGTTATGGGGCAGTAACAGCACACTTTTGAAAACGTGTTTTTCAGCCCGAAATAAACGCGTTTTTTCAGACAACTGAATCCCTATGTAACTGCAAGACTCAGAAGAGCCCACACACTCAGCTCTTAACCCCAGTGTGCAGAAAGTGACAAAACATGATTTTCAGCAGAAATAAACATGTTTCTGCAAGTTTGGTCACCCCCATGTAAGTTATGGGGCAGTAACAGCACACTTTTGAAAACGTGTTTTTCAGCCCGAAATAAACGCGTTTTTTCAGACAACTGAATCCCTATGTAACTGCAAGACTCAGAAGAGCCCACACACTCAGCTCTTAACCCCAGTGTGCAGAAAGTGTCAAAACGTGTTTTTCAGCAGAAATAAACATGTTTCTGCAAGTTTGGTCACCCCCATGTAAGTTATGGGGCAGTAACAGCACACTTTTGAAAACGTGTTTTTCAGCCCGAAATAAACGCGTTTTTTCAGACAACTGAATCCCTATGTAACTGCAAGACTCAGAAGAGCCCACACACTCAGCTCTTAACCCCAGTGTGCAGAAAGTGACAAAACATGATTTTCAGCAGAAATAAACATGTTTCTGCAAGTTTGGTCACCCCCATGTAAGTTATGGGGCAGTAACAGCACACTTTTGAAAACGTGTTTTTCAGCCCGAAATAAACGCGTTTTTTCTGACAACTGAATCCCTATGTAACTGCAAGACTCAGAAGAGCCCACACACTCAGCTCTTAACCCCAGTGTGCAGAAAGTGTCAAAACGTGTTTTTCAGCAGAAATAAACATGTTTCTGCAAGTTTGGTCACCCCCATGTAAGTTATGGGGCAGTAACAGCACACTTTTGAAAACGTGTTTTTCAGCCCGAAATAAACGCGTTTTTTCAGACAACTGAATCCCTATGTAACTGCAAGGCTCAAAAGAGCCCACACACTCAGCTCTTAACCCCAGTGTGCAGAAAGTGTCAAAACGTGTTTTTCAGCAGAAATAAACATGTTTCTGCAAGTTTGGTCACCCCCATGTAAGTTATGGGGCAGTAACAGCACACTTTTGAAAACGTGTTTTTCAGCCCGAAATAAACGCGTTTTTTCAGACAACTGAATCCCTATGTAACTGCAAGACTCAGAAGAGCCCACACACTCAGCTCTTAACCCCAGTGTGCAGAAAGTGACAAAACATGATTTTCAGCAGAAATAAACATGTTTCTGCAAGTTTGGTCACCCCCATGTAAGTTATGGGGCAGTAACAGCACACTTTTGAAAACGTGTTTTTCAGCCCGAAATAAACGCGTTTTTTCAGACAACTGAATCCCTATGTAACTGCAAGACTCAGAAGAGCCCACACACTCAGCTCTTAACCCCAGTGTGCAGAAAGTGTCAAAACGTGTTTTTCAGCAGAAATAAACATGTTTCTGCAAGTTTGGTCACCCCCATGTAAGTTATGGGGCAGTAACAGCACACTTTTGAAAACGTGTTTTTCAGCCCGAAATAAACGCGTTTTTTCAGACAACTGAATCCCTGTGTAACTGCAAGACTCAGAAGAGCCCACACACTCAGCTCCTAACCCCAGTGTGCAGAAAGTGTCAAAACATGATTTTCAGCAGAAATAAACATGTTTCTGCAAGTTTGGTCACCCCCATGTAAGTTATGGGGCAGTAACAGCACACTTTTGAAAACGTGTTTTTCAGCCCGAAATAAACGCGTTTTTTCAGACAACTGAATCCCTATGTAACTGCAAGACTCAGAAGAGCCCACACACTCAGCTCTTAACCCCAGTGTGCAGAAAGTGTCAAAACGTGTTTTTCAGCAGAAATAAACATGTTTCTGCAAGTTTGGTCACCCCCATGTAAGTTATGGGGCAGTAACAGCACACTTTTGAAAACGTGTTTTTCAGCCCGAAATAAACGCGTTTTTTCAGACAACTGAATCCCTATGTAACTGCAAGACTCAGAAGAGCCCACACACTCAGCTCTTAACCCCAGTGTGCAGAAAGTGTCAAAACGTGTTTTTCAGCAGAAATAAACATGTTTCTGCAAGTTTGGTCACCCCCATGTAAGTTATGGGGCAGTAACAGCACACTTTTGAAAACGTGTTTTTCAGCCCGAAATAAACGCGTTTTTTCAGACAACTGAATCCCTATGTAACTGCAAGGCTCAAAAGAGCCCACACACTCAGCTCTTAACCCCAGTGTGCAGAAAGTGTCAAAACATGATTTTCAGCAGAAATAAACATGTTTCTGCAAGTTTGGTCACCCCCATGTAAGTTATGGGGCAGTAACAGCACACTTTTGAAAACGTGTTTTTCAGCCCGAAATAAACGCGTTTTTTCAGACAACTGAATCCCTATGTAACTGCAAGACTCAGAAGAGCCCACACACTCAGCTCTTAACCCCAGTGTGCAGAAAGTGTCAAAACGTGTTTTTCAGCAGAAATAAACATGTTTCTGCAACTTTGGTCACCCCCATGTAAGTTATGGGGCAGTAACAGCACACTTTTGAAAACGTGTTTTTCAGCCCGAAATAAACGCGTTTTTTCAGACAACTGAATCCCTATGTAACTGCAAGGCTCAAAAGAGCCCACACACTCAGCTCTTAACCCCAGTGTGCAGAAAGTGTCAAAACATGATTTTCAGCAGAAATAAACATGTTTCTGCAAGTTTGGTCACC
Organism: Lepisosteus platostomus; assembly: GCF_059453375.1. Classification (NCBI taxonomy): domain Eukaryota; kingdom Metazoa; phylum Chordata; class Actinopteri; order Semionotiformes; family Lepisosteidae; genus Lepisosteus; species Lepisosteus platostomus. The sequence goes on along the minus strand of NC_142614.1, from coordinate 37,285,738 downwards.
CCCATGTAAGTTATGGGGCAGTAACAGCACACTTTTGAAAACGTGTTTTTCAGCCCGAAATAAACGCGTTTTTTCAGACAACTGAATCCCTATGTAACTGCAAGACTCAGAAGAGCCCACACACTCAGCTCTTAACCCCAGTGTGCAGAAAGTGTCAAAACGTGTTTTTCAGCAGAAATAAACATGTTTCTGCAACTTTGGTCACCCCCATGTAAGTTATGGGGCAGTAACAGCACACTTTTGAAAACGTGTTTTTCAGCCCGAAATAAACGCGTTTTTTCAGACAACTGAATCCCTATGTAACTGCAAGGCTCAAAAGAGCCCACACACTCAGCTCTTAACCCCAGTGTGCAGAAAGTGTCAAAACGTGTTTTTCAGCAGAAATAAACATGTTTCTGCAAGTTTGGTCACCCCCATGTAAGTTATGGGGCAGTAACAGCACACTTTTGAAAACGTGTTTTTCAGCCCGAAATAAACGCGTTTTTTCAGACAACTGAATCCCTATGTAACTGCAAGACTCAGAAGAGCCCACACACTCAGCTCTTAACCCCAGTGTGCAGAAAGTGTCAAAACATGATTTTCAGCAGAAATAAACATGTTTCTGCAAGTTTGGTCACCCCCATGTAAGTTATGGGGCAGTAACAGCACACTTTTGAAAACGTGTTTTTCAGCCCGAAATAAACGCGTTTTTTCAGACAACTGAATCCCTATGTAACTGCAAGACTCAGAAGAGCCCACACACTCAGCTCTTAACCCCAGTGTGCAGAAAGTGTCAAAACGTGTTTTTCAGCAGAAATAAACATGTTTCTGCAAGTTTGGTCACCCCCATGTAAGTTATGGGGCAGTAACAGCACACTTTTGAAAACGTGTTTTTCAGCCCGAAATAAACGCGTTTTTTCAGACAACTGAATCCCTATGTAACTGCAAGGCTCAAAAGAGCCCACACACTCAGCTCTTAACCCCAGTGTGCAGAAAGTGTCAAAACGTGTTTTTCAGCAGAAATAAACATGTTTCTGCAAGTTTGGTCACCCCCATGTAAGTTATGGGGCAGTAACAGCACACTTTTGAAAACGTGTTTTTCAGCCCGAAATAAACGCGTTTTTTCAGACAACTGAATCCCTATGTAACTGCAAGACTCAGAAGAGCCCACACACGCAGCTCTTAACCCCAGTGTGCAGAAAGTGACAAAACATGATTTTCAGCAGAAATAAACATGTTTCTGCAAGTTTGGTCACCCCCATGTAAGTTATGGGGCAGTAACAGCACACTTTTGAAAACGTGTTTTTCAGCCCGAAATAAACGCGTTTTTTCAGACAACTGAATCCCTATGTAACTGCAAGACTCAGAAGAGCCCACACACTCAGCTCTTAACCCCAGTGTGCAGAAAGTGTCAAAACGTGTTTTTCAGCAGAAATAAACATGTTTCTGCAAGTTTGGTCACCCCCATGTAAGTTATGGGGCAGTAACAGCACACTTTTGAAAACGTGTTTTTCAGCCCGAAATAAACGCGTTTTTTCAGACAACTGAATCCCTATGTAACTGCAAGGCTCAAAAGAGCCCACACACTCAGCTCTTAACCCCAGTGTGCAGAAAGTGTCAAAACGTGTTTTTCAGCAGAAATAAACATGTTTCTGCAAGTTTGGTCACCCCCATGTAAGTTATGGGGCAGTAACAGCACACTTTTGAAAACGTGTTTTTCAGCCCGAAATAAACGCGTTTTTTCAGACAACTGAATCCCTATGTAACTGCAAGACTCAGAAGAGCCCACACACTCAGCTCTTAACCCCAGTGTGCAGAAAGTGACAAAACATGATTTTCAGCAGAAATAAACATGTTTCTGCAAGTTTGGTCACCCCCATGTAAGTTATGGGGCAGTAACAGCACACTTTTGAAAACGTGTTTTTCAGCCCGAAATAAACGCGTTTTTTCAGACAACTGAATCCCTATGTAACTGCAAGACTCAGAAGAGCCCACACACTCAGCTCTTAACCCCAGTGTGCAGAAAGTGTCAAAACGTGTTTTTCAGCAGAAATAAACATGTTTCTGCAAGTTTGGTCACCCCCATGTAAGTTATGGGGCAGTAACAGCACACTTTTGAAAACGTGTTTTTCAGCCCGAAATAAACGCGTTTTTTCAGACAACTGAATCCCTATGTAACTGCAAGACTCAGAAGAGCCCACACACTCAGCTCTTAATCCCAGTGTGCAGAAAGTGTCAAAACGTGTTTTTCAGCAGAAATAAACATGTTTCTGCAAGTTTGGTCACCCCCATGTAAGTTATGGGGCAGTAACAGCACACTTTTGAAAACGTGTTTTTCAGCCCGAAATAAACGCGTTTTTTCAGACAACTGAATCCCTATGTAACTGCAAGGCTCAAAAGAGCCCACACACTCAGCTCTTAACCCCAGTGTGCAGAAAGTGTCAAAACATGATTTTCAGCAGAAATAAACATGTTTCTGCAAGTTTGGTCACCCCCATGTAAGTTATGGGGCAGTAACAGCACACTTTTGAAAACGTGTTTTTCAGCCCGAAATAAACGCGTTTTTTCAGACAACTGAATCCCTATGTAACTGCAAGACTCAGAAGAGCCCACACACTCAGCTCTTAACCCCAGTGTGCAGAAAGTGTCAAAACGTGTTTTTCAGCAGAAATAAACATGTTTCTGCAAGTTTGGTCACCCCCATGTAAGTTATGGGGCAGTAACAGCACACTTTTGAAAACGTGTTTTTCAGCCCGAAATAAACGCGTTTTTTCAGACAACTGAATCCCTATGTAACTGCAAGGCTCAAAAGAGCCCACACACTCAGCTCTTAACCCCAGTGTGCAGAAAGTGTCAAAACGTGTTTTTCAGCAGAAATAAACATGTTTCTGCAAGTTTGGTCACCCCCATGTAAGTTATGGGGCAGTAACAGCACACTTTTGAAAACGTGTTTTTCAGCCCGAAATAAACGCGTTTTTTCAGACAACTGAATCCCTATGTAACTGCAAGACTCAGAAGAGCCCACACACTCAGCTCTTAACCCCAGTGTGCAGAAAGTGACAAAACATGATTTTCAGCAGAAATAAACATGTTTCTGCAAGTTTGGTCACCCCCATGTAAGTTATGGGGCAGTAACAGCACACTTTTGAAAACGTGTTTTTCAGCCAGAAATAAACGCGTTTTTTCAGACAACTGAATCCCTATGTAACTGCAAGACTCAGAAGAGCCCACACACTCAGCTCTTAACCCCAGTGTGCAGAAAGTGACAAAACATGATTTTCAGCAGAAATAAACATGTTTCTGCAAGTTTGGTCACCCCCATGTAAGTTATGGGGCAGTAACAGCACACTTTTGAAAACGTGTTTTTCAGCCCGAAATAAACGCGTTTTTTCAGACAACTGAATCCCTATGTAACTGCAAGACTCAGAAGAGCCCACACACTCAGCTCTTAACCCCAGTGTGCAGAAAGTGTCAAAACGTGTTTTTCAGCAGAAATAAACATGTTTCTGCAAGTTTGGTCACCCCCATGTAAGTTATGGGGCAGTAACAGCACACTTTTGAAAACGTGTTTTTCAGCCCGAAATAAACGCGTTTTTTCAGACAACTGAATCCCTATGTAACTGCAAGACTCAGAAGAGCCCACACACTCAGCTCCTAACCCCAGTGTGCAGAAAGTGTCAAAACATGATTTTCAGCAGAAATAAACATGTTTCTGCAAGTTTGGTCACCCCCATGTAAGTTATGGGGCAGTAACAGCACACTTTTGAAAACGTGTTTTTCAGCCCGAAATAAACGCGTTTTTTCAGACAACTGAATCCCTATGTAACTGCAAGACTCAGAAGAGCCCACACACTCAGCTCTTAACCCCAGTGTGCAGAAAGTGTCAAAACGTGTTTTTCAGCAGAAATAAACATGTTTCTGCAAGTTTGGTCACCCCCATGTAAGTTATGGGGCAGTAACAGCACACTTTTGAAAACGTGTTTTTCAGCCCGAAATAAACGCGTTTTTTCAGACAACTGAATCCCTATGTAACTGCAAGACTCAGAAGAGCCCACACACTCAGCTCTTAACCCCAGTGTGCAGAAAGTGTCAAAACGTGTTTTTCAGCAGAAATAAACATGTTTCTGCAAGTTTGGTCACCCCCATGTAAGTTATGGGGCAGTAACAGCACACTTTTGAAAACGTGTTTTTCAGCCCGAAATAAACGCGTTTTTTCAGACAACTGAATCCCTATGTAACAGCAAGGCTCAAAAGAGCCCACACACTCAGCTCTTAACCCCAGTGTGCAGAAAGTGTCAAAACATGATTTTCAGCAGAAATAAACATGTTTCTGCAAGTTTGGTCACCCCCATGTAAGTTATGGGGCAGTAACAGCACACTTTTGAAAACGTGTTTTTCAGCCCGAAATAAACGCGTTTTTTCAGACAACTGAATCCCTATGTAACTGCAAGACTCAGAAGAGCCCACACACTCAGCTCTTAACCCCAGTGTGCAGAAAGTGTCAAAACGTGTTTTTCAGCAGAAATAAACATGTTTCTGCAACTTTGGTCACCCCCATGTAAGTTATGGGGCAGTAACAGCACACTTTTGAAAACGTGTTTTTCAGCCCGAAATAAACGCGTTTTTTCAGACAACTGAATCCCTATGTAACTGCAAGGCTCAAAAGAGCCCACACACTCAGCTCTTAACCCCAGTGTGCAGAAAGTGTCAAAACGTGTTTTTCAGCAGAAATAAACATGTTTCTGCAAGTTTGGTCACCCCCATGTAAGTTATGGGGCAGTAACAGCACACTTTTGAAAACGTGTTTTTCAGCCCGAAATAAACGCGTTTTTTCAGACAACTGAATCCCTATGTAACTGCAAGACTCAGAAGAGCCCACACACTCAGCTCTTAACCCCAGTGTGCAGAAAGTGTCAAAACATGATTTTCAGCAGAAATAAACATGTTTCTGCAAGTTTGGTCACCCCCATGTAAGTTATGGGGCAGTAACAGCACACTTTTGAAAACGTGTTTTTCAGCCCGAAATAAACGCGTTTTTTCAGACAACTGAATCCCTATGTAACTGCAAGACTCAGAAGAGCCCACACACTCAGCTCTTAACCCCAGTGTGCAGAAAGTGTCAAAACGTGTTTTTCAGCAGAAATAAACATGTTTCTGCAAGTTTGGTCAACCCCATGTAAGTTATGGGGCAGTAACAGCACACTTTTGAAAACGTGTTTTTCAGCCCGAAATAAACGCGTTTTTTCAGACAACTGAATCCCTATGTAACTGCAAGGCTCAAAAGAGCCCACACACTCAGCTCTTAACCCCAGTGTGCAGAAAGTGTCAAAACATGTTTTTCAGCAGAAATAAACATGTTTCTGCAAGTTTGGTCACCCCCATGTAAGTTATGGGGCAGTAACAGCACACTTTTGAAAACGTGTTTTTCAGCCCGAAATAAACGCGTTTTTTCAGACAACTGAATCCCTATGTAACTGCAAGACTCAGAAGAGCCCACACACTCAGCTCTTAACCCCAGTGTGCAGAAAGTGTCAAAACGTGTTTTTCAGCAGAAATAAACATGTTTCTGCAAGTTTGGTCACCCCCATGTAAGTTATGGGGCAGTAACAGCACACTTTTGAAAACGTGTTTTTCAGCCCGAAATAAACGCGTTTTTTCAGACAACTGAATCCCTATGTAACTGCAAGGCTCAAAAGAGCCCACACACTCAGCTCTTAACCCCAGTGTGCAGAAAGTGTCAAAACGTGTTTTTCAGCAGAAATAAACATGTTTCTGCAAGTTTGGTCACCCCCATGTAAGTTATGGGGCAGTAACAGCACACTTTTGAAAACGTGTTTTTCAGCCCGAAATAAACGCGTTTTTTCAGACAACTGAATCCCTATGTAACTGCAAGACTCAGAAGAGCCCACACACTCAGCTCTTAACCCCAGTGTGCAGAAAGTGTCAAAACATGATTTTCAGCAGAAATAAACATGTTTCTGCAAGTTTGGTCACCCCCATGTAAGTTATGGGGCAGTAACAGCACACTTTTGAAAACGTGTTTTTCAGCCCGAAATAAACGCGTTTTTTCAGACAACTGAATCCCTATGTAACTGCAAGACTCAGAAGAGCCCACACACTCAGCTCTTAACCCCAGTGTGCAGAAAGTGTCAAAACGTGTTTTTCAGCAGAAATAAACATGTTTCTGCAAGTTTGGTCAACCCCATGTAAGTTATGGGGCAGTAACAGCACACTTTTGAAAACGTGTTTTTCAGCCCGAAATAAACGCGTTTTTTCAGACAACTGAATCCCTATGTAACTGCAAGGCTCAAAAGAGCCCACACACTCAGCTCTTAACCCCAGTGTGCAGAAAGTGTCAAAACATGTTTTTCAGCAGAAATAAACATGTTTCTGCAAGTTTGGTCACCCCCATGTAAGTTATGGGGCAGTAACAGCACACTTTTGAAAACGTGTTTTTCAGCCCGAAATAAACGCGTTTTTTCAGACAACTGAATCCCTATGTAACTGCAAGACTCAGAAGAGCCCACACACTCAGCTCTTAACCCCAGTGTGCAGAAAGTGTCAAAACGTGTTTTTCAGCAGAAATAAACATGTTTCTGCAAGTTTGGTCACCCCCATGTAAGTTATGGGGCAGTAACAGCACACTTTTGAAAACGTGTTTTTCAGCCCGAAATAAACGCGTTTTTTCAGACAACTGAATCCCTATGTAACTGCAAGGCTCAAAAGAGCCCACACACTCAGCTCTTAACCCCAGTGTGCAGAAAGTGTCAAAACGTGTTTTTCAGCAGAAATAAACATGTTTCTGCAAGTTTGGTCACCCCCATGTAAGTTATGGGGCAGTAACAGCACACTTTTGAAAACGTGTTTTTCAGCCCGAAATAAACGCGTTTTTTCAGACAACTGAATCCCTATGTAACTGCAAGACTCAGAAGAGCCCACACACTCAGCTCTTAACCCCAGTGTGCAGAAAGTGTCAAAACATGATTTTCAGCAGAAATAAACATGTTTCTGCAAGTTTGGTCACCCCCATGTAAGTTATGGGGCAGTAACAGCACACTTTTGAAAACGTGTTTTTCAGCCCGAAATAAACGCGTTTTTTCAGACAACTGAATCCCTATGTAACTGCAAGACTCAGAAGAGCCCACACACTCAGCTCTTAACCCCAGTGTGCAGAAAGTGTCAAAACGTGTTTTTCAGCAGAAATAAACATGTTTCTGCAAGTTTGGTCACCCCCATGTAAGTTATGGGGCAGTAACAGCACACTTTTGAAAACGTGTTTTTCAGCCCGAAATAAACGCGTTTTTTCAGACAACTGAATCCCTATGTAACTGCAAGACTCAGAAGAGCCCACACACTCAGCTCTTAACCCCAGTGTGCAGAAAGTGTCAAAACGTGTTTTTCAGCAGAAATAAACATGTTTCTGCAAGTTTGGTCACCCCCATGTAAGTTATGGGGCAGTAACAGCACACTTTTGAAAACGTGTTTTTCAGCCCGAAATAAACGCGTTTTTTCAGACAACTGAATCCCTATGTAACTGCAAGACTCAGAAGAGCCCACACACTCAGCTCTTAACCCCAGTGTGCAGAAAGTGTCAAAACGTGTTTTTCAGCAGAAATAAACATGTTTCTGCAAGTTTGGTCACCCCCATGTAAGTTATGGGGCAGTAACAGCACACTTTTGAAAACGTGTTTTTCAGCCCGAAATAAACGCGTTTTTTCAGACAACTGAATCCCTATGTAACTGCAAGGCTCAAAAGAGCCCACACACTCAGCTCTTAACCCCAGTGTGCAGAAAGTGTCAAAACGTGTTTTTCAGCAGAAATAAACATGTTTCTGCAAGTTTGGTCACCCCCATGTAAGTTATGGGGCAGTAACAGCACACTTTTGAAAACGTGTTTTTCAGCCCGAAATAAACGCGTTTTTTCAGACAACTGAATCCCTATGTAACTGCAAGACTCAGAAGAGCCCACACACTCAGCTCTTAACCCCAGTGTGCAGAAAGTGTCAAAACATGATTTTCAGCAGAAATAAACATGTTTCTGCAAGTTTGGTCACCCCCATGTAAGTTATGGGGCAGTAACAGCACACTTTTGAAAACGTGTTTTTCAGCCCGAAATAAACGCGTTTTTTCAGACAACTGAATCCCTATGTAACTGCAAGACTCAGAAGAGCCCACACACTCAGCTCTTAACCCCAGTGTGCAGAAAGTGTCAAAACGTGTTTTTCAGCAGAAATAAACATGTTTCTGCAAGTTTGGTCACCCCCATGTAAGTTATGGGGCAGTAACAGCACACTTTTGAAAACGTGTTTTTCAGCCCGAAATAAACGCGTTTTTTCAGACAACTGAATCCCTATGTAACTGCAAGACTCAGAAGAGCCCACACACTCAGCTCTTAACCCCAGTGTGCAGAAAGTGTCAAAACGTGTTTTTCAGCAGAAATAAACATGTTTCTGCAAGTTTGGTCACCCCCATGTAAGTTATGGGGCAGTAACAGCACACTTTTGAAAACGTGTTTTTCAGCCCGAAATAAACGCGTTTTTTCAGACAACTGAATCCCTATGTAACTGCAAGGCTCAAAAGAGCCCACACACTCAGCTCTTAACCCCAGTGTGCAGAAAGTGTCAAAACATGATTTTCAGCAGAAATAAACATGTTTCTGCAAGTTTGGTCACCCCCATGTAAGTTATGGGGCAGTAACAGCACACTTTTGAAAACGTGTTTTTCAGCCCGAAATAAACGCGTTTTTTCAGACAACTGAATCCCTATGTAACTGCAAGACTCAGAAGAGCCCACACACTCAGCTCTTAACCCCAGTGTGCAGAAAGTGTCAAAACGTGTTTTTCAGCAGAAATAAACATGTTTCTGCAAGTTTGGTCACCCCCATGTAAGTTATGGGGCAGTAACAGCACACTTTTGAAAACGTGTTTTTCAGCCCGAAATAAACGCGTTTTTTCAGACAACTGAATCCCTATGTAAGTGCAAGGCTCAAAAGAGCCCACACACTCAGCTCTTAACCCCAGTGTGCAGAAAGTGTCAAAACGTGTTTTTCAGCAGAAATAAACATGTTTCTGCAAGTTTGGTCACCCCCATGTAAGTTATGGGGCAGTAACAGCACACTTTTGAAAACGTGTTTTTCAGCCCGAAATAAGCGCGTTTTTTCAGACAACTGAATCCCTAAGTAACTGCAAGACTCAGAAGAGCCCACACACTCAGCTCTTAACCCCAGTGTGCAGAAAGTGTCAAAACGTGTTTTTCAGCAGAAATAAACATGTTTCTGCAAGTTTGGTCACCCCCATGTGAGTTATGGGGCAGTAACAGCACACTTTTGAAAACGTGTTTTTCAGCCCGAAATAAACGCGTTTTTTCAGACAACTGAATCCCTATGTAACTGCAAGACTCAGAAGAGCCCACACACTCAGCTCTTAACCCCAGTGTGCAGAAAGTGTCAAAACGTGATTTTCAGCAGAAATAAACATGTTTCTGCAAGTTTGGTCACCCCCATGTAAGTTATGGGGCAGTAACAGCACACTTTTGAAAACGTGTTTTTCAGCCCGAAATAAACGCGTTTTTTCAGACAACTGAATCCCTATGTAACTGCAAGACTCAGAAGAGCCCACACACTCAGCTCTTAATCCCAGTGTGCAGAAAGTGTCAAAACGTGTTTTTCAGCAGAAATAAACATGTTTCTGCAAGTTTGGTCACCCCCATGTAAGTTATGGGGCAGTAACAGCACACTTTTGAAAACGTGTTTTTCAGCCCGAAATAAACGCGTTTTTTCAGACAACTGAATCCCTATGTAACTGCAAGGCTCAAAAGAGCCCACACACTCAGCTCTTAACCCCAGTGTGCAGAAAGTGTCAAAACATGATTTTCAGCAGAAATAAACATGTTTCTGCAAGTTTGGTCACCCCCATGTAAGTTATGGGGCAGTAACAGCACACTTTTGAAAACGTGTTTTTCAGCCCGAAATAAACGCGTTTTTTCAGACAACTGAATCCCTATGTAACTGCAAGACTCAGAAGAGCCCACACACTCAGCTCTTAACCCCAGTGTGCAGAAAGTGTCAAAACGTGTTTTTCAGCAGAAATAAACATGTTTCTGCAAGTTTGGTCACCCCCATGTAAGTTATGGGGCAGTAACAGCACACTTTTGAAAACGTGTTTTTCAGCCCGAAATAAACGCGTTTTTTCAGACAACTGAATCCCTATGTAACTGCAAGGCTCAAAAGAGCCCACACACTCAGCTCTTAACCCCAGTGTGCAGAAAGTGTCAAAACGTGTTTTTCAGCAGAAATAAACATGTTTCTGCAAGTTTGGTCACCCCCATGTAAGTTATGGGGCAGTAACAGCACACTTTTGAAAACGTGTTTTTCAGCCCGAAATAAACGCGTTTTTTCAGACAACTGAATCCCTATGTAACTGCAAGACTCAGAAGAGCCCACACACTCAGCTCTTAACCCCAGTGTGCAGAAAGTGACAAAACATGATTTTCAGCAGAAATAAACATGTTTCTGCAAGTTTGGTCACCCCCATGTAAGTTATGGGGCAGTAACAGCACACTTTTGAAAACGTGTTTTTCAGCCCGAAATAAACGCGTTTTTTCAGACAACTGAATCCCTATGTAACTGCAAGACTCAGAAGAGCCCACACACTCAGCTCTTAACCCCAGTGTGCAGAAAGTGTCAAAACGTGTTTTTCAGCAGAAATAAACATGTTTCTGCAAGTTTGGTCACCCCCATGTAAGTTATGGGGCAGTAACAGCACACTTTTGAAAACGTGTTTTTCAGCCTGAAATAAACACGTTTTTTCACACAACTGAATCCCTATGTAACTGCAAGACTCAAAAGAGCCCACACACTCAGCTCTTAACCCCAGTGTGCAGAAAGTGTCAAAACATGATTTTCAGCAGAAATAAACATGTTTCTGCAAGTTTGGTCACCCCCATGTAAGTTATGGGGCAGTAACAGCACACTTTTGAAAACGTGTTTTTCAGCCCGAAATAAACGCGTTTTTTCAGACAACTGAATCCCTATGTAACTGCAAGACTCAGAAGAGCCCACACACTCAGCTCTTAACCCCAGTGTGCAGAAAGTGTCAAAACGTGTTTTTCAGCAGAAATAAACATGTTTCTGCAAGTTTGGTCACCCCCATGTAAGTTATGGGGCAGTAACAGCACACTTTTGAAAACGTGTTTTTCAGCCCGAAATAAACGCGTTTTTTCAGACAACTGAATCCCTATGTAACTGCAAGACTCAGAAGAGCCCACACACTCAGCTCTTAACCCCAGTGTGCAGAAAGTGTCAAAACATGATTTTCAGCAGAAATAAACATGTTTCTGCAAGTTTGGTCACCCCCATGTAAGTTATGGGGCAGTAACAGCACACTTTTGAAAACGTGTTTTTCAGCCCGAAATAAACGCGTTTTTTCAGACAACTGAATCCCTATGTAACTGCAAGACTCAGAAGAGCCCACACACTCAGCTCTTAACCCCAGTGTGCAGAAAGTGTCAAAACGTGTTTTTCAGCAGAAATAAACATGTTTCTGCAAGTTTGGTCAACCCCATGTAAGTTATGGGGCAGTAACAGCACACTTTTGAAAACGTCTTTTTCAGCCCGAAATAAACGCGTTTTTTCAGACAACTGAATCCCTATGTAACTGCAAGGCTCAAAAGAGCCCACACACTCAGCTCTTAACCCCAGTGTGCAGAAAGTGTCAAAACATGATTTTCAGCAGAAATAAACATGTTTCTGCAAGTTTGGTCACCCCCATGTAAGTTATGGGGCAGTAACAGCACACTTTTGAAAACGTGTTTTTCAGCCCGAAATAAACGCGTTTTTTCAGACAACTGAATCCCTATGTAACTGCAAGACTCAGAAGAGCCCACACACTCAGCTCTTAACCCCAGTGTGCAGAAAGTGTCAAAACGTGTTTTTCAGCAGAAATAAACATGTTTCTGCAAGTTTGGTCACCCCCATGTAAGTTATGGGGCAGTAACAGCACACTTTTGAAAACGTGTTTTTCAGCCCGAAATAAACGCGTTTTTTCAGACAACTGAATCCCTATGTAACTGCAAGGCTCAAAAGAGCCCACACACTCAGCTCTTAACCCCAGTGTGCAGAAAGTGTCAAAACGTGTTTTTCAGCAGAAATAAACATGTTTCTGCAAGTTTGGTCACCCCCATGTAAGTTATGGGGCAGTAACAGCACACTTTTGAAAACGTGTTTTTCAGCCTGAAATAAACACGTTTTTTCACACAACTGAATCCCTATGTAACTGCAAGACTCAAAAGAGCCCACACACTCAGCTCTTAACCCCAGTGTGCAGAAAGTGTCAAAACGTGTTTTTCAGCAGAAATAAACATGTTTCTGCAAGTTTGGTCACCCCCATGTAAGTTATGGGGCAGTAACAGCACACTTTTGAAAACGTGTTTTTCAGCCCGAAATAAACGCGTTTTTTCACACAACTGAATCCCTATGTAACTGCAAGACTCAGAAGAGCCCACACACTCAGCTCTTAACCCCAGTGTGCAGAAAGTGTCAAAACGTGTTTTTCAGCAGAAATAAACATGTTTCTGCAAGTTTGGTCACCCCCATGTAAGTTATGGGGCAGTAACAGCACACTTTTGAAAACGTGTTTTTCAGCCCGAAATAAACGCGTTTTTTCAGACAACTGAATCCCTATGTAACTGCAAGGCTCAAAAGAGCCCACACACTCAGCTCTTAACCCCAGTGTGCAGAAAGTGTCAAAACATGATTTTCAGCAGAAATAAACATGTTTCTGCAAGTTTGGTCACCCCCATGTAAGTTATGGGGCAGTAACAGCACACTTTTGAAAACGTGTTTTTCAGCCCGAAATAAACGCGTTTTTTCAGACAACTGAATCCCTATGTAACTGCAAGACTCAGAAGAGCCCACACACTCAGCTCTTAACCCCAGTGTGCAGAAAGTGTCAAAACGTGTTTTTCAGCAGAAATAAACATGTTTCTGCAACTTTGGTCACCCCCATGTAAGTTATGGGGCAGTAACAGCACACTTTTGAAAACGTGTTTTTCAGCCCGAAATAAACGCGTTTTTTCAGACAACTGAATCCCTATGTAACTGCAAGGCTCAAAAGAGCCCACACACTCAGCTCTTAACCCCAGTGTGCAGAAAGTGTCAAAACGTGTTTTTCAGCAGAAATAAACATGTTTCTGCAAGTTTGGTCACCCCCATGTAAGTTATGGGGCAGTAACAGCACACTTTTGAAAACGTGTTTTTCAGCCCGAAATAAACGCGTTTTTTCAGACAACTGAATCCCTATGTAACTGCAAGACTCAGAAGAGCCCACACACTCAGCTCTTAACCCCAGTGTGCAGAAAGTGACAAAACATGATTTTCAGCAGAAATAAACATGTTTCTGCAAGTTTGGTCACCCCCATGTAAGTTATGGGGCAGTAACAGCACACTTTTGAAAACGTGTTTTTCAGCCCGAAATAAACGCGTTTTTTCAGACAACTGAATCCCTATGTAACTGCAAGACTCAGAAGAGCCCACACACTCAGCTCTTAACCCCAGTGTGCAGAAAGTGTCAAAACGTGTTTTTCAGCAGAAATAAACATGTTTCTGCAAGTTTGGTCACCCCCATGTAAGTTATGGGGCAGTAACAGCACACTTTTGAAAACGTGTTTTTCAGCCTGAAATAAACACGTTTTTTCACACAACTGAATCCCTATGTAACTGCAAGACTCAAAAGAGCCCACACACTCAGCTCTTAACCCCAGTGTGCAGAAAGTGTCAAAACATGATTTTCAGCAGAAATAAACATGTTTCTGCAAGTTTGGTCACCCCCATGTAAGTTATGGGGCAGTAACAGCACACTTTTGAAAACGTGTTTTTCAGCCCGAAATAAACGCGTTTTTTCAGACAACTGAATCCCTATGTAACTGCAAGACTCAGAAGAGCCCACACACTCAGCTCTTAACCCCAGTGTGCAGAAAGTGTCAAAACGTGTTTTTCAGCAGAAATAAACATGTTTCTGCAAGTTTGGTCACCCCCATGTAAGTTATGGGGCAGTAACAGCACACTTTTGAAAACGTGTTTTTCAGCCCGAAATAAACGCGTTTTTTCAGACAACTGAATCCCTATGTAACTGCAAGGCTCAAAAGAGCCCACACACTCAGCTCTTAACCCCAGTGTGCAGAAAGTGTCAAAACGTGTTTTTCAGCAGAAATAAACATGTTTCTGCAAGTTTGGTCACCCCCATGTAAGTTATGGGGCAGTAACAGCACACTTTTGAAAACGTGTTTTTCAGCCCGAAATAAACGCGTTTTTTCAGACAACTGAATCCCTATGTAACTGCAAGACTCAGAAGAGCCCACACACTCAGCTCTTAACCCCAGTGTGCAGAAAGTGTCAAAACATGATTTTCAGCAGAAATAAACATGTTTCTGCAAGTTTGGTCACCCCCATGTAAGTTATGGGGCAGTAACAGCACACTTTTGAAAACGTGTTTTTCAGCCCGAAATAAACGCGTTTTTTCAGACAACTGAATCCCTATGTAACTGCAAGACTCAGAAGAGCCCACACACTCAGCTCTTAACCCCAGTGTGCAGAAAGTGTCAAAACGTGTTTTTCAGCAGAAATAAACATGTTTCTGCAAGTTTGGTCACCCCCATGTAAGTTATGGGGCAGTAACAGCACACTTTTGAAAACGTGTTTTTCAGCCCGAAATAAACGCGTTTTTTCAGACAACTGAATCCCTATGTAACTGCAAGACTCAGAAGAGCCCACACACTCAGCTCTTAACCCCAGTGTGCAGAAAGTGTCAAAACGTGTTTTTCAGCAGAAATAAACATGTTTCTGCAAGTTTGGTCACCCCCATGTAAGTTATGGGGCAGTAACAGCACACTTTTGAAAACGTGTTTTTCAGCCCGAAATAAACGCGTTTTTTCAGACAACTGAATCCCTATGTAACTGCAAGGCTCAGAAGAGCCCACACACTCAGCTCTTAACCCCAGTGTGCAGAAAGTGTCAAAACGTGATTTTCAGCAGAAATAAACATGTTTCTGCAAGTTTGGTCACCCCCATGTAAGTTATGGGGCAGTAACAGCACACTTTTGAAAACGTGTTTTTCAGCCCGAAATAAACGCGTTTTTTCAGACAACTGAATCCCTATGTAACTGCAAGACTCAGAAGAGCCCACACACTCAGCTCTTAATCCCAGTGTGCAGAAAGTGTCAAAACGTGTTTTTCAGCAGAAATAAACATGTTTCTGCAAGTTTGGTCACCCCCATGTAAGTTATGGGGCAGTAACAGCACACTTTTGAAAACGTGTTTTTCAGCCCGAAATAAACGCGTTTTTTCAGACAACTGAATCCCTATGTAACTGCAAGGCTCAAAAGAGCCCACACACTCAGCTCTTAACCCCAGTGTGCAGAAAGTGTCAAAACATGATTTTCAGCAGAAATAAACATGTTTCTGCAAGTTTGGTCACCCCCATGTAAGTTATGGGGCAGTAACAGCACACTTTTGAAAACGTGTTTTTCAGCCCGAAATAAACGCGTTTTTTCAGACAACTGAATCCCTATGTAACTGCAAGACTCAGAAGAGCCCACACACTCAGCTCTTAACCCCAGTGTGCAGAAAGTGTCAAAACGTGTTTTTCAGCAGAAATAAACATGTTTCTGCAAGTTTGGTCACCCCCATGTTAGTTATGGGGCAGTAACAGCACACTTTTGAAAACGTGTTTTTCAGCCCGAAATAAACGCGTTTTTTCAGACAACTGAATCCCTATGTAACTGCAAGGCTCAAAAGAGCCCACACACTCAGCTCTTAACCCCAGTGTGCAGAAAGTGTCAAAACGTGTTTTTCAGCAGAAATAAACATGTTTCTGCAAGTTTGGTCATCCCCATGTAAGTTATGGGGCAGTAACAGCACACTTTTGAAAACGTGTTTTTCAGCCCGAAATAAACGCGTTTTTTCAGACAACTGAATCCCTATGTAACTGCAAGACTCAGAAGAGCCCACACACTCAGCTCTTAACCCCAGTGTGCAGAAAGTGACAAAACATGATTTTCAGCAGAAATAAACATGTTTCTGCAAGTTTGGTCACCCCCATGTAAGTTATGGGGCAGTAACAGCACACTTTTGAAAACGTGTTTTTCAGCCCGAAATAAACGCGTTTTTTCAGACAACTGAATCCCTATGTAACTGCAAGACTCAGAAGAGCCCACACACTCAGCTCTTAACCCCAGTGTGCAGAAAGTGTCAAAACGTGTTTTTCAGCAGAAATAAACATGTTTCTGCAAGTTTGGTCACCCCCATGTAAGTTATGGGGCAGTAACAGCACACTTTTGAATACGTGTTTTTCAGCCTGAAATAAACACGTTTTTTCACACAACTGAATCCCTATGTAACTGCAAGACTCAAAAGAGCCCACACACTCAGCTCTTAACCCCAGTGTGCAGAAAGTGTCAAAACATGATTTTCAGCAGAAATAAACATGTTTCTGCAAGTTTGGTCACCCCCATGTAAGTTATGGGGCAGTAACAGCACACTTTTGAAAACGTGTTTTTCAGCCCGAAATAAACGCGTTTTTTCAGACAACTGAATCCCTATGTAACTGCAAGACTCAGAAGAGCCCACACACTCAGCTCTTAACCCCAGTGTGCAGAAAGTGTCAAAACGTGTTTTTCAGCAGAAATAAACATGTTTCTGCAAGTTTGGTCACCCCCATGTAAGTTATGGGGCAGTAACAGCACACTTTTGAAAACGTGTTTTTCAGCCCGAAATAAACGCGTTTTTTCAGACAACTGAATCCCTATGTAACTGCAAGACTCAGAAGAGCCCACACACTCAGCTCTTAACCCCAGTGTGCAGAAAGTGTCAAAACATGATTTTCAGCAGAAATAAACATGTTTCTGCAAGTTTGGTCACCCCCATGTAAGTTATGGGGCAGTAACAGCACACTTTTGAAAACGTGTTTTTCAGCCCGAAATAAACGCGTTTTTTCAGACAACTGAATCCCTATGTAACTGCAAGACTCAGAAGAGCCCACACACTCAGCTCTTAACCCCAGTGTGCAGAAAGTGTCAAAACGTGTTTTTCAGCAGAAATAAACATGTTTCTGCAAGTTTGGTCAACCCCATGTAAGTTATGGGGCAGTAACAGCACACTTTTGAAAACGTCTTTTTCAGCCCGAAATAAACGCGTTTTTTCAGACAACTGAATCCCTATGTAACTGCAAGGCTCAAAAGAGCCCACACACTCAGCTCTTAACCCCAGTGTGCAGAAAGTGTCAAAACATGATTTTCAGCAGAAATAAACATGTTTCTGCAAGTTTGGTCACCCCCATGTAAGTTATGGGGCAGTAACAGCACACTTTTGAAAACGTGTTTTTCAGCCCGAAATAAACGCGTTTTTTCAGACAACTGAATCCCTATGTAACTGCAAGACTCAGAAGAGCCCACACACTCAGCTCTTAACCCCAGTGTGCAGAAAGTGTCAAAACGTGTTTTTCAGCAGAAATAAACATGTTTCTGCAAGTTTGGTCACCCCCATGTAAGTTATGGGGCAGTAACAGCACACTTTTGAAAACGTGTTTTTCAGCCCGAAATAAACGCGTTTTTTCAGACAACTGAATCCCTATGTAACTGCAAGGCTCAAAAGAGCCCACACACTCAGCTCTTAACCCCAGTGTGCAGAAAGTGTCAAAACGTGTTTTTCAGCAGAAATAAACATGTTTCTGCAAGTTTGGTCACCCCCATGTAAGTTATGGGGCAGTAACAGCACACTTTTGAAAACGTGTTTTTCAGCCCGAAATAAACGCGTTTTTTCAGACAACTGAATCCCTATGTAACTGCAAGACTCAGAAGAGCCCACACACTCAGCTCTTAACCCCAGTGTGCAGAAAGTGACAAAACATGATTTTCAGCAGAAATAAACATGTTTCTGCAAGTTTGGTCACCCCCATGTAAGTTATGGGGCAGTAACAGCACACTTTTGAAAACGTGTTTTTCAGCCCGAAATAAACGCGTTTTTTCAGACAACTGAATCCCTATGTAACTGCAAGACTCAGAAGAGCCCACACACTCAGCTCTTAACCCCAGTGTGCAGAAAGTGTCAAAACGTGTTTTTCAGCAGAAATAAACATGTTTCTGCAAGTTTGGTCACCCCCATGTAAGTTATGGGGCAGTAACAGCACACTTTTGAAAACGTGTTTTTCAGCCTGAAATAAACACGTTTTTTCAGACAACTGAATCCCTATGTAACTGCAAGACTCAGAAGAGCCCACACACTCAGCTCTTAACCCCAGTGTGCAGAAAGTGTCAAAACGTGTTTTTCAGCAGAAATAAACATGTTTCTGCAAGTTTGGTCACCCCCATGTAAGTTATGGGGCAGTAACAGCACACTTTTGAAAACGTGTTTTTCAGCCCGAAATAAACGCGTTTTTTCAGACAACTGAATCCCTATGTAACTGCAAGACTCAGAAGAGCCCACACACTCAGCTCTTAACCCCAGTGTGCAGAAAGTGTCAAAACGTGTTTTTCAGCAGAAATAAACATGTTTCTGCAAGTTTGGTCACCCCCATGTAAGTTATGGGGCAGTAACAGCACACTTTTGAAAACGTGTTTTTCAGCCCGAAATAAACGCGTTTTTTCAGACAACTGAATCCCTATGTAACTGCAAGGCTCAAAAGAGCCCACACACTCAGCTCTTAACCCCAGTGTGCAGAAAGTGTCAAAACGTGTTTTTCAGCAGAAATAAACATGTTTCTGCAACTTTGGTCACCCCCATGTAAGTTATGGGGCAGTAACAGCACACTTTTGAAAACGTGTTTTTCAGCCCGAAATAAACGCGTTTTTTCAGACAACTGAATCCCTATGTAACTGCAAGGCTCAAAAGAGCCCACACACTCAGCTCTTAACCCCAGTGTGCAGAAAGTGTCAAAACGTGTTTTTCAGCAGAAATAAACATGTTTCTGCAAGTTTGGTCACCCCCATGTAAGTTATGGGGCAGTAACAGCACACTTTTGAAAACGTGTTTTTCAGCCCGAAATAAACGCGTTTTTTCAGACAACTGAATCCCTATGTAACTGCAAGACTCAGAAGAGCCCACACACTCAGCTCTTAACCCCAGTGTGCAGAAAGTGTCAAAACATGATTTTCAGCAGAAATAAACATGTTTCTGCAAGTTTGGTCACCCCCATGTAAGTTATGGGGCAGTAACAGCACACTTTTGAAAACGTGTTTTTCAGCCCGAAATAAACGCGTTTTTTCAGACAACTGAATCCCTATGTAACTGCAAGACTCAGAAGAGCCCACACACTCAGCTCTTAACCCCAGTGTGCAGAAAGTGTCAAAACGTGTTTTTCAGCAGAAATAAACATGTTTCTGCAAGTTTGGTCAACCCCATGTAAGTTATGGGGCAGTAACAGCACACTTTTGAAAACGTCTTTTTCAGCCCGAAATAAACGCGTTTTTTCAGACAACTGAATCCCTATGTAACTGCAAGGCTCAAAAGAGCCCACACACTCAGCTCTTAACCCCAGTGTGCAGAAAGTGTCAAAACATGATTTTCAGCAGAAATAAACATGTTTCTGCAAGTTTGGTCACCCCCATGTAAGTTATGGGGCAGTAACAGCACACTTTTGAAAACGTGTTTTTCAGCCCGAAATAAACGCGTTTTTTCAGACAACTGAATCCCTATGTAACTGCAAGACTCAGAAGAGCCCACACACTCAGCTCTTAACCCCAGTGTGCAGAAAGTGTCAAAACGTGTTTTTCAGCAGAAATAAACATGTTTCTGCAAGTTTGGTCACCCCCATGTAAGTTATGGGGCAGTAACAGCACACTTTTGAAAACGTGTTTTTCAGCCCGAAATAAACGCGTTTTTTCAGACAACTGAATCCCTATGTAACTGCAAGGCTCAAAAGAGCCCACACACTCAGCTCTTAACCCCAGTGTGCAGAAAGTGTCAAAACGTGTTTTTCAGCAGAAATAAACATGTTTCTGCAAGTTTGGTCACCCCCATGTAAGTTATGGGGCAGTAACAGCACACTTTTGAAAACGTGTTTTTCAGCCCGAAATAAACGCGTTTTTTCAGACAACTGAATCCCTATGTAACTGCAAGACTCAGAAGAGCCCACACACTCAGCTCTTAACCCCAGTGTGCAGAAAGTGACAAAACATGATTTTCAGCAGAAATAAACATGTTTCTGCAAGTTTGGTCACCCCCATGTAAGTTATGGGGCAGTAACAGCACACTTTTGAAAACGTGTTTTTCAGCCCGAAATAAACGCGTTTTTTCAGACAACTGAATCCCTATGTAACTGCAAGACTCAGAAGAGCCCACACACTCAGCTCTTAACCCCAGTGTGCAGAAAGTGTCAAAACGTGTTTTTCAGCAGAAATAAACATGTTTCTGCAAGTTTGGTCACCCCCATGTAAGTTATGGGGCAGTAACAGCACACTTTTGAAAACGTGTTTTTCAGCCTGAAATAAACACGTTTTTTCACACAACTGAATCCCTATGTAACTGCAAGACTCAAAAGAGCCCACACACTCAGCTCTTAACCCCAGTGTGCAGAAAGTGTCAAAACATGATTTTCAGCAGAAATAAACATGTTTCTGCAAGTTTGGTCACCCCCATGTAAGTTATGGGGCAGTAACAGCACACTTTTGAAAACGTGTTTTTCAGCCCGAAATAAACGCGTTTTTTCACACAACTGAATCCCTATGTAACTGCAAGACTCAGAAGAGCCCACACACTCAGCTCTTAACCCCAGTGTGCAGAAAGTGTCAAAACGTGTTTTTCAGCAGAAATAAACATGTTTCTGCAAGTTTGGTCACCCCCATGTAAGTTATGGGGCAGTAACAGCACACTTTTGAAAACGTGTTTTTCAGCCCGAAATAAACGCGTTTTTTCAGACAACTGAATCCCTATGTAACTGCAAGACTCAGAAGAGCCCACACACTCAGCTCTTAACCCCAGTGTGCAGAAAGTGTCAAAACGTGTTTTTCAGCAGAAATAAACATGTTTCTGCAAGTTTGGTCACCCCCATGTAAGTTATGGGGCAGTAACAGCACACTTTTGAAAACGTGTTTTTCAGCCCGAAATAAACGCGTTTTTTCAGACAACTGAATCCCTATGTAACTGCAAGGCTCAAAAGAGCCCACACACTCAGCTCTTAACCCCAGTGTGCAGAAAGTGTCAAAACGTGTTTTTCAGCAGAAATAAACATGTTTCTGCAACTTTGGTCACCCCCATGTAAGTTATGGGGCAGTAACAGCACACTTTTGAAAACGTGTTTTTCAGCCCGAAATAAACGCGTTTTTTCAGACAACTGAATCCCTATGTAACTGCAAGGCTCAAAAGAGCCCACACACTCAGCTCTTAACCCCAGTGTGCAGAAAGTGTCAAAACGTGTTTTTCAGCAGAAATAAACATGTTTCTGCAAGTTTGGTCACCCCCATGTAAGTTATGGGGCAGTAACAGCACACTTTTGAAAACGTGTTTTTCAGCCCGAAATAAACGCGTTTTTTCAGACAACTGAATCCCTATGTAACTGCAAGACTCAGAAGAGCCCACACACTCAGCTCTTAACCCCAGTGTGCAGAAAGTGACAAAACATGATTTTCAGCAGAAATAAACATGTTTCTGCAAGTTTGGTCACCCCCATGTAAGTTATGGGGCAGTAACAGCACACTTTTGAAAACGTGTTTTTCAGCCCGAAATAAACGCGTTTTTTCAGACAACTGAATCCCTATGTAACTGCAAGACTCAGAAGAGCCCACACACTCAGCTCTTAACCCCAGTGTGCAGAAAGTGTCAAAACGTGTTTTTCAGCAGAAATAAACATGTTTCTGCAAGTTTGGTCACCCCCATGTAAGTTATGGGGCAGTAACAGCACACTTTTGAAAACGTGTTTTTCAGCCTGAAATAAACACGTTTTTTCACACAACTGAATCCCTATGTAACTGCAAGACTCAAAAGAGCCCACACACTCAGCTCTTAACCCCAGTGTGCAGAAAGTGTCAAAACATGATTTTCAGCAGAAATAAACATGTTTCTGCAAGTTTGGTCACCCCCATGTAAGTTATGGGGCAGTAACAGCACACTTTTGAAAACGTGTTTTTCAGCCCGAAATAAACGCATTTTTTCAGACAACTGAATCCCTATGTAACTGCAAGACTCAGAAGAGCCCACACACTCAGCTCTTAACCCCAGTGTGCAGAAAGTGTCAAAACGTGTTTTTCAGCAGAAATAAACATGTTTCTGCAAGTTTGGTCACCCCCATGTAAGTTATGGGGCAGTAACAGCACACTTTTGAAAACGTGTTTTTCAGCCCGAAATAAACGCGTTTTTTCAGACAACTGAATCCCTATGTAACTGCAAGGCTCAAAAGAGCCCACACACTCAGCTCTTAACCCCAGTGTGCAGAAAGTGTCAAAACGTGTTTTTCAGCAGAAATAAACATGTTTCTGCAAGTTTGGTCACCCCCATGTAAGTTATGGGGCAGTAACAGCACACTTTTGAAAACGTGTTTTTCAGCCCGAAATAAACGCGTTTTTTCAGACAACTGAATCCCTATGTAACTGCAAGACTCAGAAGAGCCCACACACTCAGCTCTTAACCCCAGTGTGCAGAAAGTGTCAAAACATGATTTTCAGCAGAAATAAACATGTTTCTGCAAGTTTGGTCACCCCCATGTAAGTTATGGGGCAGTAACAGCACACTTTTGAAAACGTGTTTTTCAGCCCGAAATAAACGCGTTTTTTCAGACAACTGAATCCCTATGTAACTGCAAGACTCAGAAGAGCCCACACACTCAGCTCTTAACCCCAGTGTGCAGAAAGTGTCAAAACGTGTTTTTCAGCAGAAATAAACATGTTTCTGCAAGTTTGGTCACCCCCATGTAAGTTATGGGGCAGTAACAGCACACTTTTGAAAACGTGTTTTTCAGCCCGAAATAAACGCGTTTTTTCAGACAACTGAATCCCTATGTAACTGCAAGACTCAGAAGAGCCCACACACTCAGCTCTTAACCCCAGTGTGCAGAAAGTGTCAAAACGTGTTTTTCAGCAGAAATAAACATGTTTCTGCAAGTTTGGTCACCCCCATGTAAGTTATGGGGCAGTAACAGCACACTTTTGAAAACGTGTTTTTCAGCCCGAAATAAACGCGTTTTTTCAGACAACTGAATCCCTATGTAACTGCAAGGCTCAGAAGAGCCCACACACTCAGCTCTTAACCCCAGTGTGCAGAAAGTGTCAAAACGTGATTTTCAGCAGAAATAAACATGTTTCTGCAAGTTTGGTCACCCCCATGTAAGTTATGGGGCAGTAACAGCACACTTTTGAAAACGTGTTTTTCAGCCCGAAATAAACGCGTTTTTTCAGACAACTGAATCCCTATGTAACTGCAAGACTCAGAAGAGCCCACACACTCAGCTCTTAATCCCAGTGTGCAGAAAGTGTCAAAACGTGTTTTTCAGCAGAAATAAACATGTTTCTGCAAGTTTGGTCACCCCCATGTAAGTTATGGGGCAGTAACAGCACACTTTTGAAAACGTGTTTTTCAGCCCGAAATAAACGCGTTTTTTCAGACAACTGAATCCCTATGTAACTGCAAGGCTCAAAAGAGCCCACACACTCAGCTCTTAACCCCAGTGTGCAGAAAGTGTCAAAACATGATTTTCAGCAGAAATAAACATGTTTCTGCAAGTTTGGTCACCCCCATGTAAGTTATGGGGCAGTAACAGCACACTTTTGAAAACGTGTTTTTCAGCCCGAAATAAACGCGTTTTTTCAGACAACTGAATCCCTATGTAACTGCAAGACTCAGAAGAGCCCACACACTCAGCTCTTAACCCCAGTGTGCAGAAAGTGTCAAAACGTGTTTTTCAGCAGAAATAAACATGTTTCTGCAAGTTTGGTCACCCCCATGTAAGTTATGGGGCAGTAACAGCACACTTTTGAAAACGTGTTTTTCAGCCCGAAATAAACGCGTTTTTTCAGACAACTGAATCCCAATGTAACTGCAAGGCTCAAAAGAGCCCACACACTCAGCTCTTAACCCCAGTGTGCAGAAAGTGTCAAAACGTGTTTTTCAGCAGAAATAAACATGTTTCTGCAAGTTTGGTCACCCCCATGTAAGTTATGGGGCAGTAACAGCACACTTTTGAAAACGTGTTTTTCAGCCCGAAATAAACGCGTTTTTTCAGACAACTGAATCCCTATGTAACTGCAAGACTCAGAAGAGCCCACACACTCAGCTCTTAACCCCAGTGTGCAGAAAGTGACAAAACATGATTTTCAGCAGAAATAAACATGTTTCTGCAAGTTTGGTCACCCCCATGTAAGTTATGGGGCAGTAACAGCACACTTTTGAAAACGTGTTTTTCAGCCCGAAATAAACGCGTTTTTTCAGACAACTGAATCCCTATGTAACTGCAAGACTCAGAAGAGCCCACACACTCAGCTCTTAACCCCAGTGTGCAGAAAGTGTCAAAACGTGTTTTTCAGCAGAAATAAACATGTTTCTGCAAGTTTGGTCACCCCCATGTAAGTTATGGGGCAGTAACAGCACACTTTTGAAAACGTGTTTTTCAGCCTGAAATAAACACGTTTTTTCACACAACTGAATCCCTATGTAACTGCAAGACTCAAAAGAGCCCACACACTCAGCTCTTAACCCCAGTGTGCAGAAAGTGTCAAAACATGATTTTCAGCAGAAATAAACATGTTTCTGCAAGTTTGGTCACCCCCATGTAAGTTATGGGGCAGTAACAGCACACTTTTGAAAACGTGTTTTTCAGCCCGAAATAAACGCGTTTTTTCAGACAACTGAATCCCTATGTAACTGCAAGACTCAGAAGAGCCCACACACTCAGCTCTTAACCCCAGTGTGCAGAAAGTGTCAAAACGTGTTTTTCAGCAGAAATAAACATGTTTCTGCAAGTTTGGTCACCCCCATGTAAGTTATGGGGCAGTAACAGCACACTTTTGAAAACGTGTTTTTCAGCCCGAAATAAACGCGTTTTTTCAGACAACTGAATCCCTATGTAACTGCAAGACTCAGAAGAGCCCACACACTCAGCTCTTAACCCCAGTGTGCAGAAAGTGTCAAAACATGATTTTCAGCAGAAATAAACATGTTTCTGCAAGTTTGGTCACCCCCATGTAAGTTATGGGGCAGTAACAGCACACTTTTGAAAACGTGTTTTTCAGCCCGAAATAAACGCGTTTTTTCAGACAACTGAATCCCTATGTAACTGCAAGACTCAGAAGAGCCCACACACTCAGCTCTTAACCCCAGTGTGCAGAAAGTGTCAAAACGTGTTTTTCAGCAGAAATAAACATGTTTCTGCAAGTTTGGTCAACCCCATGTAAGTTATGGGGCAGTAACAGCACACTTTTGAAAACGTCTTTTTCAGCCCGAAATAAACGCGTTTTTTCAGACAACTGAATCCCTATGTAACTGCAAGGCTCAAAAGAGCCCACACACTCAGCTCTTAACCCCAGTGTGCAGAAAGTGTCAAAACATGATTTTCAGCAGAAATAAACATGTTTCTGCAAGTTTGGTCACCCCCATGTAAGTTATGGGGCAGTAACAGCACACTTTTGAAAACGTGTTTTTCAGCCCGAAATAAACGCGTTTTTTCAGACAACTGAATCCCTAAGTAACTGCAAGACTCAGAAGAGCCCACACACTCAGCTCTTAACCCCAGTGTGCAGAAAGTGTCAAAACGTGTTTTTCAGCAGAAATAAACATGTTTCTGCAAGTTTGGTCACCCCCATGTAAGTTATGGGGCAGTAACAGCACACTTTTGAAAACGTGTTTTTCAGCCCGAAATAAACGCGTTTTTTCAGACAACTGAATCCCTATGTAACTGCAAGGCTCAAAAGAGCCCACACACTCAGCTCTTAACCCCAGTGTGCAGAAAGTGTCAAAACGTGTTTTTCAGCAGAAATAAACATGTTTCTGCAAGTTTGGTCACCCCCATGTAAGTTATGGGGCAGTAACAGCACACTTTTGAAAACGTGTTTTTCAGCCTGAAATAAACACGTTTTTTCACACAACTGAATCCCTATGTAACTGCAAGACTCAAAAGAGCCCACACACTCAGCTCTTAACCCCAGTGTGCAGAAAGTGTCAAAACATGATTTTCAGCAGAAATAAACATGTTTCTGCAAGTTTGGTCACCCCCATGTAAGTTATGGGGCAGTAACAGCACACTTTTGAAAACGTGTTTTTCAGCCCGAAATAAACGCGTTTTTTCACACAACTGAATCCCTATGTAACTGCAAGACTCAGAAGAGCCCACACACTCAGCTCTTAACCCCAGTGTGCAGAAAGTGTCAAAACGTGTTTTTCAGCAGAAATAAACATGTTTCTGCAAGTTTGGTCACCCCCATGTAAGTTATGGGGCAGTAACAGCACACTTTTGAAAACGTGTTTTTCAGCCCGAAATAAACGCGTTTTTTCAGACAACTGAATCCCTATGTAACTGCAAGACTCAGAAGAGCCCACACACTCAGCTCTTAACCCCAGTGTGCAGAAAGTGTCAAAACGTGTTTTTCAGCAGAAATAAACATGTTTCTGCAAGTTTGGTCACCCCCATGTAAGTTATGGGGCAGTAACAGCACACTTTTGAAAACGTGTTTTTCAGCCCGAAATAAACGCGTTTTTTCAGACAACTGAATCCCTATGTAACTGCAAGGCTCAAAAGAGCCCACACACTCAGCTCTTAACCCCAGTGTGCAGAAAGTGTCAAAACATGATTTTCAGCAGAAATAAACATGTTTCTGCAAGTTTGGTCACCCCCATGTAAGTTATGGGGCAGTAACAGCACACTTTTGAAAACGTGTTTTTCAGCCCGAAATAAACGCGTTTTTTCAGACAACTGAATCCCTATGTAACTGCAAGACTCAGAAGAGCCCACACACTCAGCTCTTAACCCCAGTGTGCAGAAAGTGTCAAAACGTGTTTTTCAGCAGAAATAAACATGTTTCTGCAACTTTGGTCACCCCCATGTAAGTTATGGGGCAGTAACAGCACACTTTTGAAAACGTGTTTTTCAGCCCGAAATAAACGCGTTTTTTCAGACAACTGAATCCCTATGTAACTGCAAGGCTCAAAAGAGCCCACACACTCAGCTCTTAACCCCAGTGTGCAGAAAGTGTCAAAACGTGTTTTTCAGCAGAAATAAACATGTTTCTGCAAGTTTGGTCACCCCCATGTAAGTTATGGGGCAGTAACAGCACACTTTTGAAAACGTGTTTTTCAGCCCGAAATAAACGCGTTTTTTCAGACAACTGAATCCCTATGTAACTGCAAGACTCAGAAGAGCCCACACACTCAGCTCTTAACCCCAGTGTGCAGAAAGTGACAAAACATGATTTTCAGCAGAAATAAACATGTTTCTGCAAGTTTGGTCACCCCCATGTAAGTTATGGGGCAGTAACAGCACACTTTTGAAAACGTGTTTTTCAGCCCGAAATAAACGCGTTTTTTCAGACAACTGAATCCCTATGTAACTGCAAGACTCAGAAGAGCCCACACACTCAGCTCTTAACCCCAGTGTGCAGAAAGTGTCAAAACGTGTTTTTCAGCAGAAATAAACATGTTTCTGCAAGTTTGGTCACCCCCATGTAAGTTATGGGGCAGTAACAGCACACTTTTGAAAACGTGTTTTTCAGCCTGAAATAAACACGTTTTTTCACACAACTGAATCCCTATGTAACTGCAAGACTCAAAAGAGCCCACACACTCAGCTCTTAACCCCAGTGTGCAGAAAGTGTCAAAACATGATTTTCAGCAGAAATAAACATGTTTCTGCAAGTTTGGTCACCCCCATGTAAGTTATGGGGCAGTAACAGCACACTTTTGAAAACGTGTTTTTCAGCACGAAATAAACGCGTTTTTTCAGACAACTGAATCCCTATGTAACTGCAAGACTCAGAAGAGCCCACACACTCAGCTCTTAACCCCAGTGTGCAGAAAGTGTCAAAACGTGTTTTTCAGCAGAAATAAACATGTTTCTGCAAGTTTGGTCACCCCCATGTAAGTTATGGGGCAGTAACAGCACACTTTTGAAAACGTGTTTTTCAGCCCGAAATAAACGCGTTTTTTCAGACAACTGAATCCCTATGTAACTGCAAGGCTCAAAAGAGCCCACACACTCAGCTCTTAACCCCAGTGTGCAGAAAGTGTCAAAACGTGTTTTTCAGCAGAAATAAACATGTTTCTGCAAGTTTGGTCACCCCCATGTAAGTTATGGGGCAGTAACAGCACACTTTTGAAAACGTGTTTTTCAGCCCGAAATAAACGCGTTTTTTCAGACAACTGAATCCCTATGTAACTGCAAGACTCAGAAGAGCCCACACACTCAGCTCTTAACCCCAGTGTGCAGAAAGTGTCAAAACATGATTTTCAGCAGAAATAAACATGTTTCTGCAAGTTTGGTCACCCCCATGTAAGTTATGGGGCAGTAACAGCACACTTTTGAAAACGTGTTTTTCAGCCCGAAATAAACGCGTTTTTTCAGACAACTGAATCCCTATGTAACTGCAAGACTCAGAAGAGCCCACACACTCAGCTCTTAACCCCAGTGTGCAGAAAGTGTCAAAACGTGTTTTTCAGCAGAAATAAACATGTTTCTGCAAGTTTGGTCACCCCCATGTAAGTTATGGGGCAGTAACAGCACACTTTTGAAAACGTGTTTTTCAGCCCGAAATAAACGCGTTTTTTCAGACAACTGAATCCCTATGTAACTGCAAGACTCAGAAGAGCCCACACACTCAGCTCTTAACCCCAGTGTGCAGAAAGTGTCAAAACGTGTTTTTCAGCAGAAATAAACATGTTTCTGCAAGTTTGGTCACCCCCATGTAAGTTATGGGGCAGTAACAGCACACTTTTGAAAACGTGTTTTTCAGCCCGAAATAAACGCGTTTTTTCAGACAACTGAATCCCTATGTAACTGCAAGGCTCAAAAGAGCCCACACACTCAGCTCTTAACCCCAGTGTGCAGAAAGTGTCAAAACATGATTTTCAGCAGAAATAAACATGTTTCTGCAAGTTTGGTCACCCCCATGTAAGTTATGGGGCAGTAACAGCACACTTTTGAAAACGTGTTTTTCAGCCCGAAATAAACGCGTTTTTTCAGACAACTGAATCCCTATGTAACTGCAAGACTCAGAAGAGCCCACACACTCAGCTCTTAACCCCAGTGTGCAGAAAGTGTCAAAACGTGTTTTTCAGCAGAAATAAACATGTTTCTGCAAGTTTGGTCACCCCCATGTAAGTTATGGGGCAGTAACAGCACACTTTTGAAAACGTGTTTTTCAGCCCGAAATAAACGCGTTTTTTCAGACAACTGAATCCCTATGTAAGTGCAAGGCTCAAAAGAGCCCACACACTCAGCTCTTAACCCCAGTGTGCAGAAAGTGTCAAAACGTGTTTTTCAGCAGAAATAAACATGTTTCTGCAAGTTTGGTCACCCCCATGTAAGTTATGGGGCAGTAACAGCACACTTTTGAAAACGTGTTTTTCAGCCCGAAATAAACGCGTTTTTTCAGACAACTGAATCCCTATGTAACTGCAAGACTCAGAAGAGCCCACACACTCAGCTCTTAACCCCAGTGTGCAGAAAGTGTCAAAACGTGTTTTTCAGCAGAAATAAACATGTTTCTGCAAATTTGGTCTATCCCATGTAAGTTATGGGGCAGTAACAGCACACTTTTGAAAACGTGTTTTTCAGCCCGAAATAAACGCGTTTTTTCAGACAACTGAATCCCTATGTAACTGCAAGACTCAGAAGAGCCCACACACTCAGCTCTTAACCCCAGTGTGCAGAAAGTGTCAAAACGTGTTTTTCAGCAGAAATAAACATGTTTCTGCAAGTTTGGTCACCCCCATGTAAGTTATGGGGCAGTAACAGCACACTTTTGAAAACGTGTTTTTCAGCCCGAAATAAACGCGTTTTTTCAGACAACTGAATCCCTATGTAACTGCAAGGCTCAAAAGAGCCCACACACTCAGCTCTTAACCCCAGTGTGCAGAAAGTGTCAAAACATGATTTTCAGCAGAAATAAACATGTTTCTGCAAGTTTGGTCACCCCCATGTAAGTTATGGGGCAGTAACAGCACACTTTTGAAAACGTGTTTTTCAGCCCGAAATAAACGCGTTTTTTCAGACAACTGAATCCCTATGTAACTGCAAGACTCAGAAGAGCCCACACACTCAGCTCTTAACCCCAGTGTGCAGAAAGTGTCAAAACGTGTTTTTCAGCAGAAATAAACATGTTTCTGCAAGTTTGGTCACCCCCATGTAAGTTATGGGGCAGTAACAGCACACTTTTGAAAACGTGTTTTTCAGCCCGAAATAAACGCGTTTTTTCAGACAACTGAATCCCTATGTAAGTGCAAGGCTCAAAAGAGCCCACACACTCAGCTCTTAACCCCAGTGTGCAGAAAGTGTCAAAACGTGTTTTTCAGCAGAAATAAACATGTTTCTGCAAGTTTGGTCACCCCCATGTAAGTTATGGGGCAGTAACAGCACACTTTTGAAAACGTGTTTTTCAGCCCGAAATAAACGCGTTTTTTCAGACAACTGAATCCCTATGTAACTGCAAGACTCAGAAGAGCCCACACACTCAGCTCTTAACCCCAGTGTGCAGAAAGTGTCAAAACGTGTTTTTCAGCAGAAATAAACATGTTTCTGCAAATTTGGTCTATCCCATGTAAGTTATGGGGCAGTAACAGCACACTTTTGAAAACGTGTTTTTCAGCCCGAAATAAACGCGTTTTTTCAGACAACTGAATCCCTATGTAACTGCAAGGCTCAAAAGAGCCCACACACTCAGCTCTTAACCCCAGTGTGCAGAAAGTGTCAAAACATGATTTTCAGCAGAAATAAACATGTTTCTGCAAGTTTGGTCACCCCCATGTAAGTTATGGGGCAGTAACAGCACACTTTTGAAAACGTGTTTTTCAGCCCGAAATAAACGCGTTTTTTCAGACAACTGAATCCCTATGTAACTGCAAGACTCAGAAGAGCCCACACACTCAGCTCTTAACCCCAGTGTGCAGAAAGTGTCAAAACGTGTTTTTCAGCAGAAATAAACATGTTTCTGCAAGTTTGGTCACCCCCATGTAAGTTATGGGGCAGTAACAGCACACTTTTGAAAACGTGTTTTTCAGCCCGAAATAAACGCGTTTTTTCAGACAACTGAATCCCTATGTAACTGCAAGGCTCAAAAGAGCCCACACACTCAGCTCTTAACCCCAGTGTGCAGAAAGTGTCAAAACGTGTTTTTCAGCAGAAATAAACATGTTTCTGCAAGTTTGGTCACCCCCATGTAAGTTATGGGGCAGTAACAGCACACTTTTGAAAACGTGTTTTTCAGCCCGAAATAAACGCGTTTTTTCAGACAACTGAATCCCTATGTAAGTGCAAGGCTCAAAAGAGCCCACACACTCAGCTCTTAACCCCAGTGTGCAGAAAGTGTCAAAACGTGTTTTTCAGCAGAAATAAACATGTTTCTGCAAGTTTGGTCACCCCCATGTAAGTTATGGGGCAGTAACAGCACACTTTTGAAAACGTGTTTTTCAGCCCGAAATAAACGCGTTTTTTCAGACAACTGAATCCCTATGTAACTGCAAGACTCAGAAGAGCCCACACACTCAGCTCTTAACCCCAGTGTGCAGAAAGTGTCAAAACGTGTTTTTCAGCAGAAATAAACATGTTTCTGCAAATTTGGTCACCCCCATGTAAGTTATGGGGCAGTAACAGCACACTTTTGAAAACGTGTTTTTCAGCCCGAAATAAACGCGTTTTTTCAGACAACTGAATCCCTATGTAACTGCAAGGCTCAAAAGAGCCCACACACTCAGCTCTTAACCCCAGTGTGCAGAAAGTGTCAAAACGTGTTTTTCAGCAGAAATAAACATGTTTCTGCAAGTTTGGTCACCCCCATGTAAGTTTTGGGGCAGTAACAGCACACTTTTGAAAACGTGTTTTTCAGCCCGAAATAAACGCGTTTTTTCAGACAACTGAATCCCTATGTAACTGCAAGACTCAGAAGAGCCCACACACTCAGCTCTTAACCCCAGTGTGCAGAAAGTGTCAAAACGTGTTTTTCAGCAGAAATAAACATGTTTCTGCAAGTTTGGTCACCCCCATGTAAGTTATGGGGCAGTAACAGCACACTTTTGAAAACGTGTTTTTCAGCCCGAAATAAACGCGTTTTTTCAGACAACTGAATCCCTATGTAACTGCAAGACTCAGAAGAGCCCACACACTCAGCTCTTAACCCCAGTGTGCAGAAAGTGTCAAAACGTGATTTTCAGCAGAAATAAACATGTTTCTGCAAGTTTGGTCACCCCCATGTAAGTTATGGGGCAGTAACAGCACACTTTTGAAAACGTGTTTTTCAGCCCGAAATAAACGCGTTTTTTCAGACAACTGAATCCCTATGTAACTGCAAGACTCAGAAGAGCCCACACACTCAGCTCTTAATCCCAGTGTGCAGAAAGTGTCAAAACGTGTTTTTCAGCAGAAATAAACATGTTTCTGCAAGTTTGGTCACCCCCATGTAAGTTATGGGGCAGTAACAGCACACTTTTGAAAACGTGTTTTTCAGCCCGAAATAAACGCGTTTTTTCAGACAACTGAATCCCTATGTAACTGCAAGGCTCAAAAGAGCCCACACACTCAGCTCTTAACCCCAGTGTGCAGAAAGTGTCAAAACATGATTTTCAGCAGAAATAAACATGTTTCTGCAAGTTTGGTCACCCCCATGTAAGTTATGGGGCAGTAACAGCACACTTTTGAAAACGTGTTTTTCAGCCCGAAATAAACGCGTTTTTTCAGACAACTGAATCCCTATGTAACTGCAAGACTCAGAAGAGCCCACACACTCAGCTCTTAACCCCAGTGTGCAGAAAGTGTCAAAACGTGTTTTTCAGCAGAAATAAACATGTTTCTGCAAGTTTGGTCACCCCCATGTAAGTTATGGGGCAGTAACAGCACACTTTTGAAAACGTGTTTTTCAGCCCGAAATAAACGCGTTTTTTCAGACAACTGAATCCCTATGTAACTGCAAGGCTCAAAAGAGCCCACACACTCAGCTCTTAACCCCAGTGTGCAGAAAGTGTCAAAACGTGTTTTTCAGCAGAAATAAACATGTTTCTGCAAGTTTGGTCACCCCCATGTAAGTTATGGGGCAGTAACAGCACACTTTTGAAAACGTGTTTTTCAGCCCGAAATAAACGCGTTTTTTCAGACAACTGAATCCCTATGTAACTGCAAGACTCAGAAGAGCCCACACACTCAGCTCTTAACCCCAGTGTGCAGAAAGTGACAAAACATGATTTTCAGCAGAAATAAACATGTTTCTGCAAGTTTGGTCACCCCCATGTAAGTTATGGGGCAGTAACAGCACACTTTTGAAAACGTGTTTTTCAGCCCGAAATAAACGCGTTTTTTCAGACAACTGAATCCCTATGTAACTGCAAGACTCAGAAGAGCCCACACACTCAGCTCTTAACCCCAGTGTGCAGAAAGTGTCAAAACGTGTTTTTCAGCAGAAATAAACATGTTTCTGCAAGTTTGGTCACCCCCATGTAAGTTATGGGGCAGTAACAGCACACTTTTGAAAACGTGTTTTTCAGCCCGAAATAAACGCGTTTTTTCAGACAACTGAATCCCTATGTAACTGCAAGGCTCAAAAGAGCCCACACACTCAGCTCTTAACCCCAGTGTGCAGAAAGTGTCAAAACGTGTTTTTCAGCAGAAATAAACATGTTTCTGCAAGTTTGGTCACCCCCATGTAAGTTATGGGGCAGTAACAGCACACTTTTGAAAACGTGTTTTTCAGCCCGAAATAAACGCGTTTTTTCAGACAACTGAATCCCTATGTAACTGCAAGACTCAGAAGAGCCCACACACTCAGCTCTTAACCCCAGTGTGCAGAAAGTGACAAAACATGATTTTCAGCAGAAATTAACATGTTTCTGCAAGTTTGGTCACCCCCATGTAAGTTATGGGGCAGTAACAGCACACTTTTGAAAACGTGTTTTTCAGCCCGAAATAAACGCGTTTTTTCAGACAACTGAATCCCTATGTAACTGCAAGACTCAGAAGAGCCCACACACTCAGCTCTTAACCCCAGTGTGCAGAAAGTGTCAAAACGTGTTTTTCAGCAGAAATAAACATGTTTCTGCAAGTTTGGTCACCCCCATGTAAGTTATGGGGCAGTAACAGCACACTTTTGAAAACGTGTTTTTCAGCCCGAAATAAACGCGTTTTTTCAGACAACTGAATCCCTATGTAACTGCAAGACTCAGAAGAGCCCACACACTCAGCTCTTAATCCCAGTGTGCAGAAAGTGTCAAAACGTGTTTTTCAGCAGAAATAAACATGTTTCTGCAAGTTTGGTCACCCCCATGTAAGTTATGGGGCAGTAACAGCACACTTTTGAAAACGTGTTTTTCAGCCCGAAATAAACGCGTTTTTTCAGACAACTGAATCCCTATGTAACTGCAAGGCTCAAAAGAGCCCACACACTCAGCTCTTAACCCCAGTGTGCAGAAAGTGTCAAAACATGATTTTCAGCAGAAATAAACATGTTTCTGCAAGTTTGGTCACCCCCATGTAAGTTATGGGGCAGTAACAGCACACTTTTGAAAACGTGTTTTTCAGCCCGAAATAAACGCGTTTTTTCAGAGAACTGAATCCCTATGTAACTGCAAGACTCAGAAGAGCCCACACACTCAGCTCTTAACCCCAGTGTGCAGAAAGTGTCAAAACGTGTTTTTCAGCAGAAATAAACATGTTTCTGCAAGTTTGGTCACCCCCATGTAAGTTATGGGGCAGTAACAGCACACTTTTGAAAACGTGTTTTTCAGCCCGAAATAAACGCGTTTTTTCAGACAACTGAATCCCTATGTAACTGCAAGGCTCAAAAGAGCCCACACACTCAGCTCTTAACCCCAGTGTGCAGAAAGTGTCAAAACGTGTTTTTCAGCAGAAATAAACATGTTTCTGCAAGTTTGGTCACCCCCATGTAAGTTATGGGGCAGTAACAGCACACTTTTGAAAACGTGTTTTTCAGCCCGAAATAAACGCGTTTTTTCAGACAACTGAATCCCTATGTAACTGCAAGACTCAGAAGAGCCCACACACTCAGCTCTTAACCCCAGTGTGCAGAAAGTGACAAAACATGATTTTCAGCAGAAATAAACATGTTTCTGCAAGTTTGGTCACCCCCATGTAAGTTATGGGGCAGTAACAGCACACTTTTGAAAACGTGTTTTTCAGCCCGAAATAAACGCGTTTTTTCAGACAACTGAATCCCTATGTAACTGCAAGACTCAGAAGAGCCCACACACTCAGCTCTTAACCCCAGTGTGCAGAAAGTGTCAAAACGTGTTTTTCAGCAGAAATAAACATGTTTCTGCAAGTTTGGTCACCCCCATGTAAGTTATGGGGCAGTAACAGCACACTTTTGAAAACGTGTTTTTCAGCCCGAAATAAACGCGTTTTTTCAGACAACTGAATCCCTATGTAACTGCAAGACTCAGAAGAGCCCACACACTCAGCTCCTAACCCCAGTGTGCAGAAAGTGTCAAAACATGATTTTCAGCAGAAATAAACATGTTTCTGCAAGTTTGGTCACCCCCATGTAAGTTATGGGGCAGTAACAGCACACTTTTGAAAACGTGTTTTTCAGCCCGAAATAAACGCGTTTTTTCAGACAACTGAATCCCTATGTAACTGCAAGACTCAGAAGAGCCCACACACTCAGCTCTTAACCCCAGTGTGCAGAAAGTGTCAAAACGTGTTTTTCAGCAGAAATAAACATGTTTCTGTAAGTTTGGTCACCCCCATGTAAGTTATGGGGCAGTAACAGCACACTTTTGAAAACGTGTTTTTCAGCCCGAAATAAACGCGTTTTTTCAGACAACTGAATCCCTATGTAACTGCAAGACTCAGAAGAGCCCACACACTCAGCTCTTAACCCCAGTGTGCAGAAAGTGTCAAAACGTGTTTTTCAGCAGAAATAAACATGTTTCTGCAAGTTTGGTCACCCCCATGTAAGTTATGGGGCAGTAACAGCACACTTTTGAAAACGTGTTTTTCAGCCCGAAATAAACGCGTTTTTTCAGACAACTGAATCCCTATGTAACTGCAAGGCTCAAAAGAGCCCACACACTCAGCTCTTAACC
This sequence comes from Lepisosteus platostomus, assembly GCF_059453375.1. NCBI lineage: Eukaryota > Metazoa > Chordata > Actinopteri > Semionotiformes > Lepisosteidae > Lepisosteus > Lepisosteus platostomus. The sequence continues at coordinate 37,249,551 of NC_142614.1, read as the reverse complement.
CCAGTGTGCAGAAAGTGTCAAAACATGATTTTCAGCAGAAATAAACATGTTTCTGCAAGTTTGGTCACCCCCATGTAAGTTATGGGGCAGTAACAGCACACTTTTGAAAACGTGTTTTTCAGCCCGAAATAAACGCGTTTTTTCAGACAACTGAATCCCTATGTAACTGCAAGACTCAGAAGAGCCCACACACTCAGCTCTTAACCCCAGTGTGCAGAAAGTGTCAAAACGTGTTTTTCAGCAGAAATAAACATGTTTCTGCAACTTTGGTCACCCCCATGTAAGTTATGGGGCAGTAACAGCACACTTTTGAAAACGTGTTTTTCAGCCCGAAATAAACGCGTTTTTTCAGACAACTGAATCCCTATGTAACTGCAAGGCTCAAAAGAGCCCACACACTCAGCTCTTAACCCCAGTGTGCAGAAAGTGTCAAAACGTGTTTTTCAGCAGAAATAAACATGTTTCTGCAAGTTTGGTCACCCCCATGTAAGTTATGGGGCAGTAACAGCACACTTTTGAAAACGTGTTTTTCAGCCCGAAATAAACGCGTTTTTTCAGACAACTGAATCCCTATGTAACTGCAAGACTCAGAAGAGCCCACACACTCAGCTCTTAACCCCAGTGTGCAGAAAGTGTCAAAACATGATTTTCAGCAGAAATAAACATGTTTCTGCAAGTTTGGTCACCCCCATGTAAGTTATGGGGCAGTAACAGCACACTTTTGAAAACGTGTTTTTCAGCCCGAAATAAACGCGTTTTTTCAGACAACTGAATCCCTATGTAACTGCAAGACTCAGAAGAGCCCACACACTCAGCTCTTAACCCCAGTGTGCAGAAAGTGTCAAAACGTGTTTTTCAGCAGAAATAAACATGTTTCTGCAAGTTTGGTCAACCCCATGTAAGTTATGGGGCAGTAACAGCACACTTTTGAAAACGTGTTTTTCAGCCCGAAATAAACGCGTTTTTTCAGACAACTGAATCCCTATGTAACTGCAAGGCTCAAAAGAGCCCACACACTCAGCTCTTAACCCCAGTGTGCAGAAAGTGTCAAAACATGTTTTTCAGCAGAAATAAACATGTTTCTGCAAGTTTGGTCACCCCCATGTAAGTTATGGGGCAGTAACAGCACACTTTTGAAAACGTGTTTTTCAGCCCGAAATAAACGCCTTTTTTCAGACAACTGAATCCCTATGTAACTGCAAGACTCAGAAGAGCCCACACACTCAGCTCTTAACCCCAGTGTGCAGAAAGTGTCAAAACGTGTTTTTCAGCAGAAATAAACATGTTTCTGCAAGTTTGGTCAACCCCATGTAAGTTATGGGGCAGTAACAGCACACTTTTGAAAACGTGTTTTTCAGCCCGAAATAAACGCGTTTTTTCAGACAACTGAATCCCTATGTAACTGCAAGGCTCAAAAGAGCCCACACACTCAGCTCTTAACCCCAGTGTGCAGAAAGTGTCAAAACATGTTTTTCAGCAGAAATAAACATGTTTCTGCAAGTTTGGTCACCCCCATGTAAGTTATGGGGCAGTAACAGCACACTTTTGAAAACGTGTTTTTCAGCCCGAAATAAACGCGTTTTTTCAGACAACTGAATCCCTATGTAACTGCAAGACTCAGAAGAGCCCACACACTCAGCTCTTAACCCCAGTGTGCAGAAAGTGTCAAAACGTGTTTTTCAGCAGAAATAAACATGTTTCTGCAAGTTTGGTCACCCCCATGTAAGTTATGGGGCAGTAACAGCACACTTTTGAAAACGTGTTTTTCAGCCCGAAATAAACGCGTTTTTTCAGACAACTGAATCCCTATGTAACTGCAAGGCTCAAAAGAGCCCACACACTCAGCTCTTAACCCCAGTGTGCAGAAAGTGTCAAAACGTGTTTTTCAGCAGAAATAAACATGTTTCTGCAAGTTTGGTCACCCCCATGTAAGTTATGGGGCAGTAACAGCACACTTTTGAAAACGTGTTTTTCAGCCCGAAATAAACGCGTTTTTTCAGACAACTGAATCCCTATGTAACTGCAAGACTCAGAAGAGCCCACACACTCAGCTCTTAACCCCAGTGTGCAGAAAGTGTCAAAACATGATTTTCAGCAGAAATAAACATGTTTCTGCAAGTTTGGTCACCCCCATGTAAGTTATGGGGCAGTAACAGCACACTTTTGAAAACGTGTTTTTCAGCCCGAAATAAACGCGTTTTTTCAGACAACTGAATCCCTATGTAACTGCAAGACTCAGAAGAGCCCACACACTCAGCTCTTAACCCCAGTGTGCAGAAAGTGTCAAAACGTGTTTTTCAGCAGAAATAAACATGTTTCTGCAAGTTTGGTCACCCCCATGTAAGTTATGGGGCAGTAACAGCACACTTTTGAAAACGTGTTTTTCAGCCCGAAATAAACGCGTTTTTTCAGACAACTGAATCCCTATGTAACTGCAAGGCTCAAAAGAGCCCACACACTCAGCTCTTAACCCCAGTGTGCAGAAAGTGTCAAAACATGATTTTCAGCAGAAATAAACATGTTTCTGCAAGTTTGGTCACCCCCATGTAAGTTATGGGGCAGTAACAGCACACTTTTGAAAACGTGTTTTTCAGCCCGAAATAAACGCGTTTTTTCAGACAACTGAATCCCTATGTAACTGCAAGACTCAGAAGAGCCCACACACTCAGCTCTTAACCCCAGTGTGCAGAAAGTGTCAAAACGTGTTTTTCAGCAGAAATAAACATGTTTCTGCAAGTTTGGTCACCCCCATGTAAGTTATGGGGCAGTAACAGCACACTTTTGAAAACGTGTTTTTCAGCCCGAAATAAACGCGTTTTTTCAGACAACTGAATCCCTATGTAACTGCAAGACTCAGAAGAGCCCACACACTCAGCTCTTAACCCCAGTGTGCAGAAAGTGTCAAAACGTGTTTTTCAGCAGAAATAAACATGTTTCTGCAAGTTTGGTCACCCCCATGTAAGTTATGGGGCAGTAACAGCACACTTTTGAAAACGTGTTTTTCAGCCCGAAATAAACGCGTTTTTTCAGACAACTGAATCCCTATGTAACTGCAAGACTCAGAAGAGCCCACACACTCAGCTCTTAACCCCAGTGTGCAGAAAGTGTCAAAACGTGTTTTTCAGCAGAAATAAACATGTTTCTGCAAGTTTGGTCACCCCCATGTAAGTTATGGGGCAGTAACAGCACACTTTTGAAAACGTGTTTTTCAGCCCGAAATAAACGCGTTTTTTCAGACAACTGAATCCCTATGTAACTGCAAGGCTCAAAAGAGCCCACACACTCAGCTCTTAACCCCAGTGTGCAGAAAGTGTCAAAACGTGTTTTTCAGCAGAAATAAACATGTTTCTGCAAGTTTGGTCACCCCCATGTAAGTTATGGGGCAGTAACAGCACACTTTTGAAAACGTGTTTTTCAGCCCGAAATAAACGCGTTTTTTCAGACAACTGAATCCCTATGTAACTGCAAGACTCAGAAGAGCCCACACACTCAGCTCTTAACCCCAGTGTGCAGAAAGTGTCAAAACATGATTTTCAGCAGAAATAAACATGTTTCTGCAAGTTTGGTCACCCCCATGTAAGTTATGGGGCAGTAACAGCACACTTTTGAAAACGTGTTTTTCAGCCCGAAATAAACGCGTTTTTTCAGACAACTGAATCCCTATGTAACTGCAAGACTCAGAAGAGCCCACACACTCAGCTCTTAACCCCAGTGTGCAGAAAGTGTCAAAACGTGTTTTTCAGCAGAAATAAACATGTTTCTGCAAGTTTGGTCACCCCCATGTAAGTTATGGGGCAGTAACAGCACACTTTTGAAAACGTGTTTTTCAGCCCGAAATAAACGCGTTTTTTCAGACAACTGAATCCCTATGTAACTGCAAGACTCAGAAGAGCCCACACACTCAGCTCTTAACCCCAGTGTGCAGAAAGTGTCAAAACGTGTTTTTCAGCAGAAATAAACATGTTTCTGCAAGTTTGGTCACCCCCATGTAAGTTATGGGGCAGTAACAGCACACTTTTGAAAACGTGTTTTTCAGCCCGAAATAAACGCGTTTTTTCAGACAACTGAATCCCTATGTAACTGCAAGGCTCAAAAGAGCCCACACACTCAGCTCTTAACCCCAGTGTGCAGAAAGTGTCAAAACATGATTTTCAGCAGAAATAAACATGTTTCTGCAAGTTTGGTCACCCCCATGTAAGTTATGGGGCAGTAACAGCACACTTTTGAAAACGTGTTTTTCAGCCCGAAATAAACACGTTTTTTCAGACAACTGAATCCCTATGTAACTGCAAGACTCAGAAGAGCCCACACACTCAGCTCTTAACCCCAGTGTGCAGAAAGTGTCAAAACGTGTTTTTCAGCAGAAATAAACATGTTTCTGCAAGTTTGGTCACCCCCATGTAAGTTATGGGGCAGTAACAGCACACTTTTGAAAACGTGTTTTTCAGCCCGAAATAAACGCGTTTTTTCAGACAACTGAATCCCTATGTAAGTGCAAGGCTCAAAAGAGCCCACACACTCAGCTCTTAACCCCAGTGTGCAGAAAGTGTCAAAACGTGTTTTTCAGCAGAAATAAACATGTTTCTGCAAGTTTGGTCACCCCCATGTAAGTTATGGGGCAGTAACAGCACACTATTGAAAACGTGTTTTTCAGCCCGAAATAAACGCGTTTTTTCAGACAACTGAATCCCTATGTAACTGCAAGACTCAGAAGAGCCCACACACTCAGCTCTTAACCCCAGTGTGCAGAAAGTGTCAAAACGTGTTTTTCAGCAGAAATAAACATGTTTCTGCAAGTTTGGTCACCCCCATGTAAGTTATGGGGCAGTAACAGCACACTTTTGAAAACGTGTTTTTCAGCCCGAAATAAACGCGTTTTTTCAGACAACTGAATCCCTATGTAACTGCAAGACTCAGAAGAGCCCACACACTCAGCTCTTAACCCCAGTGTGCAGAAAGTGTCAAAACGTGATTTTCAGCAGAAATAAACATGTTTCTGCAAGTTTGGTCACCCCCATGTAAGTTATGGGGCAGTAACAGCACACTTTTGAAAACGTGTTTTTCAGCCCGAAATAAACGCGTTTTTTCAGACAACTGAATCCCTATGTAACTGCAAGACTCAGAAGAGCCCACACACTCAGCTCTTAATCCCAGTGTGCAGAAAGTGTCAAAACGTGTTTTTCAGCAGAAATAAACATGTTTCTGCAAGTTTGGTCACCCCCATGTAAGTTATGGGGCAGTAACAGCACACTTTTGAAAACGTGTTTTTCAGCCCGAAATAAACGCGTTTTTTCAGACAACTGAATCCCTATGTAACTGCAAGGCTCAAAAGAGCCCACACACTCAGCTCTTAACCCCAGTGTGCAGAAAGTGTCAAAACATGATTTTCAGCAGAAATAAACATGTTTCTGCAAGTTTGGTCACCCCCATGTAAGTTATGGGGCAGTAACAGCACACTTTTGAAAACGTGTTTTTCAGCCCGAAATAAACGCGTTTTTTCAGACAACTGAATCCCTATGTAACTGCAAGACTCAGAAGAGCCCACACACTCAGCTCTTAACCCCAGTGTGCAGAAAGTGTCAAAACATGATTTTCAGCAGAAATAAACATGTTTCTGCAAGTTTGGTCACCCCCATGTAAGTTATGGGGCAGTAACAGCACACTTTTGAAAACGTGTTTTTCAGCCCGAAATAAACGCGTTTTTTCAGACAACTGAATCCCTATGTAACTGCAAGACTCAGAAGAGCCCACACACTCAGCTCTTAACCCCAGTGTGCAGAAAGTGTCAAAACGTGTTTTTCAGCAGAAATAAACATGTTTCTGCAAGTTTGGTCACCCCCATGTAAGTTATGGGGCAGTAACAGCACACTTTTGAAAACGTGTTTTTCAGCCCGAAATAAACGCGTTTTTTCAGACAACTGAATCCCTATGTAACTGCAAGGCTCAAAAGAGCCCACACACTCAGCTCTTAACCCCAGTGTGCAGAAAGTGTCAAAACATGATTTTCAGCAGAAATAAACATGTTTCTGCAAGTTTGGTCACCCCCATGTAAGTTATGGGGCAGTAACAGCACACTTTTGAAAACGTGTTTTTCAGCCCGAAATAAACGCGTTTTTTCAGACAACTGAATCCCTATGTAACTGCAAGACTCAGAAGAGCCCACACACTCAGCTCTTAACCCCAGTGTGCAGAAAGTGTCAAAACGTGTTTTTCAGCAGAAATAAACATGTTTCTGCAAGTTTGGTCACCCCCATGTAAGTTATGGGGCAGTAACAGCACACTTTTGAAAACGTGTTTTTCAGCCCGAAATAAACGCGTTTTTTCAGACAACTGAATCCCTATGTAACTGCAAGACTCAGAAGAGCCCACACACTCAGCTCTTAACCCCAGTGTGCAGAAAGTGTCAAAACGTGTTTTTCAGCAGAAATAAACATGTTTCTGCAAGTTTGGTCACCCCCATGTAAGTTATGGGGCAGTAACAGCACACTTTTGAAAACGTGTTTTTCAGCCCGAAATAAACGCGTTTTTTCAGACAACTGAATCCCTATGTAACTGCAAGACTCAGAAGAGCCCACACACTCAGCTCTTAACCCCAGTGTGCAGAAAGTGTCAAAACGTGTTTTTCAGCAGAAATAAACATGTTTCTGCAAGTTTGGTCACCCCCATGTAAGTTATGGGGCAGTAACAGCACACTTTTGAAAACGTGTTTTTCAGCCCGAAATAAACGCGTTTTTTCAGACAACTGAATCCCTATGTAACTGCAAGGCTCAAAAGAGCCCACACACTCAGCTCTTAACCCCAGTGTGCAGAAAGTGTCAAAACGTGTTTTTCAGCAGAAATAAACATGTTTCTGCAAGTTTGGTCACCCCCATGTAAGTTATGGGGCAGTAACAGCACACTTTTGAAAACGTGTTTTTCAGCCCGAAATAAACGCGTTTTTTCAGACAACTGAATCCCTATGTAACTGCAAGACTCAGAAGAACCCACACACTCAGCTCTTAACCCCAGTGTGCAGAAAGTGTCAAAACATGATTTTCAGCAGAAATAAACATGTTTCTGCAAGTTTGGTCACCCCCATGTAAGTTATGGGGCAGTAACAGCACACTTTTGAAAACGTGTTTTTCAGCCCGAAATAAACGCGTTTTTTCAGACAACTGAATCCCTATGTAACTGCAAGACTCAGAAGAGCCCACACACTCAGCTCTTAACCCCAGTGTGCAGAAAGTGTCAAAACGTGTTTTTCAGCAGAAATAAACATGTTTCTGCAAGTTTGGTCACCCCCATGTAAGTTATGGGGCAGTAACAGCACACTTTTGAAAACGTGTTTTTCAGCCCGAAATAAACGCGTTTTTTCAGACAACTGAATCCCTATGTAACTGCAAGACTCAGAAGAGCCCACACACTCAGCTCTTAACCCCAGTGTGCAGAAAGTGTCAAAACGTGTTTTTCAGCAGAAATAAACATGTTTCTGCAAGTTTGGTCACCCCCATGTAAGTTATGGGGCAGTAACAGCACACTTTTGAAAACGTGTTTTTCAGCCCGAAATAAACGCGTTTTTTCAGACAACTGAATCCCTATGTAACTGCAAGGCTCAAAAGAGCCCACACACTCAGCTCTTAACCCCAGTGTGCAGAAAGTGTCAAAACATGATTTTCAGCAGAAATAAACATGTTTCTGCAAGTTTGGTCACCCCCATGTAAGTTATGGGGCAGTAACAGCACACTTTTGAAAACGTGTTTTTCAGCCCGAAATAAACACGTTTTTTCAGACAACTGAATCCCTATGTAACTGCAAGACTCAGAAGAGCCCACACACTCAGCTCTTAACCCCAGTGTGCAGAAAGTGTCAAAACGTGTTTTTCAGCAGAAATAAACATGTTTCTGCAAGTTTGGTCACCCCCATGTAAGTTATGGGGCAGTAACAGCACACTTTTGAAAACGTGTTTTTCAGCCCGAAATAAACGCGTTTTTTCAGACAACTGAATCCCTATGTAAGTGCAAGGCTCAAAAGAGCCCACACACTCAGCTCTTAACCCCAGTGTGCAGAAAGTGTCAAAACGTGTTTTTCAGCAGAAATAAACATGTTTCTGCAAGTTTGGTCACCCCCATGTAAGTTATGGGGCAGTAACAGCACACTATTGAAAACGTGTTTTTCAGCCCGAAATAAACGCGTTTTTTCAGACAACTGAATCCCTATGTAACTGCAAGACTCAGAAGAGCCCACACACTCAGCTCTTAACCCCAGTGTGCAGAAAGTGTCAAAACGTGTTTTTCAGCAGAAATAAACATGTTTCTGCAAGTTTGGTCACCCCCATGTAAGTTATGGGGCAGTAACAGCACACTTTTGAAAACGTGTTTTTCAGCCCGAAATAAACGCGTTTTTTCAGACAACTGAATCCCTATGTAACTGCAAGACTCAGAAGAGCCCACACACTCAGCTCTTAACCCCAGTGTGCAGAAAGTGTCAAAACGTGATTTTCAGCAGAAATAAACATGTTTCTGCAAGTTTGGTCACCCCCATGTAAGTTATGGGGCAGTAACAGCACACTTTTGAAAACGTGTTTTTCAGCCCGAAATAAACGCGTTTTTTCAGACAACTGAATCCCTATGTAACTGCAAGACTCAGAAGAGCCCACACACTCAGCTCTTAATCCCAGTGTGCAGAAAGTGTCAAAACGTGTTTTTCAGCAGAAATAAACATGTTTCTGCAAGTTTGGTCACCCCCATGTAAGTTATGGGGCAGTAACAGCACACTTTTGAAAACGTGTTTTTCAGCCCGAAATAAACGCGTTTTTTCAGACAACTGAATCCCTATGTAACTGCAAGGCTCAAAAGAGCCCACACACTCAGCTCTTAACCCCAGTGTGCAGAAAGTGTCAAAACATGATTTTCAGCAGAAATAAACATGTTTCTGCAAGTTTGGTCACCCCCATGTAAGTTATGGGGCAGTAACAGCACACTTTTGAAAACGTGTTTTTCAGCCCGAAATAAACGCGTTTTTTCAGACAACTGAATCCCTATGTAACTGCAAGACTCAGAAGAGCCCACACACTCAGCTCTTAACCCCAGTGTGCAGAAAGTGTCAAAACGTGTTTTTCAGCAGAAATAAACATGTTTCTGCAAGTTTGGTCACCCCCATGTAAGTTATGGGGCAGTAACAGCACACTTTTGAAAACGTGTTTTTCAGCCCGAAATAAACGCGTTTTTTCAGACAACTGAATCCCTATGTAACTGCAAGGCTCAAAAGAGCCCACACACTCAGCTCTTAACCCCAGTGTGCAGAAAGTGTCAAAACGTGTTTTTCAGCAGAAATAAACATGTTTCTGCAAGTTTGGTCACCCCCATGTAAGTTATGGGGCAGTAACAGCACACTTTTGAAAACGTGTTATTCAGCCTGAAATAAACACGTTTTTTCACACAACTGAATCCCTATGTAACTGCAAGACTCAAAAGAGCCCACACACTCAGCTCTTAACCCCAGTGTGCAGAAAGTGTCAAAACATGATTTTCAGCAGAAATAAACATGTTTCTGCAAGTTTGGTCACCCCCATGTAAGTTATGGGGCAGTAACAGCACACTTTTGAAAACGTGTTTTTCAGCCCGAAATAAACGCGTTTTTTCAGACAACTGAATCCCTATGTAACTGCAAGACTCAGAAGAGCCCACACACTCAGCTCTTAACCCCAGTGTGCAGAAAGTGTCAAAACGTGTTTTTCAGCAGAAATAAACATGTTTCTGCAAGTTTGGTCACCCCCATGTAAGTTATGGGGCAGTAACAGCACACTTTTGAAAACGTGTTTTTCAGCCCGAAATAAACGCGTTTTTTCAGACAACTGAATCCCTATGTAACTGCAAGACTCAGAAGAGCCCACACACTCAGCTCTTAACCCCAGTGTGCAGAAAGTGTCAAAACATGATTTTCAGCAGAAATAAACATGTTTCTGCAAGTTTGGTCACCCCCATGTAAGTTATGGGGCAGTAACAGCACACTTTTGAAAACGTGTTTTTCAGCCCGAAATAAACGCGTTTTTTCAGACAACTGAATCCCTATGTAACTGCAAGACTCAGAAGAGCCCACACACTCAGCTCTTAACCCCAGTGTGCAGAAAGTGTAAAAACGTGTTTTTCAGCAGAAATAAACATGTTTCTGCAAGTTTGGTCACCCCCATGTAAGTTATGGGGCAGTAACAGCACACTTTTGAAAACGTGTTTTTCAGCCTGAAATAAACGCGTTTTTTCACACAACTGAATCCCTATGTAACTGCAAGACTCAAAAGAGCCCACACACTCAGCTCTTAACCCCAGTGTGCAGAAAGTGTCAAAACATGATTTTCTGCAGAAATAAACATGTTTCTGCAAGTTTGGTCACCCCCATGTAAGTTATGGGGCAGTAACAGCACACTTTTGAAAACGTGTTTTTCAGCCCGAAATAAACGCGTTTTTTCAGACAACTGAATCCCTATGTAACTGCAAGACTCAGAAGAGCCCACACACTCAGCTCTTAACCCCAGTGTGCAGAAAGTGTCAAAACATGATTTTCAGCAGAAATAAACATGTTTCTGCAAGTTTGGTCAACCCCATGTAAGTTATGGGGCAGTAACAGCACACTTTTGAAAACGTGTTTTTCAGCCCGAAATAAACGCGTTTTTTCAGACAACTGAATCCCTATGTAACTGCAAGGCTCAAAAGAGCCCACACACTCAGCTCTTAACCCCAGTGTGCAGAAAGTGTCAAAACATGATTTTCAGCAGAAATAAACATGTTTCTGCAAGTTTGGTCACCCCCATGTAAGTTATGGGGCAGTAACAGCACACTTTTGAAAACGTGTTTTTCAGCCCGAAATAAACGCGTTTTTTCAGACAACTGAATCCCTATGTAACTGCAAGACTCAGAAGAGCCCACACACTCAGCTCTTAACCCCAGTGTGCAGAAAGTGTCAAAACGTGTTTTTCAGCAGAAATAAACATGTTTCTGCAAGTTTGGTCACCCCCATGTAAGTTATGGGGCAGTAACAGCACACTTTTGAAAACGTGTTTTTCAGCCCGAAATAAACGCGTTTTTTCAGACAACTGAATCCCTATGTAACTGCAAGACTCAGAAGAGCCCACACACTCAGCTCTTAACCCCAGTGTGCAGAAAGTGTCAAAACATGATTTTCAGCAGAAATAAACATGTTTCTGCAAGTTTGGTCACCCCCATGTAAGTTATGGGGCAGTAACAGCACACTTTTGAAAACGTGTTTTTCAGCCCGAAATAAACGCGTTTTTTCAGACAACTGAATCCCTATGTAACTGCAAGACTCAGAAGAGCCCACACACTCAGCTCTTAACCCCAGTGTGCAGAAAGTGTCAAAACGTGTTTTTCAGCAGAAATAAACATGTTTCTGCAAGTTTGGTCACCCCCATGTAAGTTATGGGGCAGTAACAGCACACTTTTGAAAACGTGTTTTTCAGCCCGAAATAAACGCGTTTTTTCAGACAACTGAATCCCTATGTAACTGCAAGACTCAGAAGAGCCCACACACTCAGCTCTTAACCCCAGTGTGCAGAAAGTGTCAAAACGTGTTTTTCAGCAGAAATAAACATGTTTCTGCAAATTTGGTCACCCCCATGTAAGTTATGGGGCAGTAACAGCACACTTTTGAAAACGTGTTTTTCAGCCCGAAATAAACGCGTTTTTTCAGACAACTGAATCCCTATGTAACTGCAAGGCTCAAAAGAGCCCACACACTCAGCTCTTAACCCCAGTGTGCAGAAAGTGTCAAAACGTGTTTTTCAGCAGAAATAAACATGTTTCTGCAAGTTTGGTCACCCCCATGTAAGTTTTGGGGCAGTAACAGCACACTTTTGAAAACGTGTTTTTCAGCCCGAAATAAACGCGTTTTTTCAGACAACTGAATCCCTATGTAACTGCAAGACTCAGAAGAGCCCACACACTCAGCTCTTAACCCCAGTGTGCAGAAAGTGTCAAAACGTGTTTTTCAGCAGAAATAAACATGTTTCTGCAAGTTTGGTCACTCCCATGTAAGTTATGGGGCAGTAACAGCACACTTTTGAAAACGTGTTTTTCAGCCTGAAATAAACACGTTTTTTCAGACAACTGAATCCCTATGTAACTGCAAGACTCAGAAGAGCCCACACACTCAGCTCTTAACCCCAGTGTGCAGAAAGTGTCAAAACATGATTTTCAGCAGAAATAAACATGTTTCTGCAAGTTTGGTCACCCCCATGTAAGTTATGGGGCAGTAACAGCACACTTTTGAAAACGTGTTTTTCAGCCCGAAATAAACGCGTTTTTTCAGACAACTGAATCCCTATGTAACTGCAAGGCTCAAAAGAGCCCACACACTCAGCTCTTAACCCCAGTGTGCAGAAAGTGTCAAAACGTGTTTTTCAGCAGAAATAAACATGTTTCTGCAAGTTTGGTCACCCCAATGTAAGTTATGGGGCAGTAACAGCACACTTTTGAAAACGTGTTTTTCAGCCCGAAATAAACGCGTTTTTTCAGACAACTGAATCCCTATGTAACTGCAAGGCTCAAAAGAGCCCACACACTCAGCTCTTAACCCCAGTGTGCAGAAAGTGTCAAAACATGATTTTCAGCAGAAATAAACATGTTTCTGCAAGTTTGGTCACCCCCATGTAAGTTATGGGGCAGTAACAGCACACTTTTGAAAACGTGTTTTTCAGCCCGAAATAAACGCGTTTTTTCAGACAACTGAATCCCTATGTAACTGCAAGACTCAGAAGAGCCCACACACTCAGCTCTTAACCCCAGTGTGCAGAAAGTGTCAAAACGTGTTTTTCAGCAGAAATAAACATGTTTCTGCAAGTTTGGTCACTCCCATGTAAGTTATGGGGCAGTAACAGCACACTTTTGAAAACGTGTTTTTCAGCCTGAAATAAACACGTTTTTTCAGACAACTGAATCCCTATGTAACTGCAAGACTCAGAAGAGCCCACACACTCAGCTCTTAACCCCAGTGTGCAGAAAGTGTCAAAACATGATTTTCAGCAGAAATAAACATGTTTCTGCAAGTTTGGTCACCCCCATGTAAGTTATGGGGCAGTAACAGCACACTTTTGAAAACGTGTTTTTCAGCCCGAAATAAACGCGTTTTTTCAGACAACTGAATCCCTATGTAACTGCAAGGCTCAAAAGAGCCCACACACTCAGCTCTTAACCCCAGTGTGCAGAAAGTGTCAAAACGTGTTTTTCAGCAGAAATAAACATGTTTCTGCAAGTTTGGTCACCCCCATGTAAGTTATGGGGCAGTAACAGCACACTTTTGAAAACGTGTTTTTCAGCCCGAAATAAACGCGTTTTTTCAGACAACTGAATCCCTATGTAACTGCAAGGCTCAAAAGAGCCCACACACTCAGCTCTTAACCCCAGTGTGCAGAAAGTGTCAAAACGTGTTTTTCAGCAGAAATAAACATGTTTCTGCAAGTTTGGTCACCCCCATGTAAGTTATGGGGCAGTAACAGCACACTTTTGAAAACGTGTTTTTCAGCCCGAAATAAACGCGTTTTTTCAGACAACTGAATCCCTATGTAACTGCAAGACTCAGAAGAGCCCACACACTCAGCTCTTAACCCCAGTGTGCAGAAAGTGTCAAAACATGATTTTCAGCAGAAATAAACATGTTTCTGCAAGTTTGGTCACCCCCATGTAAGTTATGGGGCAGTAACAGCACACTTTTGAAAACGTGTTTTTCAGCCCGAAATAAACGCGTTTTTTCAGACAACTGAATCCCTATGTAACTGCAAGACTCAGAAGAGCCCACACACTCAGCTCTTAACCCCAGTGTGCAGAAAGTGTCAAAACGTGTTTTTCAGCAGAAATAAACATGTTTCTGCAAGTTTGGTCACCCCCATGTAAGTTATGGGGCAGTAACAGCACACTTTTGAAAACGTGTTTTTCAGCCCGAAATAAACGCGTTTTTTCAGACAACTGAATCCCTATGTAACTGCAAGACTCAGAAGAGCCCACACACTCAGCTCTTAACCCCAGTGTGCAGAAAGTGTCAAAACGTGATTTTCAGCAGAAATAAACATGTTTCTGCAAGTTTGGTCACCCCCATGTAAGTTATGGGGCAGTAACAGCACACTTTTGAAAACGTGTTTTTCAGCCCGAAATAAACGCGTTTTTTCAGACAACTGAATCCCTATGTAACTGCAAGACTCAGAAGAGCCCACACACTCAGCTCTTAATCCCAGTGTGCAGAAAGTGTCAAAACGTGTTTTTCAGCAGAAATAAACATGTTTCTGCAAGTTTGGTCACCCCCATGTAAGTTATGGGGCAGTAACAGCACACTTTTGAAAACGTGTTTTTCAGCCCGAAATAAACGCGTTTTTTCAGACAACTGAATCCCTATGTAACTGCAAGGCTCAAAAGAGCCCACACACTCAGCTCTTAACCCCAGTGTGCAGAAAGTGTCAAAACATGATTTTCAGCAGAAATAAACATGTTTCTGCAAGTTTGGTCACCCCCATGTAAGTTATGGGGCAGTAACAGCACACTTTTGAAAACGTGTTTTTCAGCCCGAAATAAACGCGTTTTTTCAGACAACTGAATCCCTATGTAACTGCAAGACTCAGAAGAGCCCACACACTCAGCTCTTAACCCCAGTGTGCAGAAAGTGTCAAAACGTGTTTTTCAGCAGAAATAAACATGTTTCTGCAAGTTTGGTCACCCCCATGTAAGTTATGGGGCAGTAACAGCACACTTTTGAAAACGTGTTTTTCAGCCCGAAATAAACGCGTTTTTTCAGACAACTGAATCCCTATGTAACTGCAAGGCTCAAAAGAGCCCACACACTCAGCTCTTAACCCCAGTGTGCAGAAAGTGTCAAAACGTGTTTTTCAGCAGAAATAAACATGTTTCTGCAAGTTTGGTCACCCCCATGTAAGTTATGGGGCAGTAACAGCACACTTTTGAAAACGTGTTTTTCAGCCCGAAATAAACGCGTTTTTTCAGACAACTGAATCCCTATGTAACTGCAAGACTCAGAAGAGCCCACACACTCAGCTCTTAACCCCAGTGTGCAGAAAGTGACAAAACATGATTTTCAGCAGAAATAAACATGTTTCTGCAAGTTTGGTCACCCCCATGTAAGTTATGGGGCAGTAACAGCTCACTTTTGAAAACGTGTTTTTCAGCCCGAAATAAACGCGTTTTTTCAGACAACTGAATCCCTATGTAAGTGCAAGGCTCAAAAGAGCCCACACACTCAGCTCTTAACCCCAGTGTGCAGAAAGTGTCAAAACGTGTTTTTCAGCAGAAATAAACATGTTTCTGCAAGTTTGGTCACCCCAATGTAAGTTATGGGGCAGTAACAGCACACTTTTGAAAACGTGTTTTTCAGCCCGAAATAAACGCGTTTTTTCAGACAACTGAATCCCTATGTAACTGCAAGGCTCAAAAGAGCCCACACACTCAGCTCTTAACCCCAGTGTGCAGAAAGTGTCAAAACATGATTTTCAGCAGAAATAAACATGTTTCTGCAAGTTTGGTCACCCCCATGTAAGTTATGGGGCAGTAACAGCACACTTTTGAAAACGTGTTTTTCAGCCCGAAATAAACGCGTTTTTTCAGACAACTGAATCCCTATGTAACTGCAAGACTCAGAAGAGCCCACACACTCAGCTCTTAACCCCAGTGTGCAGAAAGTGTCAAAACGTGTTTTTCAGCAGAAATAAACATGTTTCTGCAAGTTTGGTCACTCCCATGTAAGTTATGGGGCAGTAACAGCACACTTTTGAAAACGTGTTTTTCAGCCTGAAATAAACACGTTTTTTCAGACAACTGAATCCCTATGTAACTGCAAGACTCAGAAGAGCCCACACACTCAGCTCTTAACCCCAGTGTGCAGAAAGTGTCAAAACATGATTTTCAGCAGAAATAAACATGTTTCTGCAAGTTTGGTCACCCCCATGTAAGTTATGGGGCAGTAACAGCACACTTTTGAAAACGTGTTTTTCAGCCCGAAATAAACGCGTTTTTTCAGACAACTGAATCCCTATGTAACTGCAAGGCTCAAAAGAGCCCACACACTCAGCTCTTAACCCCAGTGTGCAGAAAGTGTCAAAACGTGTTTTTCAGCAGAAATAAACATGTTTCTGCAAGTTTGGTCACCCCCATGTAAGTTATGGGGCAGTAACAGCACACTTTTGAAAACGTGTTTTTCAGCCCGAAATAAACGCGTTTTTTCAGACAACTGAATCCCTATGTAACTGCAAGGCTCAAAAGAGCCCACACACTCAGCTCTTAACCCCAGTGTGCAGAAAGTGTCAAAACGTGTTTTTCAGCAGAAATAAACATGTTTCTGCAAGTTTGGTCACCCCCATGTAAGTTATGGGGCAGTAACAGCACACTTTTGAAAACGTGTTTTTCAGCCCGAAATAAACGCGTTTTTTCAGACAACTGAATCCCTATGTAACTGCAAGACTCAGAAGAGCCCACACACTCAGCTCTTAACCCCAGTGTGCAGAAAGTGTCAAAACGTGTTTTTCAGCAGAAATAAACATGTTTCTGCAAGTTTGGTCACCCCCATGTAAGTTATGGGGCAGTAACAGCACACTTTTGAAAACGTGTTTTTCAGCCCGAAATAAACGCGTTTTTTCAGACAACTGAATCCCTATGTAACTGCAAGACTCAGAAGAGCCCACACACTTAGCTCTTAACCCCAGTGTGCAGAAAGTGTCAAAACGTGATTTTCAGCAGAAATAAACATGTTTCTGCAAGTTTGGTCACCCCCATGTAAGTTATGGGGCAGTAACAGCACACTTTTGAAAACGTGTTTTTCAGCCCGAAATAAACGCGTTTTTTCAGACAACTGAATCCCTATGTAACTGCAAGACTCAGAAGAGCCCACACACTCAGCTCTTAATCCCAGTGTGCAGAAAGTGTCAAAACGTGTTTTTCAGCAGAAATAAACATGTTTCTGCAAGTTTGGTCACCCCCATGTAAGTTATGGGGCAGTAACAGCACACTTTTGAAAACGTGTTTTTCAGCCCGAAATAAACGCGTTTTTTCAGACAACTGAATCCCTATGTAACTGCAAGGCTCAAAAGAGCCCACACACTCAGCTCTTAACCCCAGTGTGCAGAAAGTGTCAAAACATGATTTTCAGCAGAAATAAACATGTTTCTGCAAGTTTGGTCACCCCCATGTAAGTTATGGGGCAGTAACAGCACACTTTTGAAAACGTGTTTTTCAGCCCGAAATAAACGCGTTTTTTCAGACAACTGAATCCCTATGTAACTGCAAGACTCAGAAGAGCCCACACACTCAGCTCTTAACCCCAGTGTGCAGAAAGTGTCAAAACGTGTTTTTCAGCAGAAATAAACATGTTTCTGCAAGTTTGGTCACCCCCATGTAAGTTATGGGGCAGTAACAGCACACTTTTGAAAACGTGTTTTTCAGCCCGAAATAAACGCGTTTTTTCAGACAACTGAATCCCTATGTAACTGCAAGGCTCAAAAGAGCCCACACACTCAGCTCTTAACCCCAGTGTGCAGAAAGTGTCAAAACGTGTTTTTCAGCAGAAATAAACATGTTTCTGCAAGTTTGGTCACCCCCATGTAAGTTATGGGGCAGTAACAGCACACTTTTGAAAACGTGTTTTTCAGCCCGAAATAAACGCGTTTTTTCAGACAACTGAATCCCTATGTAACTGCAAGACTCAGAAGAGCCCACACACTCAGCTCTTAACCCCAGTGTGCAGAAAGTGACAAAACATGATTTTCAGCAGAAATAAACATGTTTCTGCAAGTTTGGTCACCCCCATGTAAGTTATGGGGCAGTAACAGCTCACTTTTGAAAACGTGTTTTTCAGCCCGAAATAAACGCGTTTTTTCAGACAACTGAATCCCTATGTAAGTGCAAGGCTCAAAAGAGCCCACACACTCAGCTCTTAACCCCAGTGTGCAGAAAGTGTCAAAACGTGTTTTTCAGCAGAAATAAACATGTTTCTGCAAGTTTGGTCACCCCCATGTAAGTTATGGGGCAGTAACAGCACACTTTTGAAAACGTGTTTTTCAGCCCGAAATAAACGCGTTTTTTCAGACAACTGAATCCCTATGTAACTGCAAGACTCAGAAGAGCCCACACACTCAGCTCTTAATCCCAGTGTGCAGAAAGTGTCAAAACGTGTTTTTCAGCAGAAATAAACATGTTTCTGCAAGTTTGGTCACCCCCATGTAAGTTATGGGGCAGTAACAGCACACTTTTGAAAACGTGTTTTTCAGCCCGAAATAAACGCGTTTTTTCAGACAACTGAATCCCTATGTAACTGCAAGGCTCAAAAGAGCCCACACACTCAGCTCTTAACCCCAGTGTGCAGAAAGTGTCAAAACATGATTTTCAGCAGAAATAAACATGTTTCTGCAAGTTTGGTCACCCCCATGTAAGTTATGGGGCAGTAACAGCACACTTTTGAAAACGTGTTTTTCAGCCCGAAATAAACGCGTTTTTTCAGACAACTGAATCCCTATGTAACTGCAAGACTCAGAAGAGCCCACACACTCAGCTCTTAACCCCAGTGTGCAGAAAGTGTCAAAACGTGTTTTTCAGCAGAAATAAACATGTTTCTGCAAGTTTGGTCACCCCCATGTAAGTTATGGGGCAGTAACAGCACACTTTTGAAAACGTGTTTTTCAGCCCGAAATAAACGCGTTTTTTCAGACAACTGAATCCCTATGTAACTGCAAGGCTCAAAAGAGCCCACACACTCAGCTCTTAACCCCAGTGTGCAGAAAGTGTCAAAACGTGTTTTTCAGCAGAAATAAACATGTTTCTGCAAGTTTGGTCACCCCCATGTAAGTTATGGGGCAGTAACAGCACACTTTTGAAAACGTGTTTTTCAGCCCGAAATAAACGCGTTTTTTCAGACAACTGAATCCCTATGTAACTGCAAGACTCAGAAGAGCCCACACACTCAGCTCTTAACCCCAGTGTGCAGAAAGTGACAAAACATGATTTTCAGCAGAAATAAACATGTTTCTGCAAGTTTGGTCACCCCCATGTAAGTTATGGGGCAGTAACAGCTCACTTTTGAAAACGTGTTTTTCAGCCCGAAATAAACGCGTTTTTTCAGACAACTGAATCCCTATGTAACTGCAAGACTCAGAAGAGCCCACACACTCAGCTCTTAACCCCAGTGTGCAGAAAGTGTCAAAACGTGTTTTTCAGCAGAAATAAACATGTTTCTGCAAGTTTGGTCACCCCCATGTAAGTTATGGGGCAGTAACAGCACACTTTTGAAAACGTGTTTTTCAGCCCGAAATAAACGCGTTTTTTCAGACAACTGAATCCCTATGTAACTGCAAGACTCAGAAGAGCCCACACACTCAGCTCTTAACCCCAGTGTGCAGAAAGTGTCAAAACGTGTTTTTCAGCAGAAATAAACATGTTTCTGCAAGTTTGGTCACCCCCATGTAAGTTATGGGGCAGTAACAGCACACTTTTGAAAACGTGTTTTTCAGCCCGAAATAAACGCGTTTTTTCAGACAACTGAATCCCTATGTAAGTGCAAGGCTCAAAAGAGCCCACACACTCAGCTCTTAACCCCAGTGTGCAGAAAGTGTCAAAACGTGTTTTTCAGCAGAAATAAACATGTTTCTGCAAGTTTGGTCACCCCCATGTAAGTTATGGGGCAGTAACAGCACACTTTTGAAAACGTGTTTTTCAGCCCGAAATAAACGCGTTTTTTCAGACAACTGAATCCCTATGTAACTGCAAGACTCAGAAGAGCCCACACACTCAGCTCTTAACCCCAGTGTGCAGAAAGTGTCAAAACGTGTTTTTCAGCAGAAATAAACATGTTTCTGCAAGTTTGGTCACCCCCATGTAAGTTTTGGGGCAGTAACAGCACACTTTTGAAAACGTGTTTTTCAGCCCGAAATAAACGCGTTTTTTCAGACAACTGAATCCCTATGTAACTGCAAGACTCAGAAGAGCCCACACACTCAGCTCTTAACCCCAGTGTGCAGAAAGTGTCAAAACGTGTTTTTCAGCAGAAATAAACATGTTTCTGCAAGTTTGGTCACTCCCATGTAAGTTATGGGGCAGTAACAGCACACTTTTGAAAACGTGTTTTTCAGCCTGAAATAAACACGTTTTTTCAGACAACTGAATCCCTATGTAACTGCAAGACTCAGAAGAGCCCACACACTCAGCTCTTAACCCCAGTGTGCAGAAAGTGTCAAAACATGATTTTCAGCAGAAATAAACATGTTTCTGCAAGTTTGGTCACCCCCATGTAAGTTATGGGGCAGTAACAGCACACTTTTGAAAACGTGTTTTTCAGCCCGAAATAAACGCGTTTTTTCAGACAACTGAATCCCTATGTAACTGCAAGGCTCAAAAGAGCCCACACACTCAGCTCTTAACCCCAGTGTGCAGAAAGTGTCAAAACGTGTTTTTCAGCAGAAATAAACATGTTTCTGCAAGTTTGGTCACCCCCATGTAAGTTATGGGGCAGTAACAGCACACTTTTGAAAACGTGTTTTTCAGCCCGAAATAAACGCGTTTTTTCAGACAACTGAATCCCTATGTAACTGCAAGGCTCAAAAGAGCCCACACACTCAGCTCTTAACCCCAGTGTGCAGAAAGTGTCAAAACGTGTTTTTCAGCAGAAATAAACATGTTTCTGCAAGTTTGGTCACCCCCATGTAAGTTATGGGGCAGTAACAGCACACTTTTGAAAACGTGTTTTTCAGCCCGAAATAAACGCGTTTTTTCAGACAACTGAATCCCTATGTAACTGCAAGACTCAGAAGAGCCCACACACTCAGCTCTTAACCCCAGTGTGCAGAAAGTGTCAAAACATGATTTTCAGCAGAAATAAACATGTTTCTGCAAGTTTGGTCACCCCCATGTAAGTTATGGGGCAGTAACAGCACACTTTTGAAAACGTGTTTTTCAGCCCGAAATAAACGCGTTTTTTCAGACAACTGAATCCCTATGTAACTGCAAGACTCAGAAGAGCCCACACACTCAGCTCTTAACCCCAGTGTGCAGAAAGTGTCAAAACGTGTTTTTCAGCAGAAATAAACATGTTTCTGCAAGTTTGGTCACCCCCATGTAAGTTATGGGGCAGTAACAGCACACTTTTGAAAACGTGTTTTTCAGCCCGAAATAAACGCGTTTTTTCAGACAACTGAATCCCTATGTAACTGCAAGACTCAGAAGAGCCCACACACTCAGCTCTTAACCCCAGTGTGCAGAAAGTGTCAAAACGTGATTTTCAGCAGAAATAAACATGTTTCTGCAAGTTTGGTCACCCCCATGTAAGTTATGGGGCAGTAACAGCACACTTTTGAAAACGTGTTTTTCAGCCCGAAATAAACGCGTTTTTTCAGACAACTGAATCCCTATGTAACTGCAAGACTCAGAAGAGCCCACACACTCAGCTCTTAATCCCAGTGTGCAGAAAGTGTCAAAACGTGTTTTTCAGCAGAAATAAACATGTTTCTGCAAGTTTGGTCACCCCCATGTAAGTTATGGGGCAGTAACAGCACACTTTTGAAAACGTGTTTTTCAGCCCGAAATAAACGCGTTTTTTCAGACAACTGAATCCCTATGTAACTGCAAGGCTCAAAAGAGCCCACACACTCAGCTCTTAACCCCAGTGTGCAGAAAGTGTCAAAACATGATTTTCAGCAGAAATAAACATGTTTCTGCAAGTTTGGTCACCCCCATGTAAGTTATGGGGCAGTAACAGCACACTTTTGAAAACGTGTTTTTCAGCCCGAAATAAACGCGTTTTTTCAGACAACTGAATCCCTATGTAACTGCAAGACTCAGAAGAGCCCACACACTCAGCTCTTAATCCCAGTGTGCAGAAAGTGTCAAAACGTGTTTTTCAGCAGAAATAAACATGTTTCTGCAAGTTTGGTCACCCCCATGTAAGTTATGGGGCAGTAACAGCACACTTTTGAAAACGTGTTTTTCAGCCCGAAATAAACGCGTTTTTTCAGACAACTGAATCCCTATGTAACTGCAAGGCTCAAAAGAGCCCACACACTCAGCTCTTAACCCCAGTGTGCAGAAAGTGTCAAAACGTGTTTTTCAGCAGAAATAAACATGTTTCTGCAAGTTTGGTCACCCCCATGTAAGTTATGGGGCAGTAACAGCACACTTTTGAAAACGTGTTTTTCAGCCCGAAATAAACGCGTTTTTTCAGACAACTGAATCCCTATGTAACTGCAAGACTCAGAAGAGCCCACACACTCAGCTCTTAACCCCAGTGTGCAGAAAGTGACAAAACATGATTTTCAGCAGAAATAAACATGTTTCTGCAAGTTTGGTCACCCCCATGTAAGTTATGGGGCAGTAACAGCACACTTTTGAAAACGTGTTTTTCAGCCCGAAATAAACGCGTTTTTTCAGACAACTGAATCCCTATGTAACTGCAAGACTCAGAAGAGCCCACACACTCAGCTCTTAACCCCAGTGTGCAGAAAGTGTCAAAACGTGTTTTTCAGCAGAAATAAACATGTTTCTGCAAGTTTGGTCACCCCCATGTAAGTTATGGGGCAGTAACAGCACACTTTTGAAAACGTGTTTTTCAGCCCGAAATAAACGCGTTTTTTCAGACAACTGAATCCCTATGTAACTGCAAGACTCAGAAGAGCCCACACACTCAGCTCTTAACCCCAGTGTGCAGAAAGTGTCAAAACGTGTTTTTCAGCAGAAATAAACATGTTTCCTCAAGTTTGGTCACCCCCATGTAAGTTATGGGGCAGTAACAGCACACTTTTGAAAACGTGTTTTTCAGCCCGAAATAAACGCGTTTTTTCAGACAACTGAATCCCTATGTAACTGCAAGACTCAGAAGAGCCCACACACTCAGCTCTTAACCCCAGTGTGCAGAAAGTGTCAAAACGTGTTTTTCAGCAGAAATAAACATGTTTCTGCAAGTTTGGTCACCCCCATGTAAGTTATGGGGCAGTAACAGCACACTTTTGAAAACGTGTTTTTCAGCCCGAAATAAACGCGTTTTTTCAGACAACTGAATCCCTATGTAACTGCAAGGCTCAAAAGAGCCCACACACTCAGCTCTTAACCCCAGTGTGCAGAAAGTGTCAAAACATGATTTTCAGCAGAAATAAACATGTTTCTGCAAGTTTGGTCACCCCCATGTAAGTTATGGGGCAGTAACAGCACACTTTTGAAAACGTGTTTTTCAGCCCGAAATAAACGCGTTTTTTCAGACAACTGAATCCCTATGTAACTGCAAGACTCAGAAGAGCCCACACACTCAGCTCTTAACCCCAGTGTGCAGAAAGTGTCAAAACGTGTTTTTCAGCAGAAATAAACATGTTTCTGCAAGTTTGGTCACCCCCATGTAAGTTATGGGGCAGTAACAGCACACTTTTGAAAACGTGTTTTTCAGCCCGAAATAAACGCGTTTTTTCAGACAACTGAATCCCTATGTAAGTGCAAGGCTCAAAAGAGCCCACACACTCAGCTCTTAACCCCAGTGTGCAGAAAGTGTCAAAACGTGTTTTTCAGCAGAAATAAACATGTTTCTGCAAGTTTGGTCACCCCCATGTAAGTTATGGGGCAGTAACAGCACACTTTTGAAAACGTGTTTTTCAGCCCGAAATAAACGCGTTTTTTCAGACAACTGAATCCCTATGTAACTGCAAGACTCAGAAGAGCCCACACACTCAGCTCTTAACCCCAGTGTGCAGAAAGTGTCAAAACGTGTTTTTCAGCAGAAATAAACATGTTTCTGCAAATTTGGTCACCCCCATGTAAGTTATGGGGCAGTAACAGCACACTTTTGAAAACGTGTTTTTCAGCCCGAAATAAACGCGTTTTTTCAGACAACTGAATCCCTATGTAACTGCAAGGCTCAAAAGAGCCCACACACTCAGCTCTTAACCCCAGTGTGCAGAAAGTGTCAAAACGTGTTTTTCAGCAGAAATAAACATGTTTCTGCAAGTTTGGTCACCCCCATGTAAGTTTTGGGGCAGTAACAGCACACTTTTGAAAACGTGTTTTTCAGCCCGAAATAAACGCGTTTTTTCAGACAACTGAATCCCTATGTAACTGCAAGACTCAGAAGAGCCCACACACTCAGCTCTTAACCCCAGTGTGCAGAAAGTGTCAAAACGTGTTTTTCAGCAGAAATAAACATGTTTCTGCAAGTTTGGTCACTCCCATGTAAGTTATGGGGCAGTAACAGCACACTTTTGAAAACGTGTTTTTCAGCCTGAAATAAACACGTTTTTTCAGACAACTGAATCCCTATGTAACTGCAAGACTCAGAAGAGCCCACACACTCAGCTCTTAACCCCAGTGTGCAGAAAGTGTCAAAACATGATTTTCAGCAGAAATAAACATGTTTCTGCAAGTTTGGTCACCCCCATGTAAGTTATGGGGCAGTAACAGCACACTTTTGAAAACGTGTTTTTCAGCCCGAAATAAACGCGTTTTTTCAGACAACTGAATCCCTATGTAACTGCAAGGCTCAAAAGAGCCCACACACTCAGCTCTTAACCCCAGTGTGCAGAAAGTGTCAAAACGTGTTTTTCAGCAGAAATAAACATGTTTCTGCAAGTTTGGTCACCCCAATGTAAGTTATGGGGCAGTAACAGCACACTTTTGAAAACGTGTTTTTCAGCCCGAAATAAACGCGTTTTTTCAGACAACTGAATCCCTATGTAACTGCAAGGCTCAAAAGAGCCCACACACTCAGCTCTTAACCCCAGTGTGCAGAAAGTGTCAAAACATGATTTTCAGCAGAAATAAACATGTTTCTGCAAGTTTGGTCACCCCCATGTAAGTTATGGGGCAGTAACAGCACACTTTTGAAAACGTGTTTTTCAGCCCGAAATAAACGCGTTTTTTCAGACAACTGAATCCCTATGTAACTGCAAGACTCAGAAGAGCCCACACACTCAGCTCTTAACCCCAGTGTGCAGAAAGTGTCAAAACGTGTTTTTCAGCAGAAATAAACATGTTTCTGCAAGTTTGGTCACTCCCATGTAAGTTATGGGGCAGTAACAGCACACTTTTGAAAACGTGTTTTTCAGCCTGAAATAAACACGTTTTTTCAGACAACTGAATCCCTATGTAACTGCAAGACTCAGAAGAGCCCACACACTCAGCTCTTAACCCCAGTGTGCAGAAAGTGTCAAAACATGATTTTCAGCAGAAATAAACATGTTTCTGCAAGTTTGGTCACCCCCATGTAAGTTATGGGGCAGTAACAGCACACTTTTGAAAACGTGTTTTTCAGCCCGAAATAAACGCGTTTTTTCAGACAACTGAATCCCTATGTAACTGCAAGGCTCAAAAGAGCCCACACACTCAGCTCTTAACCCCAGTGTGCAGAAAGTGTCAAAACGTGTTTTTCAGCAGAAATAAACATGTTTCTGCAAGTTTGGTCACCCCCATGTAAGTTATGGGGCAGTAACAGCACACTTTTGAAAACGTGTTTTTCAGCCCGAAATAAACGCGTTTTTTCAGACAACTGAATCCCTATGTAACTGCAAGGCTCAAAAGAGCCCACACACTCAGCTCTTAACCCCAGTGTGCAGAAAGTGTCAAAACGTGTTTTTCAGCAGAAATAAACATGTTTCTGCAAGTTTGGTCACCCCCATGTAAGTTATGGGGCAGTAACAGCACACTTTTGAAAACGTGTTTTTCAGCCCGAAATAAACGCGTTTTTTCAGACAACTGAATCCCTATGTAACTGCAAGACTCAGAAGAGCCCACACACTCAGCTCTTAACCCCAGTGTGCAGAAAGTGTCAAAACATGATTTTCAGCAGAAATAAACATGTTTCTGCAAGTTTGGTCACCCCCATGTAAGTTATGGGGCAGTAACAGCACACTTTTGAAAACGTGTTTTTCAGCCCGAAATAAACGCATTTTTTCAGACAACTGAATCCCTATGTAACTGCAAGACTCAGAAGAGCCCACACACTCAGCTCTTAACCCCAGTGTGCAGAAAGTGTCAAAACGTGTTTTTCAGCAGAAATAAACATGTTTCTGCAAGTTTGGTCACCCCCATGTAAGTTATGGGGCAGTAACAGCACACTTTTGAAAACGTGTTTTTCAGCCCGAAATAAACGCGTTTTTTCAGACAACTGAATCCCTATGTAACTGCAAGACTCAGAAGAGCCCACACACTCAGCTCTTAACCCCAGTGTGCAGAAAGTGTCAAAACGTGATTTTCAGCAGAAATAAACATGTTTCTGCAAGTTTGGTCACCCCCATGTAAGTTATGGGGCAGTAACAGCACACTTTTGAAAACGTGTTTTTCAGCCCGAAATAAACGCGTTTTTTCAGACAACTGAATCCCTATGTAACTGCAAGACTCAGAAGAGCCCACACACTCAGCTCTTAATCCCAGTGTGCAGAAAGTGTCAAAACGTGTTTTTCAGCAGAAATAAACATGTTTCTGCAAGTTTGGTCACCCCCATGTAAGTTATGGGGCAGTAACAGCACACTTTTGAAAACGTGTTTTTCAGCCCGAAATAAACGCGTTTTTTCAGACAACTGAATCCCTATGTAACTGCAAGGCTCAAAAGAGCCCACACACTCAGCTCTTAACCCCAGTGTGCAGAAAGTGTCAAAACGTGTTTTTCAGCAGAAATAAACATGTTTCTGCAAGTTTGGTCACCCCCATGTAAGTTATGGGGCAGTAACAGCACACTTTTGAAAACGTGTTTTTCAGCCCGAAATAAACGCGTTTTTTCAGACAACTGAATCCCTATGTAACTGCAAGACTCAGAAGAGCCCACACACTCAGCTCTTAACCCCAGTGTGCAGAAAGTGTCAAAACATGATTTTCAGCAGAAATAAACATGTTTCTGCAAGTTTGGTCACCCCCATGTAAGTTATGGGGCAGTAACAGCACACTTTTGAAAACGTGTTTTTCAGCCCGAAATAAACGCATTTTTTCAGACAACTGAATCCCTATGTAACTGCAAGACTCAGAAGAGCCCACACACTCAGCTCTTAACCCCAGTGTGCAGAAAGTGTCAAAACGTGTTTTTCAGCAGAAATAAACATGTTTCTGCAAGTTTGGTCACCCCCATGTAAGTTATGGGGCAGTAACAGCACACTTTTGAAAACGTGTTTTTCAGCCCGAAATAAACGCGTTTTTTCAGACAACTGAATCCCTATGTAACTGCAAGACTCAGAAGAGCCCACACACTCAGCTCTTAACCCCAGTGTGCAGAAAGTGTCAAAACGTGATTTTCAGCAGAAATAAACATGTTTCTGCAAGTTTGGTCACCCCCATGTAAGTTATGGGGCAGTAACAGCACACTTTTGAAAACGTGTTTTTCAGCCCGAAATAAACGCGTTTTTTCAGACAACTGAATCCCTATGTAACTGCAAGACTCAGAAGAGCCCACACACTCAGCTCTTAATCCCAGTGTGCAGAAAGTGTCAAAACGTGTTTTTCAGCAGAAATAAACATGTTTCTGCAAGTTTGGTCACCCCCATGTAAGTTATGGGGCAGTAACAGCACACTTTTGAAAACGTGTTTTTCAGCCCGAAATAAACGCGTTTTTTCAGACAACTGAATCCCTATGTAACTGCAAGGCTCAAAAGAGCCCACACACTCAGCTCTTAACCCCAGTGTGCAGAAAGTGTCAAAACATGATTTTCAGCAGAAATAAACATGTTTCTGCAAGTTTGGTCACCCCCATGTAAGTTATGGGGCAGTAACAGCACACTTTTGAAAACGTGTTTTTCAGCCCGAAATAAACGCGTTTTTTCAGACAACTGAATCCCTATGTAACTGCAAGACTCAGAAGAGCCCACACACTCAGCTCTTAATCCCAGTGTGCAGAAAGTGTCAAAACGTGTTTTTCAGCAGAAATAAACATGTTTCTGCAAGTTTGGTCACCCCCATGTAAGTTATGGGGCAGTAACAGCACACTTTTGAAAACGTGTTTTTCAGCCCGAAATAAACGCGTTTTTTCAGACAACTGAATCCCTATGTAACTGCAAGGCTCAAAAGAGCCCACACACTCAGCTCTTAACCCCAGTGTGCAGAAAGTGTCAAAACGTGTTTTTCAGCAGAAATAAACATGTTTCTGCAAGTTTGGTCACCCCCATGTAAGTTATGGGGCAGTAACAGCACACTTTTGAAAACGTGTTTTTCAGCCCGAAATAAACGCGTTTTTTCAGACAACTGAATCCCTATGTAACTGCAAGACTCAGAAGAGCCCACACACTCAGCTCTTAACCCCAGTGTGCAGAAAGTGACAAAACATGATTTTCAGCAGAAATAAACATGTTTCTGCAAGTTTGGTCACCCCCATGTAAGTTATGGGGCAGTAACAGCACACTTTTGAAAACGTGTTTTTCAGCCCGAAATAAACGCGTTTTTTCAGACAACTGAATCCCTATGTAACTGCAAGACTCAGAAGAGCCCACACACTCAGCTCTTAACCCCAGTGTGCAGAAAGTGTCAAAACGTGTTTTTCAGCAGAAATAAACATGTTTCTGCAAGTTTGGTCAACCCCATGTAAGTTATGGGGCAGTAACAGCACACTTTTGAAAACGTGTTTTTCAGCCCGAAATAAACGCGTTTTTTCAGACAACTGAATCCCTATGTAACTGCAAGGCTCAAAAGAGCCCACACACTCAGCTCTTAACCCCAGTGTGCAGAAAGTGTCAAAACATGTTTTTCAGCAGAAATAAACATGTTTCTGCAAGTTTGGTCACCCCCATGTAAGTTATGGGGCAGTAACAGCACACTTTTGAAAACGTGTTTTTCAGCCCGAAATAAACGCGTTTTTTCAGACAACTGAATCCCTATGTAACTGCAAGGCTCAAAAGAGCCCACACACTCAGCTCTTAACCCCAGTGTGCAGAAAGTGTCAAAACGTGTTTTTCAGCAGAAATAAACATGTTTCTGCAAGTTTGGTCACCCCCATGTAAGTTATGGGGCAGTAACAGCACACTTTTGAAAACGTGTTTTTCAGCCCGAAATAAACGCGTTTTTTCAGACAACTGAATCCCTATGTAACTGCAAGACTCAGAAGAGCCCACACACTCAGCTCTTAACCCCAGTGTGCAGAAAGTGTCAAAACATGATTTTCAGCAGAAATAAACATGTTTCTGCAAGTTTGGTCACCCCCATGTAAGTTATGGGGCAGTAACAGCACACTTTTGAAAACGTGTTTTTCAGCCCGAAATAAACGCGTTTTTTCAGACAACTGAATCCCTATGTAACTGCAAGACTCAGAAGAGCCCACACACTCAGCTCTTAACCCCAGTGTGCAGAAAGTGTCAAAACGTGTTTTTCAGCAGAAATAAACATGTTTCTGCAAGTTTGGTCACCCCCATGTAAGTTATGGGGCAGTAACAGCACACTTTTGAAAACGTGTTTTTCAGCCCGAAATAAACGCGTTTTTTCAGACAACTGAATCCCTATGTAACTGCAAGACTCAGAAGAGCCCACACACTCAGCTCTTAACCCCAGTGTGCAGAAAGTGTCAAAACGTGTTTTTCAGCAGAAATAAACATGTTTCTGCAAGTTTGGTCACCCCCATGTAAGTTATGGGGCAGTAACAGCACACTTTTGAAAACGTGTTTTTCAGCCCGAAATAAACGCGTTTTTTCAGACAACTGAATCCCTATGTAACTGCAAGGCTCAAAAGAGCCCACACACTCAGCTCTTAACCCCAGTGTGCAGAAAGTGTCAAAACATGATTTTCAGCAGAAATAAACATGTTTCTGCAAGTTTGGTCACCCCCATGTAAGTTATGGGGCAGTAACAGCACACTTTTGAAAACGTGTTTTTCAGCCCGAAATAAACGCGTTTTTTCAGACAACTGAATCCCTATGTAACTGCAAGACTCAGAAGAGCCCACACACTCAGCTCTTAACCCCAGTGTGCAGAAAGTGTCAAAACGTGTTTTTCAGCAGAAATAAACATGTTTCTGCAACTTTGGTCACCCCCATGTAAGTTATGGGGCAGTAACAGCACACTTTTGAAAACGTGTTTTTCAGCCCGAAATAAACGCGTTTTTTCAGACAACTGAATCCCTATGTAACTGCAAGGCTCAAAAGAGCCCACACACTCAGCTCTTAACCCCAGTGTGCAGAAAGTGTCAAAACGTGTTTTTCAGCAGAAATAAACATGTTTCTGCAAGTTTGGTCACCCCCATGTAAGTTATGGGGCAGTAACAGCACACTTTTGAAAACGTGTTTTTCAGCCCGAAATAAACGCGTTTTTTCAGACAACTGAATCCCTATGTAACTGCAAGACTCAGAAGAGCCCACACACTCAGCTCTTAACCCCAGTGTGCAGAAAGTGACAAAACATGATTTTCAGCAGAAATAAACATGTTTCTGCAAGTTTGGTCACCCCCATGTAAGTTATGGGGCAGTAACAGCACACTTTTGAAAACGTGTTTTTCAGCCCGAAATAAACGCGTTTTTTCAGACAACTGAATCCCTATGTAACTGCAAGACTCAGAAGAGCCCACACACTCAGCTCTTAACCCCAGTGTGCAGAAAGTGTCAAAACGTGTTTTTCAGCAGAAATAAACATGTTTCTGCAAGTTTGGTCACCCCCATGTAAGTTATGGGGCAGTAACAGCACACTTTTGAAAACGTGTTTTTCAGCCTGAAATAAACACGTTTTTTCACACAACTGAATCCCTATGTAACTGCAAGACTCAAAAGAGCCCACACACTCAGCTCTTAACCCCAGTGTGCAGAAAGTGTCAAAACATGATTTTCAGCAGAAATAAACATGTTTCTGCAAGTTTGGTCACCCCCATGTAAGTTATGGGGCAGTAACAGCACACTTTTGAAAACGTGTTTTTCAGCCCGAAATAAACGCGTTTTTTCAGACAACTGAATCCCTATGTAACTGCAAGACTCAGAAGAGCCCACACACTCAGCTCTTAACCCCAGTGTGCAGAAAGTGTCAAAACGTGTTTTTCAGCAGAAATAAACATGTTTCTGCAAGTTTGGACACCCCCATGTAAGTTATGGGGCAGTAACAGCACACTTTTGAAAACGTGTTTTTCAGCCCGAAATAAACGCGTTTTTTCAGACAACTGAATCCCTATGTAACTGCAAGGCTCAAAAGAGCCCACACACTCAGCTCTTAACCCCAGTGTGCAGAAAGTGTCAAAACGTGTTTTTCAGCAGAAATAAACATGTTTCTGCAAGTTTGGTCACCCCCATGTAAGTTATGGGGCAGTAACAGCACACTTTTGAAAACGTGTTTTTCAGCCCGAAATAAACGCGTTTTTTCAGACAACTGAATCCCTATGTAACTGCAAGACTCAGAAGAGCCCACACACTCAGCTCTTAACCCCAGTGTGCAGAAAGTGTCAAAACGTGTTTTTCAGCAGAAATAAACATGTTTCTGCAAGTTTGGTCACCCCCATGTAAGTTATGGGGCAGTAACAGCACACTTTTGAAAACGTGTTTTTCAGCCCGAAATAAACGCGTTTTTTCAGACAACTGAATCCCTATGTAACTGCAAGGCTCAAAAGAGCCCACACACTCAGCTCTTAACCCCAGTGTGCAGAAAGTGTCAAAACATGATTTTCAGCAGAAATAAACATGTTTCTGCAAGTTTGGTCACCCCCATGTAAGTTATGGGGCAGTAACAGCACACTTTTGAAAACGTGTTTTTCAGCCCGAAATAAACGCGTTTTTTCAGACAACTGAATCCCTATGTAACTGCAAGACTCAGAAGAGCCCACACACTCAGCTCTTAACCCCAGTGTGCAGAAAGTGTCAAAACGTGTTTTTCAGCAGAAATAAACATGTTTCTGCAAGTTTGGTCACCCCCATGTAAGTTATGGGGCAGTAACAGCACACTTTTGAAAACGTGTTTTTCAGCCCGAAATAAACGCGTTTTTTCAGACAACTGAATCCCTATGTAAGTGCAAGGCTCAAAAGAGCCCACACACTCAGCTCTTAACCCCAGTGTGCAGAAAGTGTCAAAACGTGTTTTTCAGCAGAAATAAACATATTTCTGCAAGTTTGGTCACCCCCATGTAAGTTATGGGGCAGTAACAGCACACTTTTGAAAACGTGTTTTTCAGCCCGAAATAAACGCGTTTTTTCAGACAACTGAATCCCTATGTAACTGCAAGACTCAGAAGAGCCCACACACTCAGCTCTTAACCCCAGTGTGCAGAAAGTGTCAAAACGTGTTTTTCAGCAGAAATAAACATGTTTCTGCAAATTTGGTCTATCCCATGTAAGTTATGGGGCAGTAACAGCACACTTTTGAAAACGTGTTTTTCAGCCCGAAATAAACGCGTTTTTTCAGACAACTGAATCCCTATGTAACTGCATGGCTCAAAAGAGCCCACACACTCAGCTCTTAACCCCAGTGTGCAGAAAGTGTCAAAACATGATTTTCAGCAGAAATAAACATGTTTCTGCAAGTTTGGTCACCCCCATGTAAGTTATGGGGCAGTAACAGCACACTTTTGAAAACGTGTTTTTCAGCCCGAAATAAACGCGTTTTTTTCAGACAACTGAATCCCTATGTAACTGCAAGACTCAGAAGAGCCCACACACTCAGCTCTTAACCCCAGTGTGCAGAAAGTGTCAAAACGTGTTTTTCAGCAGAAATAAACATGTTTCTGCAAGTTTGGTCACCCCCATGTAAGTTATGGGGCAGTAACAGCACACTTTTGAAAACGTGTTTTTCAGCCCGAAATAAACGCGTTTTTTCAGACAACTGAATCCCTATGTAACTGCAAGGCTCAAAAGAGCCCACACACTCAGCTCTTAACCCCAGTGTGCAGAAAGTGTCAAAACGTGTTTTTCAGCAGAAATAAACATGTTTCTGCAAGTTTGGTCACCCCCATGTAAGTTATGGGGCAGTAACAGCACACTTTTGAAAACGTGTTTTTCAGCCCGAAATAAACGCGTTTTTTCAGACAACTGAATCCCTATGTAACTGCAAGGCTCAAAAGAGCCCACACACTCAGCTCTTAACCCCAGTGTGCAGAAAGTGACAAAACATGATTTTCAGCAGAAATAAACATGTTTCTGCAAGTTTGGTCACCCCCATGTAAGTTATGGGGCAGTAACAGCACACTTTTGAAAACGTGTTTTTCAGCCCGAAATAAACGCGTTTTTTCAGACAACTGAATCCCTATGTAACTGCAAGACTCAGAAGAGCCCACACACTCAGCTCTTAACCCCAGTGTGCAGAAAGTGTCAAAACGTGTTTTTCAGCAGAAATAAACATGTTTCTGCAAGTTTGGTCACCCCCATGTAAGTTATGGGGCAGTAACAGCACACTTTTGAAAACGTGTTTTTCAGCCTGAAATAAACACGTTTTTTCACACAACTGAATCCCTATGTAACTGCAAGACTCAAAAGAGCCCACACACTCAGCTCTTAACCCCAGTGTGCAGAAAGTGTCAAAACATGATTTTCAGCAGAAATAAACATGTTTCTGCAAGTTTGGTCACCCCCATGTAAGTTATGGGGCAGTAACAGCACACTTTTGAAAACGTGTTTTTCAGCCCGAAATAAACGCGTTTTTTCAGACAACTGAATCCCTATGTAACTGCAAGACTCAGAAGAGCCCACACACTCAGCTCTTAACCCCAGTGTGCAGAAAGTGTCAAAACGTGTTTTTCAGCAGAAATAAACATGTTTCTGCAAGTTTGGTCACCCCCATGTAAGTTATGGGGCAGTAACAGCACACTTTTGAAAACGTGTTTTTCAGCCCGAAATAAACGCGTTTTTTCAGACAACTGAATCCCTATGTAACTGCAAGGCTCAAAAGAGCCCACACACTCAGCTCTTAACCCCAGTGTGCAGAAAGTGTCAAAACGTGTTTTTCAGCAGAAATAAACATGTTTCTGCAAGTTTGGTCACCCCCATGTAAGTTATGGGGCAGTAACAGCACACTTTTGAAAACGTGTTTTTCAGCCCGAAATAAACGCGTTTTTTCAGACAACTGAATCCCTATGTAACTGCAAGACTCAGAAGAGCCCACACACTCAGCTCTTAACCCCAGTGTGCAGAAAGTGTCAAAACATGATTTTCAGCAGAAATAAACATGTTTCTGCAAGTTTGGTCACCCCCATGTAAGTTATGGGGCAGTAACAGCACACTTTTGAAAACGTGTTTTTCAGCCCGAAATAAACGCGTTTTTTCAGACAACTGAATCCCTATGTAACTGCAAGACTCAGAAGAGCCCACACACTCAGCTCTTAACCCCAGTGTGCAGAAAGTGTCAAAACGTGTTTTTCAGCAGAAATAAACATGTTTCTGCAAGTTTGGTCAACCCCATGTAAGTTATGGGGCAGTAACAGCACACTTTTGAAAACGTGTTTTTCAGCCCGAAATAAACGCGTTTTTTCAGACAACTGAATCCCTATGTAACTGCAAGACTCAGAAGAGCCCACACACTCAGCTCTTAACCCCAGTGTGCAGAAAGTGTCAAAACGTGTTTTTCAGCAGAAATAAACATGTTTCTGCAAATTTGGTCACCCCCATGTAAGTTATGGGGCAGTAACAGCACACTTTTGAAAACGTGTTTTTCAGCCCGAAATAAACGCGTTTTTTCAGACAACTGAATCCCTATGTAACTGCAAGGCTCAAAAGAGCCCACACACTCAGCTCTTAACCCCAGTGTGCAGAAAGTGTCAAAACGTGTTTTTCAGCAGAAATAAACATGTTTCTGCAAGTTTGGTCACCCCCATGTAAGTTTTGGGGCAGTAACAGCACACTTTTGAAAACGTGTTTTTCAGCCCGAAATAAACGCGTTTTTTCAGACAACTGAATCCCTATGTAACTGCAAGACTCAGAAGAGCCCACACACTCAGCTCTTAACCCCAGTGTGCAGAAAGTGTCAAAACGTGTTTTTCAGCAGAAATAAACATGTTTCTGCAAGTTTGGTCACCCCCATGTAAGTTATGGGGCAGTAACAGCACACTTTTGAAAACGTGTTTTTCAGCCCGAAATAAACGCGTTTTTTCAGACAACTGAATCCCTATGTAACTGCAAGACTCAGAAGAGCCCACACACTCAGCTCTTAACCCCAGTGTGCAGAAAGTGTCAAAACGTGATTTTCAGCAGAAATAAACATGTTTCTGCAAGTTTGGTCACCCCCATGTAAGTTATGGGGCAGTAACAGCACACTTTTGAAAACGTGTTTTTCTGCCCGAAATAAACGCGTTTTTTCAGACAACTGAATCCCTATGTAACTGCAAGACTCAGAAGAGCCCACACACTCAGCTCTTAATCCCAGTGTGCAGAAAGTGTCAAAACGTGTTTTTCAGCAGAAATAAACATGTTTCTGCAAGTTTGGTCACCCCCATGTAAGTTATGGGGCAGTAACAGCACACTTTTGAAAACGTGTTTTTCAGCCCGAAATAAACGCGTTTTTTCAGACAACTGAATCCCTATGTAACTGCAAGGCTCAAAAGAGCCCACACACTCAGCTCTTAACCCCAGTGTGCAGAAAGTGTCAAAACATGATTTTCAGCAGAAATAAACATGTTTCTGCAAGTTTGGTCACCCCCATGTAAGTTATGGGGCAGTAACAGCACACTTTTGAAAACGTGTTTTTCAGCCCGAAATAAACGCGTTTTTTCAGACAACTGAATCCCTATGTAACTGCAAGACTCAGAAGAGCCCACACACTCAGCTCTTAACCCCAGTGTGCAGAAAGTGTCAAAACGTGTTTTTCAGCAGAAATAAACATGTTTCTGCAAATTTGGTCACCCCCATGTAAGTTATGGGGCAGTAACAGCACACTTTTGAAAACGTGTTTTTCAGCCCGAAATAAACGCGTTTTTTCAGACAACTGAATCCCTATGTAACTGCAAGGCTCAAAAGAGCCCACACACTCAGCTCTTAACCCCAGTGTGCAGAAAGTGTCAAAACGTGTTTTTCAGCAGAAATAAACATGTTTCTGCAAGTTTGGTCACCCCCATGTAAGTTATGGGGCAGTAACAGCACACTTTTGAAAACGTGTTTTTCAGCCCGAAATAAACGCGTTTTTTCAGACAACTGAATCCCTATGTAACTGCAAGACTCAGAAGAGCCCACACACTCAGCTCTTAACCCCAGTGTGCAGAAAGTGACAAAACATGATTTTCAGCAGAAATAAACATGTTTCTGCAAGTTTGGTCACCCCCATGTAAGTTATGGGGCAGTAACAGCACACTTTTGAAAACGTGTTTTTCAGCCCGAAATAAACGCGTTTTTTCAGACAACTGAATCCCTATGTAACTGCAAGGCTCAAAAGAGCCCACACACTCAGCTCTTAACCCCAGTGTGCAGAAAGTGTCAAAACGTGTTTTTCAGCAGAAATAAACATGTTTCTGCAAGTTTGGTCACCCCCATGTAAGTTTTGGGGCAGTAACAGCACACTTTTGAAAACGTGTTTTTCAGCCCGAAATAAACGCGTTTTTTCAGACAACTGAATCCCTATGTAACTGCAAGACTCAGAAGAGCCCACACACTCAGCTCTTAACCCCAGTGTGCAGAAAGTGTCAAAACGTGTTTTTCAGCAGAAATAAACATGTTTCTGCAAGTTTGGTCACCCCCATGTAAGTTATGGGGCAGTAACAGCACACTTTTGAAAACGTGTTTTTCAGCCCGAAATAAACGCGTTTTTTCAGACAACTGAATCCCTATGTAACTGCAAGACTCAGAAGAGCCCACACACTCAGCTCTTAACCCCAGTGTGCAGAAAGTGTCAAAACGTGATTTTCAGCAGAAATAAACATGTTTCTGCAAGTTTGGTCACCCCCATGTAAGTTATGGGGCAGTAACAGCACACTTTTGAAAACGTGTTTTTCTGCCCGAAATAAACGCGTTTTTTCAGACAACTGAATCCCTATGTAACTGCAAGACTCAGAAGAGCCCACACACTCAGCTCTTAATCCCAGTGTGCAGAAAGTGTCAAAACGTGTTTTTCAGCAGAAATAAACATGTTTCTGCAAGTTTGGTCACCCCCATGTAAGTTATGGGGCAGTAACAGCACACTTTTGAAAACGTGTTTTTCAGCCCGAAATAAACGCGTTTTTTCAGACAACTGAATCCCTATGTAACTGCAAGGCTCAAAAGAGCCCACACACTCAGCTCTTAACCCCAGTGTGCAGAAAGTGTCAAAACATGATTTTCAGCAGAAATAAACATGTTTCTGCAAGTTTGGTCACCCCCATGTAAGTTATGGGGCAGTAACAGCACACTTTTGAAAACGTGTTTTTCAGCCCGAAATAAACGCGTTTTTTCAGACAACTGAATCCCTATGTAACTGCAAGACTCAGAAGAGCCCACACACTCAGCTCTTAACCCCAGTGTGCAGAAAGTGTCAAAACGTGTTTTTCAGCAGAAATAAACATGTTTCTGCAAGTTTGGTCACCCCCATGTAAGTTATGGGGCAGTAACAGCACACTTTTGAAAACGTGTTTTTCAGCCCGAAATAAACGCGTTTTTTCAGACAACTGAATCCCTATGTAACTGCAAGGCTCAAAAGAGCCCACACACTCAGCTCTTAACCCCAGTGTGCAGAAAGTGTCAAAACGTGTTTTTCAGCAGAAATAAACATGTTTCTGCAAGTTTGGTCACCCCCATGTAAGTTATGGGGCAGTAACAGCACACTTTTGAAAACGTGTTTTTCAGCCCGAAATAAACGCGTTTTTTCAGACAACTGAATCCCTATGTAACTGCAAGGCTCAAAAGAGCCCACACACTCAGCTCTTAACCCCAGTGTGCAGAAAGTGTCAAAACGTGTTTTTCAGCAGAAATAAACATGTTTCTGCAAGTTTGGTCACCCCCATGTAAGTTATGGGGCAGTAACAGCACACTTTTGAAAACGTGTTTTTCAGCCCGAAATAAACGCGTTTTTTCAGACAACTGAATCCCTATGTAACTGCAAGACTCAGAAGAGCCCACACACTCAGCTCTTAACCCCAGTGTGCAGAAAGTGACAAAACATGATTTTCAGCAGAAATAAACATGTTTCTGCAAGTTTGGTCACCCCCATGTAAGTTATGGGGCAGTAACAGCACACTTTTGAAAACGTGTTTTTCAGCCCGAAATAAACGCGTTTTTTCAGACAACTGAATCCCTATGTAACTGCAAGACTCAGAAGAGCCCACACACTCAGCTCTTAACCCCAGTGTGCAGAAAGTGTCAAAACATGATTTTCAGCAGAAATAAACATGTTTCTGCAAGTTTGGTCACCCCCATGTAAGTTATGGGGCAGTAACAGCACACTTTTGAAAACGTGTTTTTCAGCCCGAAATAAACGCGTTTTTTTCAGACAACTGAATCCCTATGTAACTGCAAGACTCAGAAGAGCCCACACACTCAGCTCTTAACCCCAGTGTGCAGAAAGTGTCAAAACGTGTTTTTCAGCAGAAATAAACATGTTTCTGCAAGTTTGGTCACCCCCATGTAAGTTATGGGGCAGTAACAGCACACTTTTGAAAACGTGTTTTTCAGCCCGAAATAAACGCGTTTTTTCAGACAACTGAATCCCTATGTAACTGCAAGGCTCAAAAGAGCCCACACACTCAGCTCTTAACCCCAGTGTGCAGAAAGTGTCAAAACGTGTTTTTCAGCAGAAATAAACATGTTTCTGCAAGTTTGGTCACCCCCATGTAAGTTATGGGGCAGTAACAGCACACTTTTGAAAACGTGTTTTTCAGCCCGAAATAAACGCGTTTTTTCAGACAACTGAATCCCTATGTAACTGCAAGGCTCAAAAGAGCCCACACACTCAGCTCTTAACCCCAGTGTGCAGAAAGTGACAAAACATGATTTTCAGCAGAAATAAACATGTTTCTGCAAGTTTGGTCACCCCCATGTAAGTTATGGGGCAGTAACAGCACACTTTTGAAAACGTGTTTTTCAGCCCGAAATAAACGCGTTTTTTCAGACAACTGAATCCCTATGTAACTGCAAGACTCAGAAGAGCCCACACACTCAGCTCTTAACCCCAGTGTGCAGAAAGTGTCAAAACGTGTTTTTCAGCAGAAATAAACATGTTTCTGCAAGTTTGGTCACCCCCATGTAAGTTATGGGGCAGTAACAGCACACTTTTGAAAACGTGTTTTTCAGCCCGAAATAAACGCGTTTTTTCAGACAACTGAATCCCTATGTAACTGCAAGGCTCAAAAGAGCCCACACACTCAGCTCTTAACCCCAGTGTGCAGAAAGTGTCAAAACGTGTTTTTCAGCAGAAATAAACATGTTTCTGCAAGTTTGGTCACCCCCATGTAAGTTATGGGGCAGTAACAGCACACTTTTGAAAACGTGTTTTTCAGCCCGAAATAAACGCGTTTTTTCAGACAACTGAATCCCTATGTAACTGCAAGACTCAGAAGAGCCCACACACTCAGCTCTTAA
Organism: Lepisosteus platostomus; assembly: GCF_059453375.1. NCBI lineage: Eukaryota > Metazoa > Chordata > Actinopteri > Semionotiformes > Lepisosteidae > Lepisosteus > Lepisosteus platostomus. Next base: position 37,210,205 of record NC_142614.1, on the reverse strand, counting down.
CCCCAGTGTGCAGAAAGTGTCAAAACATGATTTTCAGCAGAAATAAACATGTTTCTGCAAGTTTGGTCACCCCCATGTAAGTTATGGGGCAGTAACAGCACACTTTTGAAAACGTGTTTTTCAGCCCGAAATAAACGCGTTTTTTCAGACAACTGAATCCCTATGTAACTGCAAGACTCAGAAGAGCCCACACACTCAGCTCTTAACCCCAGTGTGCAGAAAGTGTCAAAACGTGTTTTTCAGCAGAAATAAACATGTTTCTGCAAGTTTGGTCAACCCCATGTAAGTTATGGGGCAGTAACAGCACACTTTTGAAAACGTGTTTTTCAGCCCGAAATAAACGCGTTTTTTCAGACAACTGAATCCCTATGTAACTGCAAGACTCAGAAGAGCCCACACACTCAGCTCTTAACCCCAGTGTGCAGAAAGTGTCAAAACGTGTTTTTCAGCAGAAATAAACATGTTTCTGCAAGTTTGGTCACCCCCATGTAAGTTATGGGGCAGTAACAGCACACTTTTGAAAACGTGTTTTTCAGCCCGAAATAAACGCGTTTTTTCAGACAACTGAATCCCTATGTAACTGCAAGGCTCAAAAGAGCCCACACACTCAGCTCTTAACCCCAGTGTGCAGAAAGTGTCAAAACATGATTTTCAGCAGAAATAAACATGTTTCTGCAAGTTTGGTCACCCCCATGTAAGTTATGGGGCAGTAACAGCACACTTTTGAAAACGTGTTTTTCAGCCCGAAATAAACGCGTTTTTTCAGACAACTGAATCCCTATGTAACTGCAAGACTCAGAAGAGCCCACACACTCAGCTCTTAACCCCAGTGTGCAGAAAGTGTCAAAACGTGTTTTTCAGCAGAAATAAACATGTTTCTGCAAGTTTGGTCACCCCCATGTAAGTTATGGGGCAGTAACAGCACACTTTTGAAAACGTGTTTTTCAGCCCGAAATAAACGCGTTTTTTCAGACAACTGAATCCCTATGTAAGTGCAAGGCTCAAAAGAGCCCACACACTCAGCTCTTAACCCCAGTGTGCAGAAAGTGTCAAAACGTGTTTTTCAGCAGAAATAAACATGTTTCTGCAAGTTTGGTCACCCCCATGTAAGTTATGGGGCAGTAACAGCACACTTTTGAAAACGTGTTTTTCAGCCCGAAATAAACGCGTTTTTTCAGACAACTGAATCCCTATGTAACTGCAAGACTCAGAAGAGCCCACACACTCAGCTCTTAACCCCAGTGTGCAGAAAGTGTCAAAACGTGTTTTTCAGCAGAAATAAACATGTTTCTGCAAATTTGGTCACCCCCATGTAAGTTATGGGGCAGTAACAGCACACTTTTGAAAACGTGTTTTTCAGCCCGAAATAAACGCGTTTTTTCAGACAACTGAATCCCTATGTAACTGCAAGGCTCAAAAGAGCCCACACACTCAGCTCTTAACCCCAGTGTGCAGAAAGTGTCAAAACGTGTTTTTCAGCAGAAATAAACATGTTTCTGCAAGTTTGGTCACCCCCATGTAAGTTTTGGGGCAGTAACAGCACACTTTTGAAAACGTGTTTTTCAGCCCGAAATAAACGCGTTTTTTCAGACAACTGAATCCCTATGTAACTGCAAGACTCAGAAGAGCCCACACACTCAGCTCTTAACCCCAGTGTGCAGAAAGTGTCAAAACGTGTTTTTCAGCAGAAATAAACATGTTTCTGCAAGTTTGGTCACCCCCATGTAAGTTATGGGGCAGTAACAGCACACTTTTGAAAACGTGTTTTTCAGCCCGAAATAAACGCGTTTTTTCAGACAACTGAATCCCTATGTAACTGCAAGACTCAGAAGAGCCCACACACTCAGCTCTTAACCCCAGTGTGCAGAAAGTGTCAAAACGTGATTTTCAGCAGAAATAAACATGTTTCTGCAAGTTTGGTCACCCCCATGTAAGTTATGGGGCAGTAACAGCACACTTTTGAAAACGTGTTTTTCTGCCCGAAATAAACGCGTTTTTTCAGACAACTGAATCCCTATGTAACTGCAAGACTCAGAAGAGCCCACACACTCAGCTCTTAATCCCAGTGTGCAGAAAGTGTCAAAACGTGTTTTTCAGCAGAAATAAACATGTTTCTGCAAGTTTGGTCACCCCCATGTAAGTTATGGGGCAGTAACAGCACACTTTTGAAAACGTGTTTTTCAGCCCGAAATAAACGCGTTTTTTCAGACAACTGAATCCCTATGTAACTGCAAGGCTCAAAAGAGCCCACACACTCAGCTCTTAACCCCAGTGTGCAGAAAGTGTCAAAACATGATTTTCAGCAGAAATAAACATGTTTCTGCAAGTTTGGTCACCCCCATGTAAGTTATGGGGCAGTAACAGCACACTTTTGAAAACGTGTTTTTCAGCCCGAAATAAACGCGTTTTTTCAGACAACTGAATCCCTATGTAACTGCAAGACTCAGAAGAGCCCACACACTCAGCTCTTAACCCCAGTGTGCAGAAAGTGTCAAAACGTGTTTTTCAGCAGAAATAAACATGTTTCTGCAAGTTTGGTCACCCCCATGTAAGTTATGGGGCAGTAACAGCACACTTTTGAAAACGTGTTTTTCAGCCCGAAATAAACGCGTTTTTTCAGACAACTGAATCCCTATGTAACTGCAAGGCTCAAAAGAGCCCACACACTCAGCTCTTAACCCCAGTGTGCAGAAAGTGTCAAAACGTGTTTTTCAGCAGAAATAAACATGTTTCTGCAAGTTTGGTCACCCCCATGTAAGTTATGGGGCAGTAACAGCACACTTTTGAAAACGTGTTTTTCAGCCCGAAATAAACGCGTTTTTTCAGACAACTGAATCCCTATGTAACTGCAAGACTCAGAAGAGCCCACACACTCAGCTCTTAACCCCAGTGTGCAGAAAGTGACAAAACATGATTTTCAGCAGAAATAAACATGTTTCTGCAAGTTTGGTCACCCCCATGTAAGTTATGGGGCAGTAACAGCACACTTTTGAAAACGTGTTTTTCAGCCCGAAATAAACGCGTTTTTTCAGACAACTGAATCCCTATGTAACTGCAAGACTCAGAAGAGCCCACACACTCAGCTCTTAACCCCAGTGTGCAGAAAGTGTCAAAACGTGTTTTTCAGCAGAAATAAACATGTTTCTGCAAGTTTGGTCACCCCCATGTAAGTTATGGGGCAGTAACAGCACACTTTTGAAAACGTGTTTTTCAGCCCGAAATAAACGCGTTTTTTCAGACAACTGAATCCCTATGTAACTGCAAGACTCAGAAGAGCCCACACACTCAGCTCTTAACCCCAGTGTGCAGAAAGTGTCAAAACATGATTTTCAGCAGAAATAAACATGTTTCTGCAAGTTTGGTCACCCCCATGTAAGTTATGGGGCAGTAACAGCACACTTTTGAAAACGTGTTTTTCAGCCCGAAATAAACGCGTTTTTTCAGACAACTGAATCCCTATGTAACTGCAAGACTCAGAAGAGCCCACACACTCAGCTCTTAACCCCAGTGTGCAGAAAGTGTCAAAACGTGTTTTTCAGCAGAAATAAACATGTTTCTGCAAGTTTGGTCACCCCCATGTAAGTTATGGGGCAGTAACAGCACACTTTTGAAAACGTGTTTTTCAGCCCGAAATAAACGCGTTTTTTCAGACAACTGAATCCCTATGTAACTGCAAGACTCAGAAGAGCCCACACACTCAGCTCTTAACCCCAGTGTGCAGAAAGTGTCAAAACGTGTTTTTCAGCAGAAATAAACATGTTTCTGCAAGTTTGGTCACCCCCATGTAAGTTATGGGGCAGTAACAGCACACTTTTGAAAACGTGTTTTTCAGCCCGAAATAAACGCGTTTTTTCAGACAACTGAATCCCTATGTAACTGCAAGGCTCAAAAGAGCCCACACACTCAGCTCTTAACCCCAGTGTGCAGAAAGTGTCAAAACACGATTTTCAGCAGAAATAAACATGTTTCTGCAAGTTTGGTCACCCCCATGTAAGTTATGGGGCAGTAACAGCACACTTTTGAAAACGTGTTTTTCAGCCCGAAATAAACGCGTTTTTTCAGACAACTGAATCCCTATGTAACTGCAAGACTCAGAAGAGCCCACACACTCAGCTCTTAACCCCAGTGTGCAGAAAGTGTCAAAACGTGTTTTTCAGCAGAAATAAACATGTTTCTGCAACTTTGGTCACCCCCATGTAAGTTATGGGGCAGTAACAGCACACTTTTGAAAACGTGTTTTTCAGCCCGAAATAAACGCGTTTTTTCAGACAACTGAATCCCTATGTAACTGCAAGGCTCAAAAGAGCCCACACACTCAGCTCTTAACCCCAGTGTGCAGAAAGTGTCAAAACGTGTTTTTCAGCAGAAATAAACATGTTTCTGCAAGTTTGGTCACCCCCATGTAAGTTATGGGGCAGTAACAGCACACTTTTGAAAACGTGTTTTTCAGCCCGAAATAAACGCGTTTTTTCAGACAACTGAATCCCTATGTAACTGCAAGACTCAGAAGAGCCCACACACTCAGCTCTTAACCCCAGTGTGCAGAAAGTGTCAAAACATGATTTTCAGCAGAAATAAACATGTTTCTGCAAGTTTGGTCACCCCCATGTAAGTTATGGGGCAGTAACAGCACACTTTTGAAAACGTGTTTTTCAGCCCGAAATAAACGCGTTTTTTCAGACAACTGAATCCCTATGTAACTGCAAGACTCAGAAGAGCCCACACACTCAGCTCTTAACCCCAGTGTGCAGAAAGTGTCAAAACGTGTTTTTCAGCAGAAATAAACATGTTTCTGCAAGTTTGGTCAACCCCATGTAAGTTATGGGGCAGTAACAGCACACTTTTGAAAACGTGTTTTTCAGCCCGAAATAAACGCGTTTTTTCAGACAACTGAATCCCTATGTAACTGCAAGGCTCAAAAGAGCCCACACACTCAGCTCTTAACCCCAGTGTGCAGAAAGTGTCAAAACATGTTTTTCAGCAGAAATAAACATGTTTCTGCAAGTTTGGTCACCCCCATGTAAGTTATGGGGCAGTAACAGCACACTTTTGAAAACGTGTTTTTCAGCCCGAAATAAACGCGTTTTTTCAGACAACTGAATCCCTATGTAACTGCAAGACTCAGAAGAGCCCACACACTCAGCTCTTAACCCCAGTGTGCAGAAAGTGTCAAAACGTGTTTTTCAGCAGAAATAAACATGTTTCTGCAAGTTTGGTCACCCCCATGTAAGTTATGGGGCAGTAACAGCACACTTTTGAAAACGTGTTTTTCAGCCCGAAATAAACGCGTTTTTTCAGACAACTGAATCCCTATGTAACTGCAAGGCTCAAAAGAGCCCACACACTCAGCTCTTAACCCCAGTGTGCAGAAAGTGTCAAAACATGATTTTCAGCAGAAATAAACATGTTTCTGCAAGTTTGGTCACCCCCATGTAAGTTATGGGGCAGTAACAGCACACTTTTGAAAACGTGTTTTTCAGCCCGAAATAAACGCGTTTTTTCAGACAACTGAATCCCTATGTAACTGCAAGACTCAGAAGAGCCCACACACTCAGCTCTTAACCCCAGTGTGCAGAAAGTGTCAAAACGTGTTTTTCAGCAGAAATAAACATGTTTCTGCAAGTTTGGTCACCCCCATGTAAGTTATGGGGCAGTAACAGCACACTTTTGAAAACGTGTTTTTCAGCCCGAAATAAACGCGTTTTTTCAGACAACTGAATCCCTATGTAACTGCAAGACTCAGAAGAGCCCACACACTCAGCTCTTAACCCCAGTGTGCAGAAAGTGTCAAAACGTGTTTTTCAGCAGAAATAAACATGTTTCTGCAAGTTTGGTCACCCCCATGTAAGTTATGGGGCAGTAACAGCACACTTTTGAAAACGTGTTTTTCAGCCCGAAATAAACGCGTTTTTTCAGACAACTGAATCCCTATGTAACTGTAAGACTCAGAAGAGCCCACACACTCAGCTCTTAACCCCAGTGTGCAGAAAGTGTCAAAACGTGTTTTTCAGCAGAAATAAACATGTTTCTGCAACTTTGGTCACCCCCATGTAAGTTATGGGGCAGTAACAGCACACTTTTGAAAACGTGTTTTTCAGCCCGAAATAAACGCGTTTTTTCAGACAACTGAATCCCTATGTAACTGCAAGGCTCAAAAGAGCCCACACACTCAGCTCTTAACCCCAGTGTGCAGAAAGTGTCAAAACGTGTTTTTCAGCAGAAATAAACATGTTTCTGCAAGTTTGGTCACCCCCATGTAAGTTATGGGGCAGTAACAGCACACTTTTGAAAACGTGTTTTTCAGCCCGAAATAAACGCGTTTTTTCAGACAACTGAATCCCTATGTAACTGCAAGACTCAGAAGAGCCCACACACTCAGCTCTTAACCCCAGTGTGCAGAAAGTGTCAAAACATGATTTTCAGCAGAAATAAACATGTTTCTGCAAGTTTGGTCACCCCCATGTAAGTTATGGGGCAGTAACAGCACACTTTTGAAAACGTGTTTTTCAGCCCGAAATAAACGCGTTTTTTCAGACAACTGAATCCCTATGTAACTGCAAGACTCAGAAGAGCCCACACACTCAGCTCTTAACCCCAGTGTGCAGAAAGTGTCAAAACGTGTTTTTCAGCAGAAATAAACATGTTTCTGCAAGTTTGGTCAACCCCATGTAAGTTATGGGGCAGTAACAGCACACTTTTGAAAACGTGTTTTTCAGCCCGAAATAAACGCGTTTTTTCAGACAACTGAATCCCTATGTAACTGCAAGGCTCAAAAGAGCCCACACACTCAGCTCTTAACCCCAGTGTGCAGAAAGTGTCAAAACATGTTTTTCAGCAGAAATAAACATGTTTCTGCAAGTTTGGTCACCCCCATGTAAGTTATGGGGCAGTAACAGCACACTTTTGAAAACGTGTTTTTCAGCCCGAAATAAACGCGTTTTTTCAGACAACTGAATCCCTATGTAACTGCAAGACTCAGAAGAGCCCACACACTCAGCTCTTAACCCCAGTGTGCAGAAAGTGTCAAAACGTGTTTTTCAGCAGAAATAAACATGTTTCTGCAAGTTTGGTCACCCCCATGTAAGTTATGGGGCAGTAACAGCACACTTTTGAAAACGTGTTTTTCAGCCCGAAATAAACGCGTTTTTTCAGACAACTGAATCCCTATGTAACTGCAAGGCTCAAAAGAGCCCACACACTCAGCTCTTAACCCCAGTGTGCAGAAAGTGTCAAAACATGATTTTCAGCAGAAATAAACATGTTTCTGCAAGTTTGGTCACCCCCATGTAAGTTATGGGGCAGTAACAGCACACTTTTGAAAACGTGTTTTTCAGCCCGAAATAAACGCGTTTTTTCAGACAACTGAATCCCTATGTAACTGCAAGACTCAGAAGAGCCCACACACTCAGCTCTTAACCCCAGTGTGCAGAAAGTGTCAAAACGTGTTTTTCAGCAGAAATAAACATGTTTCTGCAAGTTTGGTCACCCCCATGTAAGTTATGGGGCAGTAACAGCACACTTTTGAAAACGTGTTTTTCAGCCCGAAATAAACGCGTTTTTTCAGACAACTGAATCCCTATGTAACTGCAAGACTCAGAAGAGCCCACACACTCAGCTCTTAACCCCAGTGTGCAGAAAGTGTCAAAACGTGTTTTTCAGCAGAAATAAACATGTTTCTGCAAGTTTGGTCACCCCCATGTAAGTTATGGGGCAGTAACAGCACACTTTTGAAAACGTGTTTTTCAGCCCGAAATAAACGCGTTTTTTCAGACAACTGAATCCCTATGTAACTGCAAGACTCAAAAGAGCCCACACACTCAGCTCTTAACCCCAGTGTGCAGAAAGTGTCAAAACGTGTTTTTCAGCAGAAATAAACATGTTTCTGCAAGTTTGGTCACCCCCATGTAAGTTATGGGGCAGTAACAGCACACTTTTGAAAACGTGTTTTTCAGCCCGAAATAAACGCGTTTTTTCAGACAACTGAATCCCTATGTAACTGCAAGGCTCAAAAGAGCCCACACACTCAGCTCTTAACCCCAGTGTGCAGAAAGTGTCAAAACGTGTTTTTCAGCAGAAATAAACATGTTTCTGCAAGTTTGGTCACCCCCATGTAAGTTATGGGGCAGTAACAGCACACTTTTGAAAACGTGTTTTTCAGCCCGAAATAAACGCGTTTTTTCAGACAACTGAATCCCTATGTAACTGCAAGACTCAGAAGAGCCCACACACTCAGCTCTTAACCCCAGTGTGCAGAAAGTGTCAAAACATGATTTTCAGCAGAAATAAACATGTTTCTGCAAGTTTGGTCACCCCCATGTAAGTTATGGGGCAGTAACAGCACACTTTTGAAAACGTGTTTTTCAGCCCGAAATAAACGCGTTTTTTCAGACAACTGAATCCCTATGTAACTGCAAGACTCAGAAGAGCCCACACACTCAGCTCTTAATCCCAGTGTGCAGAAAGTGTCAAAACGTGTTTTTCAGCAGAATTAAACATGTTTCTGCAAGTTTGGTCACCCCCATGTAAGTTATGGGGCAGTAACAGCACACTTTTGAAAACGTGTTTTTCAGCCCGAAATAAACGCGTTTTTTCAGACAACTGAATCCCTATGTAACTGCAAGGCTCAAAAGAGCCCACACACTCAGCTCTTAACCCCAGTGTGCAGAAAGTGTCAAAACATGATTTTCAGCAGAAATAAACATGTTTCTGCAAGTTTGGTCACCCCCATGTAAGTTATGGGGCAGTAACAGCACACTTTTGAAAACGTGTTTTTCAGCCCGAAATAAACGCGTTTTTTCAGACAACTGAATCCCTATGTAACTGCAAGACTCAGAAGAGCCCACACACTCAGCTCTTAACCCCAGTGTGCAGAAAGTGTCAAAACGTGTTTTTCAGCAGAAATAAACATGTTTCTGCAAGTTTGGTCACCCCCATGTAAGTTATGGGGCAGTAACAGCACACTTTTGAAAACGTGTTTTTCAGCCCGAAATAAACGCGTTTTTTCAGACAACTGAATCCCTATGTAACTGCAAGACTCAGAAGAGCCCACACACTCAGCTCTTAACCCCAGTGTGCAGAAAGTGTCAAAACGTGTTTTTCAGCAGAAATAAACATGTTTCTGCAAGTTTGGTCACCCCCATGTAAGTTATGGGGCAGTAACAGCACACTTTTGAAAACGTGTTTTTCAGCCCGAAATAAACGCGTTTTTTCAGACAACTGAATCCCTATGTAACTGCAAGACTCAGAAGAGCCCACACACTCAGCTCTTAACCCCAGTGTGCAGAAAGTGTCAAAACATGATTTTCAGCAGAAATAAACATGTTTCTGCAAGTTTGGTCACCCCCATGTAAGTTATGGGGCAGTAACAGCACACTTTTGAAAACGTGTTTTTCAGCCCGAAATAAACGCGTTTTTTCAGACAACTGAATCCCTATGTAACTGCAAGACTCAGAAGAGCCCACACACTCAGCTCTTAACCCCAGTGTGCAGAAAGTGTCAAAACGTGTTTTTCAGCAGAAATAAACATGTTTCTGCAAGTTTGGTCGCCCCCATGTAAGTTATGGGGCAGTAACAGCACACTTTTGAAAACGTGTTTTTCAGCCCGAAATAAACGCGTTTTTTCAGACAACTGAATCCCTATGTAACTGCAAGACTCAGAAGAGCCCACACACTCAGCTCTTAACCCCAGTGTGCAGAAAGTGTCAAAACGTGTTTTTCAGCAGAAATAAACATGTTTCTGCAAGTTTGGTCACCCCCATGTAAGTTATGGGGCAGTAACAGCACACTTTTGAAAACGTGTTTTTCAGCCCGAAATAAACGCGTTTTTTCAGACAACTGAATCCCTATGTAACTGCAAGGCTCAAAAGAGCCCACACACTCAGCTCTTAACCCCAGTGTGCAGAAAGTGTCAAAACATGATTTTCAGCAGAAATAAACATGTTTCTGCAAGTTTGGTCACCCCCATGTAAGTTATGGGGCAGTAACAGCACACTTTTGAAAACGTGTTTTTCAGCCCGAAATAAACGCGTTTTTTCAGACAACTGAATCCCTATGTAACTGCAAGACTCAGAAGAGCCCACACACTCAGCTCTTAACCCCAGTGTGCAGAAAGTGTCAAAACGTGTTTTTCAGCAGAAATAAACATGTTTCTGCAAGTTTGGTCACCCCCATGTAAGTTATGGGGCAGTAACAGCACACTTTTGAAAACGTGTTTTTCAGCCCGAAATAAACGCGTTTTTTCAGACAACTGAATCCCTATGTAAGTGCAAGGCTCAAAAGAGCCCACACACTCAGCTCTTAACCCCAGTGTGCAGAAAGTGTCAAAACGTGTTTTTCAGCAGAAATAAACATGTTTCTGCAAGTTTGGTCACCCCCATGTAAGTTATGGGGCAGTAACAGCACACTTTTGAAAACGTGTTTTTCAGCCCGAAATAAACGCGTTTTTTCAGACAACTGAATCCCTATGTAACTGCAAGACTCAGAAGAGCCCACACACTCAGCTCTTAACCCCAGTGTGCAGAAAGTGTCAAAACGTGTTTTTCAGCAGAAATAAACATGTTTCTGCAACTTTGGTCACCCCCATGTAAGTTATGGGGCAGTAACAGCACACTTTTGAAAACGTGTTTTTCAGCCCGAAATAAACGCGTTTTTTCAGACAACTGAATCCCTATGTAACTGCAAGGCTCAAAAGAGCCCACACACTCAGCTCTTAACCCCAGTGTGCAGAAAGTGTCAAAACGTGTTTTTCAGCAGAAATAAACATGTTTCTTCAAGTTTGGTCACCCCCATGTAAGTTATGGGGCAGTAACAGCACACTTTTGAAAACGTGTTTTTCAGCCCGAAATAAACGCGTTTTTTCAGACAACTGAATCCCTATGTAACTGCAAGACTCAGAAGAGCCCACACACTCAGCTCTTAACCCCAGTGTGCAGAAAGTGTCAAAACATGATTTTCAGCAGAAATAAACATGTTTCTGCAAGTTTGGTCACCCCCATGTAAGTTATGGGGCAGTAACAGCACACTTTTGAAAACGTGTTTTTCAGCCCGAAATAAACGCGTTTTTTCAGACAACTGAATCCCTATGTAACTGCAAGACTCAGAAGAGCCCACACACTCAGCTCTTAACCCCAGTGTGCAGAAAGTGTCAAAACGTGTTTTTCAGCAGAAATAAACATGTTTCTGCAAGTTTGGTCAACCCCATGTAAGTTATGGGGCAGTAACAGCACACTTTTGAAAACGTGTTTTTCAGCCCGAAATAAACGCGTTTTTTCAGACAACTGAATCCCTATGTAACTGCAAGGCTCAAAAGAGCCCACACACTCAGCTCTTAACCCCAGTGTGCAGAAAGTGTCAAAACATGTTTTTCAGCAGAAATAAACATGTTTCTGCAAGTTTGGTCACCCCCATGTAAGTTATGGGGCAGTAACAGCACACTTTTGAAAACGTGTTTTTCAGCCCGAAATAAACGCGTTTTTTCAGACAACTGAATCCCTATGTAACTGCAAGACTCAGAAGAGCCCACACACTCAGCTCTTAACCCCAGTGTGCAGAAAGTGTCAAAACGTGTTTTTCAGCAGAAATAAACATGTTTCTGCAAGTTTGGTCACCCCCATGTAAGTTATGGGGCAGTAACAGCACACTTTTGAAAACGTGTTTTTCAGCCCGAAATAAACGCGTTTTTTCAGACAACTGAATCCCTATGTAAGTGCAAGGCTCAAAAGAGCCCACACACTCAGCTCTTAACCCCAGTGTGCAGAAAGTGTCAAAACGTGTTTTTCAGCAGAAATAAACATGTTTCTGCAACTTTGGTCACCCCCATGTAAGTTATGGGGCAGTAACAGCACACTTTTGAAAACGTGTTTTTCAGCCCGAAATAAACGCGTTTTTTCAGACAACTGAATCCCTATGTAACTGCAAGGCTCAAAAGAGCCCACACACTCAGCTCTTAACCCCAGTGTGCAGAAAGTGTCAAAACGTGTTTTTCAGCAGAAATAAACATGTTTCTTCAAGTTTGGTCACCCCCATGTAAGTTATGGGGCAGTAACAGCACACTTTTGAAAACGTGTTTTTCAGCCCGAAATAAACGCGTTTTTTCAGACAACTGAATCCCTATGTAACTGCAAGACTCAGAAGAGCCCACACACTCAGCTCTTAACCCCAGTGTGCAGAAAGTGTCAAAACATGATTTTCAGCAGAAATAAACATGTTTCTGCAAGTTTGGTCACCCCCATGTAAGTTATGGGGCAGTAACAGCACACTTTTGAAAACGTGTTTTTCAGCCCGAAATAAACGCGTTTTTTCAGACAACTGAATCCCTATGTAACTGCAAGACTCAGAAGAGCCCACACACTCAGCTCTTAACCCCAGTGTGCAGAAAGTGTCAAAACGTGTTTTTCAGCAGAAATAAACATGTTTCTGCAAGTTTGGTCAACCCCATGTAAGTTATGGGGCAGTAACAGCACACTTTTGAAAACGTGTTTTTCAGCCCGAAATAAACGCGTTTTTTCAGACAACTGAATCCCTATGTAACTGCAAGGCTCAAAAGAGCCCACACACTCAGCTCTTAACCCCAGTGTGCAGAAAGTGTCAAAACATGTTTTTCAGCAGAAATAAACATGTTTCTGCAAGTTTGGTCACCCCCATGTAAGTTATGGGGCAGTAACAGCACACTTTTGAAAACGTGTTTTTCAGCCCGAAATAAACGCGTTTTTTCAGACAACTGAATCCCTATGTAACTGCAAGACTCAGAAGAGCCCACACACTCAGCTCTTAACCCCAGTGTGCAGAAAGTGTCAAAACGTGTTTTTCAGCAGAAATAAACATGTTTCTGCAAGTTTGGTCACCCCCATGTAAGTTATGGGGCAGTAACAGCACACTTTTGAAAACGTGTTTTTCAGCCCGAAATAAACGCGTTTTTTCAGACAACTGAATCCCTATGTAACTGCAAGGCTCAAAAGAGCCCACACACTCAGCTCTTAACCCCAGTGTGCAGAAAGTGTCAAAACATGATTTTCAGCAGAAATAAACATGTTTCTGCAAGTTTGGTCACCCCCATGTAAGTTATGGGGCAGTAACAGCACACTTTTGAAAACGTGTTTTTCAGCCCGAAATAAACGCGTTTTTTCAGACAACTGAATCCCTATGTAACTGCAAGACTCAGAAGAGCCCACACACTCAGCTCTTAACCCCAGTGTGCAGAAAGTGTCAAAACGTGTTTTTCAGCAGAAATAAACATGTTTCTGCAAGTTTGGTCACCCCCATGTAAGTTATGGGGCAGTAACAGCACACTTTTGAAAACGTGTTTTTCAGCCCGAAATAAACGCGTTTTTTCAGACAACTGAATCCCTATGTAACTGCAAGACTCAGAAGAGCCCACACACTCAGCTCTTAACCCCAGTGTGCAGAAAGTGTCAAAACGTGTTTTTCAGCAGAAATAAACATGTTTCTGCAAGTTTGGTCACCCCCATGTAAGTTATGGGGCAGTAACAGCACACTTTTGAAAACGTGTTTTTCAGCCCGAAATAAACGCGTTTTTTCAGACAACTGAATCCCTATGTAACTGCAAGACTCAGAAGAGCCCACACACTCAGCTCTTAACCCCAGTGTGCAGAAAGTGTCAAAACGTGTTTTTCAGCAGAAATAAACATGTTTCTGCAAGTTTGGTCACCCCCATGTAAGTTATGGGGCAGTAACAGCACACTTTTGAAAACGTGTTTTTCAGCCCGAAATAAACGCGTTTTTTCAGACAACTGAATCCCTATGTAACTGCAAGGCTCAAAAGAGCCCACACACTCAGCTCTTAACCCCAGTGTGCAGAAAGAGTCAAAACGTGTTTTTCAGCAGAAATAAACATGTTTCTGCAAGTTTGGTCACCCCCATGTAAGTTATGGGGCAGTAACAGCACACTTTTGAAAACGTGTTTTTCAGCCCGAAATAAACGCGTTTTTTCAGACAACTGAATCCCTATGTAACTGCAAGACTCAGAAGAGCCCACACACTCAGCTCTTAACCCCAGTGTGCAGAAAGTGTCAAAACATGATTTTCAGCAGAAATAAACATGTTTCTGCAAGTTTGGTCACCCCCATGTAAGTTATGGGGCAGTAACAGCACACTTTTGAAAACGTGTTTTTCAGCCCGAAATAAACGCGTTTTTTCAGACAACTGAATCCCTATGTAACTGCAAGACTCAGAAGAGCCCACACACTCAGCTCTTAATCCCAGTGTGCAGAAAGTGTCAAAACGTGTTTTTCAGCAGAATTAAACATGTTTCTGCAAGTTTGGTCACCCCCATGTAAGTTATGGGGCAGTAACAGCACACTTTTGAAAACGTGTTTTTCAGCCCGAAATAAACGCGTTTTTTCAGACAACTGAATCCCTATGTAACTGCAAGACTCAGAAGAGCCCACACACTCAGCTCTTAACCCCAGTGTGCAGAAAGTGTCAAAACTTTTTTTCAGCAGAAATAAACATGTTTCTGCAAGTTTGGTCACCCCCATGTAAGTTATGGGGCAGTAACAGCACACTTTTGAAAACGTGTTTTTCAGCCCGAAATAAACGCGTTTTTTCAGACAACTGAATCCCTATGTAAGTGCAAGGCTCAAAAGAGCCCACACACTCAGCTCTTAACCCCAGTGTGCAGAAAGTGTCAAAACGTGTTTTTCAGCAGAAATAAACATGTTTCTGCAAGTTTGGTCACCCCCATGTAAGTTATGGGGCAGTAACAGCACACTTTTGAAAACGTGTTTTTCAGCCCGAAATAAACGCGTTTTTTCAGACAACTGAATCCCTATGTAACTGCAAGACTCAGAAGAGCCCACACACTCAGCTCTTAACCCCAGTGTGCAGAAAGTGTCAAAACGTGTTTTTCAGCAGAAATAAACATGTTTCTGCAAGTTTGGTCACCCCCATGTAAGTTATGGGGCAGTAACAGCACACTTTTGAAAACGTGTTTTTCAGCCCGAAATAAACGCGTTTTTTCAGACAACTGAATCCCTATGTAACTGCAAGACTCAGAAGAGCCCACACACTCAGCTCTTAACCCCAGTGTGCAGAAAGTGTCAAAACGTGATTTTCAGCAGAAATAAACATGTTTCTGCAAGTTTGGTCACCCCCATGTAAGTTATGGGGCAGTAACAGCACACTTTTGAAAACGTGTTTTTCAGCCCGAAATAAACGCGTTTTTTCAGACAACTGAATCCCTATGTAACTGCAAGACTCAGAAGAGCCCACACACTCAGCTCTTAATCCCAGTGTGCAGAAAGTGTCAAAACGTGTTTTTCAGCAGAAATAAACATGTTTCTGCAAGTTTGGTCACCCCCATGTAAGTTATGGGGCAGTAACAGCACACTTTTGAAAACGTGTTTTTCAGCCCGAAATAAACGCGTTTTTTCAGACAACTGAATCCCTATGTAACTGCAAGGCTCAAAAGAGCCCACACACTCAGCTCTTAACCCCAGTGTGCAGAAAGTGTCATAACATGATTTTCAGCAGAAATAAACATGTTTCTGCAAGTTTGGTCACCCCCATGTAAGTTATGGGGCAGTAACAGCACACTTTTGAAAACGTGTTTTTCAGCCCGAAATAAACGCGTTTTTTCAGACAACTGAATCCCTATGTAACTGCAAGACTCAGAAGAGCCCACACACTCAGCTCTTAACCCCAGTGTGCAGAAAGTGTCAAAACGTGTTTTTCAGCAGAAATAAACATGTTTCTGCAAGTTTGGTCACCCCCATGTAAGTTATGGGGCAGTAACAGCACACTTTTGAAAACGTGTTTTTCAGCCCGAAATAAACGCGTTTTTTCAGACAACTGAATCCCTATGTAACTGCAAGACTCAGAAGAGCCCACACACTCAGCTCTTAACCCCAGTGTGCAGAAAGTGTCAAAACGTGTTTTTCAGCAGAAATAAACATGTTTCTGCAAGTTTGGTCACCCCCATGTAAGTTATGGGGCAGTAACAGCACACTTTTGAAAACGTGTTTTTCAGCCTGAAATAAACACGTTTTTTCACACAACTGAATCCCTATGTAACTGCAAGACTCAAAAGAGCCCACACACTCAGCTCTTAACCCCAGTGTGCAGAAAGTGTCAAAACATGATTTTCAGCAGAAATAAACATGTTTCTGCAAGTTTGGTCACCCCCATGTAAGTTATGGGGCAGTAACAGCACACTTTTGAAAACGTGTTTTTCAGCCCGAAATAAACGCGTTTTTTCAGACAACTGAATCCCTATGTAACTGCAAGACTCAGAAGAGCCCACACACTCAGCTCTTAACCCCAGTGTGCAGAAAGTGTCAAAACGTGTTTTTCAGCAGAAATAAACATGTTTCTGCAAGTTTGGTCACCCCCATGTAAGTTATGGGGCAGTAACAGCACACTTTTGAAAACGTGTTTTTCAGCCCGAAATAAACGCGTTTTTTCAGACAACTGAATCCCTATGTAACTGCAAGACTCAGAAGAGCCCACACACTCAGCTCTTAACCCCAGTGTGCAGAAAGTGTCAAAACATGATTTTCAGCAGAAATAAACATGTTTCTGCAAGTTTGGTCACCCCCATGTAAGTTATGGGGCAGTAACAGCACACTTTTGAAAACGTGTTTTTCAGCCCGAAATAAACGCGTTTTTTCAGACAACTGAATCCCTATGTAACTGCAAGACTCAGAAGAGCCCACACACTCAGCTCTTAACCCCAGTGTGCAGAAAGTGTCAAAACGTGTTTTTCAGCAGAAATAAACATGTTTCTGCAAGTTTGGTCAACCCCATGTAAGTTATGGGGCAGTAACAGCACACTTTTGAAAACGTCTTTTTCAGCCCGAAATAAACGCGTTTTTTCAGACAACTGAATCCCTATGTAACTGCAAGGCTCAAAAGAGCCCACACACTCAGCTCTTAACCCCAGTGTGCAGAAAGTGTCAAAACATGATTTTCAGCAGAAATAAACATGTTTCTGCAAGTTTGGTCACCCCCATGTAAGTTATGGGGCAGTAACAGCACACTTTTGAAAACGTATTTTTCAGCCCGAAATAAACGCGTTTTTTCAGACAACTGAATCCCTATGTAACTGCAAGACTCAGAAGAGCCCACACACTCAGCTCTTAACCCCAGTGTGCAGAAAGTGTCAAAACGTGTTTTTCAGCAGAAATAAACATGTTTCTGCAAGTTTGGTCACCCCCATGTAAGTTATGGGGCAGTAACAGCACACTTTTGAAAACGTGTTTTTCAGCCCGAAATAAACGCGTTTTTTCAGACAACTGAATCCCTATGTAACTGCAAGACTCAGAAGAGCCCACACACTCAGCTCTTAACCCCAGTGTGCAGAAAGTGTCAAAACGTGTTTTTCAGCAGAAATAAACATGTTTCTGCAAGTTTGGTCACCCCCATGTAAGTTATGGGGCAGTAACAGCACACTTTTGAAAACGTGTTTTTCAGCCCGAAATAAACGCGTTTTTTCAGACAACTGAATCCCTATGTAACTGCAAGGCTCAAAAGAGCCCACACACTCAGCTCTTAACCCCAGTGTGCAGAAAGTGTCAAAACATGATTTTCAGCAGAAATAAACATGTTTCTGCAAGTTTGGTCACCCCCATGTAAGTTATGGGGCAGTAACAGCACACTTTTGAAAACGTGTTTTTCAGCCCGAAATAAACGCGTTTTTTCAGACAACTGAATCCCTATGTAACTGCAAGACTCAGAAGAGCCCACACACTCAGCTCTTAACCCCAGTGTGCAGAAAGTGTCAAAACGTGTTTTTCAGCAGAAATAAACATGTTTCTGCAAGTTTGGTCACCCCCATGTAAGTTATGGGGCAGTAACAGCACACTTTTGAAAACGTGTTTTTCAGCCCGAAATAAACGCGTTTTTTCAGACAACTGAATCCCTATGTAAGTGCAAGGCTCAAAAGAGCCCACACACTCAGCTCTTAACCCCAGTGTGCAGAAAGTGTCAAAACGTGTTTTTCAGCAGAAATAAACATGTTTCTGCAAGTTTGGTCACCCCCATGTAAGTTATGGGGCAGTAACAGCACACTTTTGAAAACGTGTTTTTCAGCCCGAAATAAACGCGTTTTTTCAGACAACTGAATCCCTATGTAACTGCAAGACTCAGAAGAGCCCACACACTCAGCTCTTAACCCCAGTGTGCAGAAAGTGTCAAAACGTGTTTTTCAGCAGAAATAAACATGTTTCTGCAAATTTGGTCACCCCCATGTAAGTTATGGGGCAGTAACAGCACACTTTTGAAAACGTGTTTTTCAGCCCGAAATAAACGCGTTTTTTCAGACAACTGAATCCCTATGTAACTGCAAGACTCAGAAGAGCCCACACACTCAGCTCTTAACCCCAGTGTGCAGAAAGTGTCAAAACGTGTTTTTCAGCAGAAATAAACATGTTTCTGCAAGTTTGGTCACCCCCATGTAAGTTATGGGGCAGTAACAGCACACTTTTGAAAACGTGTTTTTCAGCCCGAAATAAACGCGTTTTTTCAGACAACTGAATCCCTATGTAACTGCAAGACTCAGAAGAGCCCACACACTCAGCTCTTAACCCCAGTGTGCAGAAAGTGTCAAAACGTGTTTTTCAGCAGAAATAAACATGTTTCTGCAAGTTTGGTCACCCCCATGTAAGTTATGGGGCAGTAACAGCACACTTTTGAAAACGTGTTTTTCAGCCCGAAATAAACGCGTTTTTTCAGACAACTGAATCCCTATGTAACTGCAAGGCTCAAAAGAGCCCACACACTCAGCTCTTAACCCCAGTGTGCAGAAAGTGTCAAAACATGATTTTCAGCAGAAATAAACATGTTTCTGCAAGTTTGGTCACCCCCATGTAAGTTATGGGGCAGTAACAGCACACTTTTGAAAACGTGTTTTTCAGCCCGAAATAAACGCGTTTTTTCAGACAACTGAATCCCTATGTAACTGCAAGACTCAGAAGAGCCCACACACTCAGCTCTTAACCCCAGTGTGCAGAAAGTGTCAAAACGTGTTTTTCAGCAGAAATAAACATGTTTCTGCAAGTTTGGTCACCCCCATGTAAGTTATGGGGCAGTAACAGCACACTTTTGAAAACGTGTTTTTCAGCCCGAAATAAACGCGTTTTTTCAGACAACTGAATCCCTATGTAAGTGCAAGGCTCAAAAGAGCCCACACACTCAGCTCTTAACCCCAGTGTGCAGAAAGTGTCAAAACGTGTTTTTCAGCAGAAATAAACATGTTTCTGCAAGTTTGGTCACCCCCATGTAAGTTATGGGGCAGTAACAGCACACTTTTGAAAACGTGTTTTTCAGCCCGAAATAAACGCGTTTTTTCAGACAACTGAATCCCTATGTAACTGCAAGACTCAGAAGAGCCCACACACTCAGCTCTTAACCCCAGTGTGCAGAAAGTGTCAAAACGTGTTTTTCAGCAGAAATAAACATGTTTCTGCAAGTTTGGTCACCCCCATGTAAGTTATGGGGCAGTAACAGCACACTTTTGAAAACGTGTTTTTCAGCCCGAAATAAACGCGTTTTTTCAGACAACTGAATCCCTATGTAAGTGCAAGGCTCAAAAGAGCCCACACACTCAGCTCTTAACCCCAGTGTGCAGAAAGTGTCAAAACGTGTTTTTCAGCAGAAATAAACATGTTTCTGCAAGTTTGGTCACCCCCATGTAAGTTATGGGGCAGTAACAGCACACTTTTGAAAACGTGTTTTTCAGCCCGAAATAAACGCGTTTTTTCAGACAACTGAATCCCTATGTAACTGCAAGACTCAGAAGAGCCCACACACTCAGCTCTTAACCCCAGTGTGCAGAAAGTGTCAAAACGTGTTTTTCAGCAGAAATAAACATGTTTCTGCAAATTTGGTCACCCCCATGTAAGTTATGGGGCAGTAACAGCACACTTTTGAAAACGTGTTTTTCAGCCCGAAATAAACGCGTTTTTTCAGACAACTGAATCCCTATGTAACTGCAAGACTCAGAAGAGCCCACACACTCAGCTCTTAACCCCAGTGTGCAGAAAGTGTCAAAACGTGTTTTTCAGCAGAAATAAACATGTTTCTGCAAGTTTGGTCACCCCCATGTAAGTTATGGGGCAGTAACAGCACACTTTTGAAAACGTGTTTTTCAGCCCGAAATAAACGCGTTTTTTCAGACAACTGAATCCCTATGTAACTGCAAGACTCAGAAGAGCCCACACACTCAGCTCTTAACCCCAGTGTGCAGAAAGTGTCAAAACGTGTTTTTCAGCAGAAATAAACATGTTTCTGCAAGTTTGGTCACCCCCATGTAAGTTATGGGGCAGTAACAGCACACTTTTGAAAACGTGTTTTTCAGCCCGAAATAAACGCGTTTTTTCAGACAACTGAATCCCTATGTAACTGCAAGGCTCAAAAGAGCCCACACACTCAGCTCTTAACCCCAGTGTGCAGAAAGTGTCAAAACATGATTTTCAGCAGAAATAAACATGTTTCTGCAAGTTTGGTCACCCCCATGTAAGTTATGGGGCAGTAACAGCACACTTTTGAAAACGTGTTTTTCAGCCCGAAATAAACGCGTTTTTTCAGACAACTGAATCCCTATGTAACTGCAAGACTCAGAAGAGCCCACACACTCAGCTCTTAACCCCAGTGTGCAGAAAGTGTCAAAACGTGTTTTTCAGCAGAAATAAACATGTTTCTGCAAGTTTGGTCACCCCCATGTAAGTTATGGGGCAGTAACAGCACACTTTTGAAAACGTGTTTTTCAGCCCGAAATAAACGCGTTTTTTCAGACAACTGAATCCCTATGTAACTGCAAGACTCAGAAGAGCCCACACACTCAGCTCTTAACCCCAGTGTGCAGAAAGTGTCAAAACGTGTTTTTCAGCAGAAATAAACATGTTTCTGCAAGTTTGGTCACCCCCATGTAAGTTATGGGGCAGTAACAGCACACTTTTGAAAACGTGTTTTTCAGCCCGAAATAAACGCGTTTTTTCAGACAACTGAATCCCTATGTAACTGCAAGGCTCAAAAGAGCCCACACACTCAGCTCTTAACCCCAGTGTGCAGAAAGTGTCAAAACATGATTTTCAGCAGAAATAAACATGTTTCTGCAAGTTTGGTCACCCCCATGTAAGTTATGGGGCAGTAACAGCACACTTTTGAAAACGTGTTTTTCAGCCCGAAATAAACGCGTTTTTTCAGACAACTGAATCCCTATGTAACTGCAAGACTCAGAAGAGCCCACACACTCAGCTCTTAACCCCAGTGTGCAGAAAGTGTCAAAACGTGTTTTTCAGCAGAAATAAACATGTTTCTGCAAGTTTGGTCACCCCCATGTAAGTTATGGGGCAGTAACAGCACACTTTTGAAAACGTGTTTTTCAGCCCGAAATAAACGCGTTTTTTCAGACAACTGAATCCCTATGTAACTGCAAGACTCAGAAGAGCCCACACACTCAGCTCTTAACCCCAGTGTGCAGAAAGTGTCAAAACGTGTTTTTCAGCAGAAATAAACATGTTTCTGCAAGTTTGGTCACCCCCATGTAAGTTATGGGGCAGTAACAGCACACTTTTGAAAACGTGTTTTTCAGCCCGAAATAAACGCGTTTTTTCAGACAACTGAATCCCTATGTAACTGCAAGACTCAGAAGAGCCCACACACTCAGCTCTTAACCCCAGTGTGCAGAAAGTGTCAAAACGTGATTTTCAGCAGAAATAAACATGTTTCTGCAAGTTTGGTCACCCCCATGTAAGTTATGGGGCAGTAACAGCACACTTTTGAAAACGTGTTTTTCAGCCCGAAATAAACGCGTTTTTTCAGACAACTGAATCCCTATGTAACTGCAAGACTCAGAAGAGCCCACACACTCAGCTCTTAATCCCAGTGTGCAGAAAGTGTCAAAACGTGTTTTTCAGCAGAAATAAACATGTTTCTGCAAGTTTGGTCACCCCCATGTAAGTTATGGGGCAGTAACAGCACACTTTTGAAAACGTGTTTTTCAGCCCGAAATAAACGCGTTTTTTCAGACAACTGAATCCCTATGTAACTGCAAGGCTCAAAAGAGCCCACACACTCAGCTCTTAACCCCAGTGTGCAGAAAGTGTCAAAACATGATTTTCAGCAGAAATAAACATGTTTCTGCAAGTTTGGTCACCCCCATGTAAGTTATGGGGCAGTAACAGCACACTTTTGAAAACGTGTTTTTCAGCCCGAAATAAACGCGTTTTTTCAGACAACTGAATCCCTATGTAACTGCAAGACTCAGAAGAGCCCACACACTCAGCTCTTAACCCCAGTGTGCAGAAAGTGTCAAAACGTGTTTTTCAGCAGAAATAAACATGTTTCTGCAAGTTTGGTCACCCCCATGTAAGTTATGGGGCAGTAACAGCACACTTTTGAAAACGTGTTTTTCAGCCCGAAATAAACGCGTTTTTTCAGACAACTGAATCCCTATGTAACTGCAAGGCTCAAAAGAGCCCACACACTCAGCTCTTAACCCCAGTGTGCAGAAAGTGTCAAAACGTGTTTTTCAGCAGAAATAAACATGTTTCTGCAAGTTTTGTCACCCCCATGTAAGTTATGGGGCAGTAACAGCACACTTTTGAAAACGTGTTTTTCAGCCCGAAATAAACGCGTTTTTTCAGAAACTGAATCCCTATGTAACTGCAAGACTCAGAAGAGCCCACACACTCAGCTCTTAACCCCAGTGTGCAGAAAGTGACAAAACATGATTTTCAGCAGAAATAAACATGTTTCTGCAAGTTTGGTCACCCCCATGTAAGTTATGGGGCAGTAACAGCACACTTTTGAAAACGTGTTTTTCAGCCCGAAATAAACGCGTTTTTTCAGACAACTGAATCCCTATGTAACTGCAAGACTCAGAAGAGCCCACACACTCAGCTCTTAACCCCAGTGTGCAAAAAGTGTCAAAACATGTTTTTCAGCAGAAATAAACATGTTTCTGCAAGTTTGGTCACCCCCATGTAAGTTATGGGGCAGTAACAGCACACTTTTGAAAACGTGTTTTTCAGCCTGAAATAAACACGTTTTTTCACACAACTGAATCCCTATGTAACTGCAAGACTCAAAAGAGCCCACACACTCAGCTCTTAACCCCAGTGTGCAGAAAGTGTCAAAACATGATTTTCAGCAGAAATAAACATGTTTCTGCAAGTTTGGTCACCCCCATGTAAGTTATGGGGCAGTAACAGCACACTTTTGAAAACGTGTTTTTCAGCCCGAAATAAACGCGTTTTTTCAGACAACTGAATCCCTATGTAACTGCAAGACTCAGAAGAGCCCACACACTCAGCTCTTAACCCCAGTGTGCAGAAAGTGTCAAAACGTGTTTTTCAGCAGAAATAAACATGTTTCTGCAAGTTTGGTCACCCCCATGTAAGTTATGGGGCAGTAACAGCACACTTTTGAAAACGTGTTTTTCAGCCCGAAATAAACGCGTTTTTTCAGACAACTGAATCCCTATGTAACTGCAAGACTCTGAAGAGCCCACACACTCAGCTCTTAACCCCAGTGTGCAGAAAGTGTCAAAACGTGTTTTTCAGCAGAAATAAACATGTTTCTGCAAGTTTGGTCACCCCCATGTAAGTTATGGGGCAGTAACAGCACACTTTTGAAAACGTGTTTTTCAGCCCGAAATAAACGCGTTTTTTCAGACAACTGAATCCCTATGTAACTGCAAGGCTCAAAAGAGCCCACACACTCAGCTCTTAACCCCAGTGTGCAGAAAGTGTCAAAACATGATTTTCAGCAGAAATAAACATGTTTCTGCAAGTTTGGTCACCCCCATGTAAGTTATGGGGCAGTAACAGCACACTTTTGAAAACGTGTTTTTCAGCCCGAAATAAACGCGTTTTTTCAGACAACTGAATCCCTATGTAACTGCAAGACTCAGAAGAGCCCACACACTCAGCTCTTAACCCCAGTGTGCAGAAAGTGTCAAAACGTGTTTTTCAGCAGAAATAAACATGTTTCTGCAAGTTTGGTCACCCCCATGTAAGTTATGGGGCAGTAACAGCACACTTTTGAAAACGTGTTTTTCAGCCCGAAATAAACGCGTTTTTTCAGACAACTGAATCCCTATGTAACTGCAAGGCTCAAAAGAGCCCACACACTCAGCTCTTAACCCCAGTGTGCAAAAAGTGTCAAAACGTGTTTTTCAGCAGAAATAAACATGTTTCTGCAAGTTTGGTCACCCCCATGTAAGTTATGGGGCAGTAACAGCACACTTTTGAAAACGTGTTTTTCAGCCCGAAATAAACGCGTTTTTTCAGACAACTGAATCCCTATGTAACTGCAAGACTCAGAAGAGCCCACACACTCAGCTCTTAACCCCAGTGTGCAGAAAGTGTCAAAACATGATTTTCAGCAGAAATAAACATGTTTCTGCAAGTTTGGTCACCCCCATGTAAGTTATGGGGCAGTAACAGCACACTTTTGAAAACGTGTTTTTCAGCCCGAAA
Source organism: Lepisosteus platostomus (assembly GCF_059453375.1). Classification (NCBI taxonomy): domain Eukaryota; kingdom Metazoa; phylum Chordata; class Actinopteri; order Semionotiformes; family Lepisosteidae; genus Lepisosteus; species Lepisosteus platostomus. Next base: position 37,185,768 of record NC_142614.1, on the reverse strand, counting down.
TAAACGCGTTTTTTCAGACAACTGAATCCCTATGTAACTGCAAGACTCAGAAGAGCCCACACACTCAGCTCTTAACCCCAGTGTGCAGAAAGTGTCAAAACGTGTTTTTCAGCAGAAATAAACATGTTTCTGCAAGTTTGGTCAACCCCATGTAAGTTATGGGGCAGTAACAGCACACTTTTGAAAACGTGTTTTTCAGCCCGAAATAAACGCGTTTTTTCAGACAACTGAATCCCTATGTAACTGCAAGGCTCAAAAGAGCCCACACACTCAGCTCTTAACCCCAGTGTGCAGAAAGTGTCAAAACATGTTTTTCAGCAGAAATAAACATGTTTCTGCAAGTTTGGTCACCCCCATGTAAGTTATGGGGCAGTAACAGCACACTTTTGAAAACGTGTTTTTCAGCCCGAAATAAACGCGTTTTTTCAGACAACTGAATCCCTATGTAACTGCAAGACTCAGAAGAGCCCACACACTCAGCTCTTAACCCCAGTGTGCAGAAAGTGTCAAAACGTGTTTTTCAGCAGAAATAAACATGTTTCTGCAAGTTTGGTCACCCCCATGTAAGTTATGGGGCAGTAACAGCACACTTTTGAAAACGTGTTTTTCAGCCCGAAATAAACGCGTTTTTTCACACAACTGAATCCCTATGTAACTGCAAGACTCAAAAGAGCCCACACACTCAGCTCTTAACCCCAGTGTGCAGAAAGTGTCAAAACATGATTTTCAGCAGAAATAAACATGTTTCTGCAAGTTTGGTCACCCCCATGTAAGTTATGGGGCAGTAACAGCACACTTTTGAAAACGTGTTTTTCAGCCCGAAATAAACGCGTTTTTTCAGACAACTGAATCCCTATGTAACTGCAAGACTCAGAAGAGCCCACACACTCAGCTCTTAACCCCAGTGTGCAGAAAGTGTCAAAACGTGTTTTTCAGCAGAAATAAACATGTTTCTGCAAGTTTGGTCACCCCCATGTAAGTTATGGGGCAGTAACAGCACACTTTTGAAAACGTGTTTTTCAGCCCGAAATAAACGCGTTTTTTCAGACAACTGAATCCCTATGTAACTGCAAGACTCAGAAGAGCCCACACACTCAGCTCTTAACCCCAGTGTGCAGAAAGTGTCAAAACGTGTTTTTCAGCAGAAATAAACATGTTTCTGCAAGTTTGGTCACCCCCATGTAAGTTATGGGGCAGTAACAGCACACTTTTGAAAACGTGTTTTTCAGCCCGAAATAAACGCGTTTTTTCAGACAACTGAATCCCTATGTAACTGCAAGACTCAGAAGAGCCCACACACTCAGCTCTTAACCCCAGTGTGCAGAAAGTGTCAAAACGTGATTTTCAGCAGAAATAAACATGTTTCTGCAAGTTTGGTCACCCCCATGTAAGTTATGGGGCAGTAACAGCACACTTTTGAAAACGTGTTTTTCAGCCCGAAATAAACGCGTTTTTTCAGACAACTGAATCCCTATGTAACTGCAAGACTCAGAAGAGCCCACACACTCAGCTCTTAATCCCAGTGTGCAGAAAGTGTCAAAACGTGTTTTTCAGCAGAAATAAACATGTTTCTGCAAGTTTGGTCACCCCCATGTAAGTTATGGGGCAGTAACAGCACACTTTTGAAAACGTGTTTTTCAGCCCGAAATAAACGCGTTTTTTCAGACAACTGAATCCCTATGTAACTGCAAGGCTCAAAAGAGCCCACACACTCAGCTCTTAACCCCAGTGTGCAGAAAGTGTCAAAACATGATTTTCAGCAGAAATAAACATGTTTCTGCAAGTTTGGTCACCCCCATGTAAGTTATGGGGCAGTAACAGCACACTTTTGAAAACGTGTTTTTCAGCCCGAAATAAACGCGTTTTTTCAGACAACTGAATCCCTATGTAACTGCAAGACTCAGAAGAGCCCACACACTCAGCTCTTAACCCCAGTGTGCAGAAAGTGTCAAAACGTGTTTTTCAGCAGAAATAAACATGTTTCTGCAAGTTTGGTCACCCCCATGTAAGTTATGGGGCAGTAACAGCACACTTTTGAAAACGTGTTTTTCAGCCCGAAATAAACGCGTTTTTTCAGACAACTGAATCCCTATGTAACTGCAAGGCTCAAAAGAGCCCACACACTCAGCTCTTAACCCCAGTGTGCAGAAAGTGTCAAAACGTGTTTTTCAGCAGAAATAAACATGTTTCTGCAAGTTTTGTCACCCCCATGTAAGTTATGGGGCAGTAACAGCACACTTTTGAAAACGTGTTTTTCAGCCCGAAATAAACGCGTTTTTTCAGAAACTGAATCCCTATGTAACTGCAAGACTCAGAAGAGCCCACACACTCAGCTCTTAACCCCAGTGTGCAGAAAGTGACAAAACATGATTTTCAGCAGAAATAAACATGTTTCTGCAAGTTTGGTCACCCCCATGTAAGTTATGGGGCAGTAACAGCACACTTTTGAAAACGTGTTTTTCAGCCCGAAATAAACGCGTTTTTTCAGACAACTGAATCCCTATGTAACTGCAAGACTCAGAAGAGCCCACACACTCAGCTCTTAACCCCAGTGTGCAAAAAGTGTCAAAACATGTTTTTCAGCAGAAATAAACATGTTTCTGCAAGTTTGGTCACCCCCATGTAAGTTATGGGGCAGTAACAGCACACTTTTGAAAACGTGTTTTTCAGCCTGAAATAAACACGTTTTTTCACAACTGAATCCCTATGTAACTGCAAGACTCAAAAGAGCCCACACACTCAGCTCTTAACCCCAGTGTGCAGAAAGTGTCAAAACATGATTTTCAGCAGAAATAAACATGTTTCTGCAAGTTTGGTCACCCCCATGTAAGTTATGGGGCAGTAACAGCACACTTTTGAAAACGTGTTTTTCAGCCCGAAATAAACGCGTTTTTTCAGACAACTGAATCCCTATGTAACTGCAAGACTCAGAAGAGCCCACACACTCAGCTCTTAACCCCAGTGTGCAGAAAGTGTCAAAACGTGTTTTTCAGCAGAAATAAACATGTTTCTGCAAGTTTGGTCACCCCCATGTAAGTTATGGGGCAGTAACAGCACACTTTTGAAAACGTGTTTTTCAGCCCGAAATAAACGCGTTTTTTCAGACAACTGAATCCCTATGTAACTGCAAGACTCTGAAGAGCCCACACACTCAGCTCTTAACCCCAGTGTGCAGAAAGTGTCAAAACGTGTTTTTCAGCAGAAATAAACATGTTTCTGCAAGTTTGGTCACCCCCATGTAAGTTATGGGGCAGTAACAGCACACTTTTGAAAACGTGTTTTTCAGCCCGAAATAAACGCGTTTTTTCAGACAACTGAATCCCTATGTAACTGCAAGGCTCAAAAGAGCCCACACACTCAGCTCTTAACCCCAGTGTGCAGAAAGTGTCAAAACATGATTTTCAGCAGAAATAAACATGTTTCTGCAAGTTTGGTCACCCCCATGTAAGTTATGGGGCAGTAACAGCACACTTTTGAAAACGTGTTTTTCAGCCCGAAATAAACGCGTTTTTTCAGACAACTGAATCCCTATGTAACTGCAAGACTCAGAAGAGCCCACACACTCAGCTCTTAACCCCAGTGTGCAGAAAGTGTCAAAACGTGTTTTTCAGCAGAAATAAACATGTTTCTGCAAGTTTGGTCACCCCCATGTAAGTTATGGGGCAGTAACAGCACACTTTTGAAAACGTGTTTTTCAGCCCGAAATAAACGCGTTTTTTCAGACAACTGAATCCCTATGTAACTGCAAGGCTCAAAAGAGCCCACACACTCAGCTCTTAACCCCAGTGTGCAAAAAGTGTCAAAACGTGTTTTTCAGCAGAAATAAACATGTTTCTGCAAGTTTGGTCACCCCCATGTAAGTTATGGGGCAGTAACAGCACACTTTTGAAAACGTGTTTTTCAGCCCGAAATAAACGCGTTTTTTCAGACAACTGAATCCCTATGTAACTGCAAGACTCAGAAGAGCCCACACACTCAGCTCTTAACCCCAGTGTGCAGAAAGTGTCAAAACATGATTTTCAGCAGAAATAAACATGTTTCTGCAAGTTTGGTCACCCCCATGTAAGTTATGGGGCAGTAACAGCACACTTTTGAAAACGTGTTTTTCAGCCCGAAATAAACGCGTTTTTTCAGACAACTGAATCCCTATGTAACTGCAAGACTCAGAAGAGCCCACACACTCAGCTCTTAACCCCAGTGTGCAGAAAGTGTCAAAACGTGTTTTTCAGCAGAAATAAACATGTTTCTGCAAGTTTGGTCAACCCCATGTAAGTTATGGGGCAGTAACAGCACACTTTTGAAAACGTGTTTTTCAGCCCGAAATAAACGCGTTTTTTCAGACAACTGAATCCCTATGTAACTGCAAGGCTCCAAAGAGCCCACACACTCAGCTCTTAACCCCAGTGTGCAGAAAGTGTCAAAACATGTTTTTCAGCAGAAATAAACATGTTTCTGCAAGTTTGGTCACCCCCATGTAAGTTATGGGGCAGTAACAGCACACTTTTGAAAACGTGTTTTTCAGCCCGAAATAAACGCGTTTTTTCAGACAACTGAATCCCTATGTAACTGCAAGACTCAGAAGAGCCCACACACTCAGCTCTTAACCCCAGTGTGCAGAAAGTGTCAAAACGTGTTTTTCAGCAGAAATAAACATGTTTCTGCAAGTTTGGTCACCCCCATGTAAGTTATGGGGCAGTAACAGCACACTTTTGAAAACGTGTTTTTCAGCCCGAAATAAACGCGTTTTTTCAGACAACTGAATCCCTATGTAACTGCAAGGCTCAAAAGAGCCCACACACTCAGCTCTTAACCCCAGTGTGCAGAAAGTGTCAAAACGTGTTTTTCAGCAGAAATAAACATGTTTCTGCAAGTTTGGTCACCCCCATGTAAGTTATGGGGCAGTAACAGCACACTTTTGAAAACGTGTTTTTCAGCCCGAAATAAACGCGTTTTTTCAGACAACTGAATCCCTATGTAACTGCAAGGCTCAAAAGAGCCCACACACTCAGCTCTTAACCCCAGTGTGCAGAAAGTGTCAAAACGTGTTTTTCAGCAGAAATAAACATGTTTCTGCAGGTTTGGTCACCCCCATGTAAGTTATGGGGCAGTAACAGCACACTTTTGAAAACGTGTTTTTCAGCCCGAAATAAACGCGTTTTTTCAGACAACTGAATCCCTATGTAACTGCAAGACTCAGAAGAGCCCACACACTCAGCTCTTAACCCCAGTGTGCAGAAAGTGTCAAAACGTGATTTTCAGCAGAAATAAACATGTTTCTGCAAGTTTGGTCACCCCCATGTAAGTTATGGGGCAGTAACAGCACACTTTTGAAAACGTGTTTTTCAGCCCGAAATAAACGCGTTTTTTCAGACAACTGAATCCCTATGTAAGTGCAAGGCTCAAAAGAGCCCACACACTCAGCTCTTAACCCCAGTGTGCAGAAAGTGTCAAAACGTGTTTTTCAGCAGAAATAAACATGTTTCTGCAAGTTTGGTCACCCCCATGTAAGTTATGGGGCAGTAACAGCACACTTTTGAAAACGTGTTTTTCAGCCCGAAATAAACGCGTTTTTTCAGACAACTGAATCCCTATGTAACTGCAAGACTCAGAAGAGCCCACACACTCAGCTCTTAACCCCAGTGTGCAGAAAGTGTCAAAACGTGTTTTTCAGCAGAAATAAACATGTTTCTGCAAGTTTGGTCACCCCCATGTAAGTTATGGGGCAGTAACAGCACACTTTTGAAAACGTGTTTTTCAGCCCGAAATAAACGCGTTTTTTCAGACAACTGAATCCCTATGTAACTGCAAGGCTCAAAAGAGCCCACACACTCAGCTCTTAACCCCAGTGTGCAGAAAGTGTCAAAACATGATTTTCAGCAGAAATAAACATGTTTCTGCAAGTTTGGTCACCCCCATGTAAGTTATGGGGCAGTAACAGCACACTTTTGAAAACGTGTTTTTCAGCCCGAAATAAACGCGTTTTTTCAGACAACTGAATCCCTATGTAACTGCAAGGCTCAAAAGAGCCCACACACTCAGCTCTTAACCCCAGTGTGCAGAAAGTGTCAAAACATGTTTTTCAGCAGAAATAAACATGTTTCTGCAAGTTTGGTCAACCCCATGTAAGTTATGGGGCAGTAACAGCACACTTTTGAAAACGTGTTTTTCAGCCCGAAATAAACGCGTTTTTTCAGACAACTGAATCCCTATGTAACTGCAAGGCTCAAAAGAGCCCACACACTCAGCTCTTAACCCCAGTGTGCAGAAAGTGTCAAAACATGTTTTTCAGCAGAAATAAACATGTTTCTGCAAGTTTGGTCACCCCCATGTAAGTTATGGGGCAGTAACAGCACACTTTTGAAAACGTGTTTTTCAGCCCGAAATAAACGCGTTTTTTCAGACAACTGAATCCCTATGTAACTGCAAGGCTCAAAAGAGCCCACACACTCAGCTCTTAACCCCAGTGTGCAGAAAGTGTCAAAACATGTTTTTCAGCAGAAATAAACATGTTTCTGCAAGTTTGGTCACCCCCATGTAAGTTATGGGGCAGTAACAGCACACTTTTGAAAACGTGTTTTTCAGCCCGAAATAAACGCGTTTTTTCAGACAACTGAATCCCTATGTAACTGCAAGGCTCAAAAGAGCCCACACACTCAGCTCTTAACCCCAGTGTGCAGAAAGTGTCAAAACATGATTTTCAGCAGAAATAAACATGTTTCTGCAAGTTTGGTCACCCCCATGTAAGTTATGGGGCAGTAACAGCACACTTTTGAAAACGTGTTTTTCAGCCCGAAATAAACGCGTTTTTTCAGACAACTGAATCCCTATGTAACTGCAAGACTCAGAAGAGCCCACACACTCAGCTCTTAACCCCAGTGTGCAGAAAGTGTCAAAACGTGTTTTTCAGCAGAAATAAACATGTTTCTGCAAGTTTGGTCAACCCCATGTAAGTTATGGGGCAGTAACAGCACACTTTTGAAAACGTGTTTTTCAGCCCGAAATAAACGCGTTTTTTCAGACAACTGAATCCCTATGTAACTGCAAGGCTCAAAAGAGCCCACACACTCAGCTCTTAACCCCAGTGTGCAGAAAGTGTCAAAACATGTTTTTCAGCAGAAATAAACATGTTTCTGCAAGTTTGGTCACCCCCATGTAAGTTATGGGGCAGTAACAGCACACTTTTGAAAACGTGTTTTTCAGCCCGAAATAAACGCGTTTTTTCAGACAACTGAATCCCTATGTAACTGCAAGACTCAGAAGAGCCCACACACTCAGCTCTTAACCCCAGTGTGCAGAAAGTGTCAAAACGTGTTTTTCAGCAGAAATAAACATGTTTCTGCAAGTTTGGTCACCCCCATGTAAGTTATGGGGCAGTAACAGCACACTTTTGAAAACGTGTTTTTCAGCCCGAAATAAACGCGTTTTTTCACACAACTGAATCCCTATGTAACTGCAAGACTCAAAAGAGCCCACACACTCAGCTCTTAACCCCAGTGTGCAGAAAGTGTCAAAACATGATTTTCAGCAGAAATAAACATGTTTCTGCAAGTTTGGTCACCCCCATGTAAGTTATGGGGCAGTAACAGCACACTTTTGAAAACGTGTTTTTCAGCCCGAAATAAACGCGTTTTTTCAGACAACTGAATCCCTATGTAACTGCAAGACTCAGAAGAGCCCACACACTCAGCTCTTAACCCCAGTGTGCAGAAAGTGTCAAAACGTGTTTTTCAGCAGAAATAAACATGTTTCTGCAAGTTTGGTCACCCCCATGTAAGTTATGGGGCAGTAACAGCACACTTTTGAAAACGTGTTTTTCAGCCCGAAATAAACGCGTTTTTTCAGACAACTGAATCCCTATGTAACTGCAAGACTCAGAAGAGCCCACACACTCAGCTCTTAACCCCAGTGTGCAGAAAGTGTCAAAACGTGTTTTTCAGCAGAAATAAACATGTTTCTGCAAGTTTGGTCACCCCCATGTAAGTTATGGGGCAGTAACAGCACACTTTTGAAAACGTGTTTTTCAGCCCGAAATAAACGCGTTTTTTCAGACAACTGAATCCCTATGTAACTGCAAGACTCAGAAGAGCCCACACACTCAGCTCTTAACCCCAGTGTGCAGAAAGTGTCAAAACGTGATTTTCAGCAGAAATAAACATGTTTCTGCAAGTTTGGTCACCCCCATGTAAGTTATGGGGCAGTAACAGCACACTTTTGAAAACGTGTTTTTCAGCCCGAAATAAACGCGTTTTTTCAGACAACTGAATCCCTATGTAACTGCAAGACTCAGAAGAGCCCACACACTCAGCTCTTAATCCCAGTGTGCAGAAAGTGTCAAAACGTGTTTTTCAGCAGAAATAAACATGTTTCTGCAAGTTTGGTCACCCCCATGTAAGTTATGGGGCAGTAACAGCACACTTTTGAAAACGTGTTTTTCAGCCCGAAATAAACGCGTTTTTTCAGACAACTGAATCCCTATGTAACTGCAAGGCTCAAAAGAGCCCACACACTCAGCTCTTAACCCCAGTGTGCAGAAAGTGTCAAAACATGATTTTCAGCAGAAATAAACATGTTTCTGCAAGTTTGGTCACCCCCATGTAAGTTATGGGGCAGTAACAGCACACTTTTGAAAACGTGTTTTTCAGCCCGAAATAAACGCGTTTTTTCAGACAACTGAATCCCTATGTAACTGCAAGACTCAGAAGAGCCCACACACTCAGCTCTTAACCCCAGTGTGCAGAAAGTGTCAAAACGTGTTTTTCAGCAGAAATAAACATGTTTCTGCAAGTTTGGTCACCCCCATGTAAGTTATGGGGCAGTAACAGCACACTTTTGAAAACGTGTTTTTCAGCCCGAAATAAACGCGTTTTTTCAGACAACTGAATCCCTATGTAACTGCAAGGCTCAAAAGAGCCCACACACTCAGCTCTTAACCCCAGTGTGCAGAAAGTGTCAAAACGTGTTTTTCAGCAGAAATAAACATGTTTCTGCAAGTTTTGTCACCCCCATGTAAGTTATGGGGCAGTAACAGCACACTTTTGAAAACGTGTTTTTCAGCCCGAAATAAACGCGTTTTTTCAGAAACTGAATCCCTATGTAACTGCAAGACTCAGAAGAGCCCACACACTCAGCTCTTAACCCCAGTGTGCAGAAAGTGACAAAACATGATTTTCAGCAGAAATAAACATGTTTCTGCAAGTTTGGTCACCCCCATGTAAGTTATGGGGCAGTAACAGCACACTTTTGAAAACGTGTTTTTCAGCCCGAAATAAACGCGTTTTTTCAGACAACTGAATCCCTATGTAACTGCAAGACTCAGAAGAGCCCACACACTCAGCTCTTAACCCCAGTGTGCAAAAAGTGTCAAAACATGTTTTTCAGCAGAAATAAACATGTTTCTGCAAGTTTGGTCACCCCCATGTAAGTTATGGGGCAGTAACAGCACACTTTTGAAAACGTGTTTTTCAGCCTGAAATAAACACGTTTTTTCACAACTGAATCCCTATGTAACTGCAAGACTCAAAAGAGCCCACACACTCAGCTCTTAACCCCAGTGTGCAGAAAGTGTCAAAACATGATTTTCAGCAGAAATAAACATGTTTCTGCAAGTTTGGTCACCCCCATGTAAGTTATGGGGCAGTAACAGCACACTTTTGAAAACGTGTTTTTCAGCCCGAAATAAACGCGTTTTTTCAGACAACTGAATCCCTATGTAACTGCAAGACTCAGAAGAGCCCACACACTCAGCTCTTAACCCCAGTGTGCAGAAAGTGTCAAAACGTGTTTTTCAGCAGAAATAAACATGTTTCTGCAAGTTTGGTCACCCCCATGTAAGTTATGGGGCAGTAACAGCACACTTTTGAAAACGTGTTTTTCAGCCCGAAATAAACGCGTTTTTTCAGACAACTGAATCCCTATGTAACTGCAAGACTCTGAAGAGCCCACACACTCAGCTCTTAACCCCAGTGTGCAGAAAGTATCAAAACGTGTTTTTCAGCAGAAATAAACATGTTTCTGCAAGTTTGGTCACCCCCATGTAAGTTATGGGGCAGTAACAGCACACTTTTGAAAACGTGTTTTTCAGCCCGAAATAAACGCGTTTTTTCAGACAACTGAATCCCTATGTAACTGCAAGGCTCAAAAGAGCCCACACACTCAGCTCTTAACCCCAGTGTGCAGAAAGTGTCAAAACATGATTTTCAGCAGAAATAAACATGTTTCTGCAAGTTTGGTCACCCCCATGTAAGTTATGGGGCAGTAACAGCACACTTTTGAAAACGTGTTTTTCAGCCCGAAATAAACGCGTTTTTTCAGACAACTGAATCCCTATGTAACTGCAAGACTCAGAAGAGCCCACACACTCAGCTCTTAACCCCAGTGTGCAGAAAGTGTCAAAACGTGTTTTTCAGCAGAAATAAACATGTTTCTGCAAGTTTGGTCACCCCCATGTAAGTTATGGGGCAGTAACAGCACACTTTTGAAAACGTGTTTTTCAGCCCGAAATAAACGCGTTTTTTCAGACAACTGAATCCCTATGTAACTGCAAGGCTCAAAAGAGCCCACACACTCAGCTCTTAACCCCAGTGTGCAAAAAGTGTCAAAACGTGTTTTTCAGCAGAAATAAACATGTTTCTGCAAGTTTGGTCACCCCCATGTAAGTTATGGGGCAGTAACAGCACACTTTTGAAAACGTGTTTTTCAGCCCGAAATAAACGCGTTTTTTCAGACAACTGAATCCCTATGTAACTGCAAGACTCAGAAGAGCCCACACACTCAGCTCTTAACCCCAGTGTGCAGAAAGTGTCAAAACATGATTTTCAGCAGAAATAAACATGTTTCTGCAAGTTTGGTCACCCCCATGTAAGTTATGGGGCAGTAACAGCACACTTTTGAAAACGTGTTTTTCAGCCCGAAATAAACGCGTTTTTTCAGACAACTGAATCCCTATGTAACTGCAAGACTCAGAAGAGCCCACACACTCAGCTCTTAACCCCAGTGTGCAGAAAGTGTCAAAACGTGTTTTTCAGCAGAAATAAACATGTTTCTGCAAGTTTGGTCAACCCCATGTAAGTTATGGGGCAGTAACAGCACACTTTTGAAAACGTGTTTTTCAGCCCGAAATAAACGCGTTTTTTCAGACAACTGAATCCCTATGTAACTGCAAGGCTCCAAAGAGCCCACACACTCAGCTCTTAACCCCAGTGTGCAGAAAGTGTCAAAACATGTTTTTCAGCAGAAATAAACATGTTTCTGCAAGTTTGGTCACCCCCATGTAAGTTATGGGGCAGTAACAGCACACTTTTGAAAACGTGTTTTTCAGCCCGAAATAAACGCGTTTTTTCAGACAACTGAATCCCTATGTAACTGCAAGACTCAGAAGAGCCCACACACTCAGCTCTTAACCCCAGTGTGCAGAAAGTGTCAAAACGTGTTTTTCAGCAGAAATAAACATGTTTCTGCAAGTTTGGTCACCCCCATGTAAGTTATGGGGCAGTAACAGCACACTTTTGAAAACGTGTTTTTCAGCCCGAAATAAACGCGTTTTTTCAGACAACTGAATCCCTATGTAACTGCAAGGCTCAAAAGAGCCCACACACTCAGCTCTTAACCCCAGTGTGCAGAAAGTGTCAAAACGTGTTTTTCAGCAGAAATAAACATGTTTCTGCAAGTTTGGTCACCCCCATGTAAGTTATGGGGCAGTAACAGCACACTTTTGAAAACGTGTTTTTCAGCCCGAAATAAACGCGTTTTTTCAGACAACTGAATCCCTATGTAACTGCAAGGCTCAAAAGAGCCCACACACTCAGCTCTTAACCCCAGTGTGCAGAAAGTGTCAAAACGTGTTTTTCAGCAGAAATAAACATGTTTCTGCAGGTTTGGTCACCCCCATGTAAGTTATGGGGCAGTAACAGCACACTTTTGAAAACGTGTTTTTCAGCCCGAAATAAACGCGTTTTTTCAGACAACTGAATCCCTATGTAACTGCAAGACTCAGAAGAGCCCACACACTCAGCTCTTAACCCCAGTGTGCAGAAAGTGTCAAAACGTGATTTTCAGCAGAAATAAACATGTTTCTGCAAGTTTGGTCACCCCCATGTAAGTTATGGGGCAGTAACAGCACACTTTTGAAAACGTGTTTTTCAGCCCGAAATAAACGCGTTTTTTCAGACAACTGAATCCCTATGTAAGTGCAAGGCTCAAAAGAGCCCACACACTCAGCTCTTAACCCCAGTGTGCAGAAAGTGTCAAAACGTGTTTTTCAGCAGAAATAAACATGTTTCTGCAAGTTTGGTCACCCCCATGTAAGTTATGGGGCAGTAACAGCACACTTTTGAAAACGTGTTTTTCAGCCCGAAATAAACGCGTTTTTTCAGACAACTGAATCCCTATGTAACTGCAAGACTCAGAAGAGCCCACACACTCAGCTCTTAACCCCAGTGTGCAGAAAGTGTCAAAACGTGTTTTTCAGCAGAAATAAACATGTTTCTGCAAGTTTGGTCACCCCCATGTAAGTTATGGGGCAGTAACAGCACACTTTTGAAAACGTGTTTTTCAGCCCGAAATAAACGCGTTTTTTCAGACAACTGAATCCCTATGTAACTGCAAGGCTCAAAAGAGCCCACACACTCAGCTCTTAACCCCAGTGTGCAGAAAGTGTCAAAACATGATTTTCAGCAGAAATAAACATGTTTCTGCAAGTTTGGTCACCCCCATGTAAGTTATGGGGCAGTAACAGCACACTTTTGAAAACGTGTTTTTCAGCCCGAAATAAACGCGTTTTTTCAGACAACTGAATCCCTATGTAACTGCAAGGCTCAAAAGAGCCCACACACTCAGCTCTTAACCCCAGTGTGCAGAAAGTGTCAAAACATGTTTTTCAGCAGAAATAAACATGTTTCTGCAAGTTTGGTCAACCCCATGTAAGTTATGGGGCAGTAACAGCACACTTTTGAAAACGTGTTTTTCAGCCCGAAATAAACGCGTTTTTTCAGACAACTGAATCCCTATGTAACTGCAAGGCTCAAAAGAGCCCACACACTCAGCTCTTAACCCCAGTGTGCAGAAAGTGTCAAAACATGTTTTTCAGCAGAAATAAACATGTTTCTGCAAGTTTGGTCACCCCCATGTAAGTTATGGGGCAGTAACAGCACACTTTTGAAAACGTGTTTTTCAGCCCGAAATAAACGCGTTTTTTCAGACAACTGAATCCCTATGTAACTGCAAGGCTCAAAAGAGCCCACACACTCAGCTCTTAACCCCAGTGTGCAGAAAGTGTCAAAACATGTTTTTCAGCAGAAATAAACATGTTTCTGCAAGTTTGGTCACCCCCATGTAAGTTATGGGGCAGTAACAGCACACTTTTGAAAACGTGTTTTTCAGCCCGAAATAAACGCGTTTTTTCAGACAACTGAATCCCTATGTAACTGCAAGGCTCAAAAGAGCCCACACACTCAGCTCTTAACCCCAGTGTGCAGAAAGTGTCAAAACATGATTTTCAGCAGAAATAAACATGTTTCTGCAAGTTTGGTCACCCCCATGTAAGTTATGGGGCAGTAACAGCACACTTTTGAAAACGTGTTTTTCAGCCCGAAATAAACGCGTTTTTTCAGACAACTGAATCCCTATGTAACTGCAAGACTCAAAAGAGCCCACACACTCAGCTCTTAACCCCAGTGTGCAGAAAGTGTCAAACCATGTTTTTCAGCAGAAATAAACATGTTTCTGCAAGTTTGGTCACCCCCATGTAAGTTATGGGGCAGTAACAGCACACTTTTGAAAACGTGTTTTTCAGCCTGAAATAAACACGTTTTTTCAGACAACTGAATCCCTATGTAACTGCAAGACTCAGAAGAGCCCACACACTCAGCTCTTAACCCCAGTGTGCAGAAAGTGTCAAAACATGATTTTCAGCAGAAATAAACATGTCCTGCAAGTTTGGTCACCCCCATGTAAGTTATGGGGCAGTAACAGCACACTTTTGAAAACGTGTTTTTCAGCCCGAAATAAACGCGTTTTTTCAGACAACTGAATCCCTATGTAACTGCAAGGCTCAAAAGAGCCCACACACTCAGCTCTTAACCCCAGTGTGCAGAAAGTGTCAAAACGTGTTTTTCAGCAGAAATAAACATGTTTCTGCAAGTTTGGTCACCCCCATGTAAGTTATGGGGCAGTAACAGCACACTTTTGAAAACGTGTTTTTCAGCCCGAAATAAACGCGTTTTTTCAGACATCTGAATCCCTATGTAACTGCAAGGCTCAAAAGAGCCCACACACTCAGCTCTTAACCCCAGTGTGCAGAAAGTGTCAAAACATGATTTTCAGCAGAAATAAACATGTTTCTGCAAGTTTGGTCACCCCCATGTAAGTTATGGGGCAGTAACAGCACACTTTTTAAAACGTGTTTTTCAGCCCGAAATAAACGCGTTTTTTCAGACAACTGAATCCCTATGTAACTGCAAGACTCAGAAGAGCCCACACACTCAGCTCTTAACCCCAGTGTGCAGAAAGTGTCAAAACGTGTTTTTCAGCAGAAATAAACATGTTTCTGCAAGTTTGGTCACCCCCATGTAAGTTATGGGGCAGTAACAGCACACTTTTGAAAACGTGTTTTTCAGCCCGAAATAAACACGTTTTTTCAGACAACTGAATCCCTATGTAACTGCAAGACTCAGAAGAGCCCACACACTCAGCTCTTAACCCCAGTGTGCAGAAAGTGTCAAAACATGATTTTCAGCAGAAATAAACATGTTTCTGCAAGTTTGGTCACCCCCATGTAAGTTATGGGGCAGTAACAGCACACTTTTGAAAACGTGTTTTTCAGCCCGAAATAAACGCGTTTTTTCAGACAACTGAATCCCTATGTAACTGCAAGACTCAGAAGAGACCACACACTCAGCTCTTAACCCCAGTGTGCAGAAAGTGTCAAAACGTGATTTTCAGCAGAAATAAACATGTTTCTGCAAATTTGGTCACCCCCATGTAAGTAATGGGGCAGTAACAGCACACTTTTGAAAACGTGTTTTTCAGCCCGAAATAAACGCGTTTTTTCAGACAACTGAATCCCTATGTAACTGCAAGGCTCAAAAGAGCCCACACACTCAGCTCTTAACCCCAGTGTGCAGAAAGTGTCAAAACGTGTTTTTCAGCAGAAATAAACATGTTTCTGCAAGTTTGGTCACCCCCATGTAAGTTATGGGGCAGTAACAGCACACTTTTGAAAACGTGTTTTTCAGCCCGAAATAAACGCGTTTTTTCAGACAACTGAATCTCTATGTAACTGCAAGACTCAGAAGAGCCCACACACTCAGCTCTTAACCCCAGTGTGCAGAAAGTGTCAAAACGTGATTTTCAGCAGAAATAAACATGTTTCTGCAAGTTTGGTCACCCCCATGTAAGTTATGGGGCAGTAACAGCACACTTTTGAAAACGTGTTTTTCAGCCCGAAATAAACGCGTTTTTTCAGACAACTGAATCCCTATGTAACTGCAAGACTCAGAAGAGCCCACACACTCAGCTCTTAACCCCAGTGTGCAGAAAGTGTCAAAACGTGGTTTTCAGCAGAAATAAACATGTTTCTGCAAGTTTGGTCACCCCCATGTAAGTTATGGGGCAGTAACAGCACACTTTTGAAAACGTGTTTTTCAGCCTGAAATAAACACGTTTTTTCAGACAACTGAATCCCTATGTAACTGCAAGACTCAGAAGAGCCCACACACTCAGCTCTTAACCCCAGTGTGCAGAAAGTGTCAAAACATGATTTTCAGCAGAAATAAACATGTTTCTGCAAGTTTGGTCACCCCCATGTAAGTTATGGGGCAGTAACAGCACACTTTTGAAAACGTGTTTTTCAGCCCGAAATAAACGCGTTTTTTCAGACAACTGAATCCCTATGTAACTGCAAGGCTCAAAAGAGCCCACACACTCAGCTCTTAACCCCAGTGTGCAGAAAGTGTCAAAACGTGTTTTTCAGCAGAAATAAACATGTTTCTGCAAGTTTGGTCACCCCCATGTAAGTTATGGGACAGTAACAGCACACTTTTGAAAACGTGTTTTTCAGCCCGAAATAAACGCGTTTTTTCAGACAACTGAATCCTTATGTAACTGCAAGACTCAGAAGAGCCCACACACTCAGCTCTTAACCCCAGTGTGCAGAAAGTGTCAAAACATGTTTTTCAGCAGAAATAAACATGTTTCTGCAAGTTTGGTCACCCCCATGTAAGTTATGGGGCAGTAACAGCACACTTTTGAAAACGTGTTTTTCAGCCCGAAATAAACGCGTTTTTTCAGACAACTGAATCCCTATGTAACTGCAAGACTCAGAAGAGCCCACACACTCAGCTCTTAACCCCAGTGTGCAGAAAGTGTCAAAACGTGATTTTCAGCAGAAATAAACCTGTTTCTGCAAGTTTGGTCACCCCCATGTAAGTTATGGGGCAGTAACAGCACACTTTTGAAAACGTGTTTTTCAGCCCGAAATAAACGCGTTTTTTCAGACAACTGAATCCCTATGTAACTGCAAGGCTCAAAAGAGCCCACACACTCAGCTCTTAACCCCAGTGTGCAGAAAGTGTCAAAACATGATTTTCAGCAGAAATAAACATGTTTCTGCAAGTTTGGTCACCCCCATGTAAGTTATGGGGCAGTAACAGCACACTTTTGAAAACGTGTTTTTCAGCCCGAAATAAACGCGTTTTTTCAGACAACTGAATCCCTATGTAACTGCAAGGCTCAAAAGAGCCCACACACTCAGCTCTTAACCCCAGTGTGCAGAAAGTGTCAAAACATGATTTTCAGCAGAAATAAACATGTTTCTGCAAGTTTGGTCACCCCCATGTAAGTTATGGGGCAGTAACAGCACACTTTTGAAAACGTGTTTTTCAGCCCGAAATAAACGCGTTTTTTCAGACAACTGAATCCCTATGTAACTGCAAGACTCAGAAGAGCCCACACACTCAGCTCTTAACCCCAGTGTGCAGAAAGTGTCAAAACGTGTTTTTCAGCAGAAATAAACATGTTTCTGCAAGTTTGGTCACCCCCATGTAAGTTATGGGGCAGTAACAGCACACTTTTGAAAACGTGTTTTTCAGCCTGAAATAAACACGTTTTTTCAGACAACTGAATCACTATGTAACTGCAAGACTCAGAAGAGCCCACACACTCAGCTCTTAACCCCAATGTGCAGAAAGTGTCAAAACATGATTTTCAGCAGAAATAAACATGTTTCTGCAAGTTTGGTCACCCCCATGTAAGTTATGGGGCAGTAACAGCACACTTTTGAAAACGTGTTTTTCAGCCCGAAATAAACGCGTTTTTTCAGACAACTGAATCCCTATGTAACTGCAAGGCTCAAAAGAGCCCACACACTCAGCTCTTAACCCCAGTGTGCAGAAAGTGTCAAAACATGATTTTCAGCAGAAATAAACATGTTTCTGCAAGTTTGGTCACCCCCATGTAAGTTATGGGGCAGTAACAGCACACTTTTGAAAACGTGTTTTTCAGCCCGAAATAAACGCGTTTTTTCAGACAACTGAATCCCTATGTAACTGCAAGGCTCAAAAGAGCCCACACACTCAGCTCTTAACCCCAGTGTGCAGAAAGTGTCAAAACGTGTTTTTCAGCAGAAATAAACATGTTTCTGCAAGTTTGGTCACCCCCATGTAAGTTATGGGGCAGTAACAGCACACTTTTGAAAACGTGTTTTTCAGCCCGAAATAAACGCGTTTTTTCAGACAACTGAATCCCTATGTAACTGCAAGACTCAGAAGAGCCCACACACTCAGCTCTTAACCCCAGTGTGCAGAAAGTGTCAAAACATGATTTTCAGCAGAAATAAACATGTTTCTGCAAGTTTGGTCACCCCCATGTAAGTTATGGGGCAGTAACAGCACACTTTTGAAAACGTGTTTTTCAGCCCGAAATAAACGCGGTTTTTCAGACAACTGAATCCCTATGTAACTGCAAGACTCAGAAGAGCCCACACACTCAGCTCTTAACCCCAGTGTGCAGAAAGTGTCAAAACGTGTTTTTCAGCAGAAATAAACATGTTTCTGCAAGTTTGGTCAACCCCATGTAAGTTATGGGGCAGTAACAGCACACTTTTGAAAACGTGTTTTTCAGCCCGAAATAAACGCGTTTTTTCAGACAACTGAATCCCTATGTAACTGCAAGGCTCAAAAGAGCCCACACACTCAGCTCTTAACCCCAGTGTGCAGAAAGTGTCAAAACATGTTTTTCAGCAGAAATAAACATGTTTCTGCAAGTTTGGTCACCCCCATGTAAGTTATGGGGCAGTAACAGCACACTTTTGAAAACGTGTTTTTCAGCCCGAAATAAACGCGTTTTTTCAGACAACTGAGTCCCTATGTAACTGCAAGACTCAGAAGAGCCCACACACTCAGCTCTTAACCCCAGTGTGCAGAAAGTGTCAAAACGTGTTTTTCAGCAGAAATAAACATGTTTCTGCAAGTTTGGTCACCCCCATGTAAGTTATGGGGCAGTAACAGCACACTTTTGAAAACGTGTTTTTCAGCCCGAAATAAACGCGTTTTTTCAGACAACTGAATCCCTATGTAACTGCAAGACTCAGAAGAGCCCACACACTCAGCTCTTAACCCCAGTGTGCAGAAAGTGTCAAAACGTGATTTTCAGCAGAAATAAACATGTTTCTGCAAGTTTGGTCACCCCCATGTAAGTTATGGGGCAGTAACAGCACAATTTTGAAAACGTGTTTTTCAGCCCGAAATAAACGCGTTTTTTCAGACAACTGAATCCCTATGTAACTACAAGGCTCAAAAGAGCCCACACACCCAGCTCTTAACCCCAGTGTGCAGAAAGTGTCAAAACGTGTTTTTCAGCAGAAATAAACATGTTTCTGCAGGTTTGGTCACCCCCATGTATGTTATGGGGCAGTAACAGCACACTTTTGAAAACGTGTTATTCAGCCCGAAATAAACACGTTTTTTCAGACAACTGAATCCCTAAGTAACTGCAAGGCTCAAAAGAGCCCACACACTCAGCTCTTAACCCCAGTGTGCAGAAAGTGTCAAAACGTGTTTTTCAGCAGAAATAAACATGTTTCTGCAAGTTTGGTCACCCCCATGTAAGTTATGGGGCAGTAACAGCACACTTTTGAAAACGTGTTTTTCAGCCCGAAATAAACTCGTTTTTTCAGACAACTGAATCCCTATGTAACTGCAAGGCTCAAAAGAGCCCACACACTCAGCTCTTAACCCCAGTGTGCAGAAAGTGTCAAAACATGATTTTCAGCAGAAATAAACATGTTTCTGCAAGTTTGGTCGGCCCCATGTAAGTTATGGGGCAGTAACAGCACACTTTTGAAAACGTGTTTTTCAGCCCGAAATAAACGCGTTTTTTCAGACAACTGAATCCCTATGTAACTGCAAGACTCAGAAGAGCCCACACACTCAGCTCTTAACCCCAGTGTGCAGAAAGTGTCAAAACGTGTTTTTCAGCAGAAATAAACATGTTTCTGCAAGTTTGGTCACCCCCATGTAAGTTATGGGGCAGTAACAGCACACTTTTGAAAACGTGTTTTTCAGCCTGAAATAAACACGTTTTTTCAGACAACTGAATCCCTATGTAACTGCAAGACTCAGAAGAGCCCACACACTCAGCTCTTAACCCCAGTGTGCAGAAAGTGTCAAAACATGATTTTCAGCAGAAATAAACATGTTTCTGCAAGTTTGGTCACCCCCATGTAAGTTATGGGGCAGTAACAGCACACTTTTGAAAACGTGTTTTTCAGCCCGAAATAAACGCGTTTTTTCAGACAACTGAATCCCTATGTAACTGCAAGGCTCAAAAGAGCCCACACACTCAGCTCTTAACCCCAGTGTGCAGAAAGTGTCAAAACATGATTTTCAGCAGAAATAAACATGTTTCTGCAAGTTTGGTCACCCCCATGTAAGTTATGGGGCAGTAACAGCACACTTTTGAAAACGTGTTTTTCAGCCCGAAATAAACGCGTTTTTTCAGACAACTGAATCCCTATGTAACTGCAAGGCTCAAAAGAGCCCACACACTCAGCTCTTAACCCCAGTGTGCAGAAAGTGTCAAAACGTGTTTTTCAGCAGAAATAAACATGTTTCTGCAAGTTTGGTCACCCCCATGTAAGTTATGGGGCAGTAACAGCACACTTTTGAAAACGTGTTTTTCAGCCCGAAATAAACGCGTTTTTTCAGACAACTGAATCCCTATGTAACTGCAAGACTCAGAAGAGCCCACACACTCAGCTCTTAACCCCAGTGTGCAGAAAGTGTCAAAACATGATTTTCAGCAGAAATAAACATGTTTCTGCAAGTTTGGTCACCCCCATGTAAGTTATGGGGCAGTAACAGCACACTTTTGAAAACGTGTTTTTCAGCCCGAAATAAACGCGTTTTTTCATACAACTGAATCCCTATGTAACTGCAAGACTCAGAAGAGCCCACACACTCAGCTCTTAACCCCAGTGTGCAGAAAGTGTCAAAACGTGTTTGTCAGCAGAAATAAACATGTTTCTGCAAGTTTGGTCAACCCCATGTAAGTTATGGGGCAGTAACAGCACACTTTTGAAAACGTGTTTTTCAGCCCGAAATAAACGCGTTTTTTCAGACAACTGAATCCCTATGTAACTGCAAGGCTCAAAAGAGCCCACACACTCAGCTCTTAACCCCAGTGTGCAGAAAGTGTCAAAACATGTTTTTCAGCAGAAATAAACATGTTTCTGCAAGTTTGGTCACCCCCATGTAAGTTATGGGGCAGTAACAGCACACTTTTGAAAACGTGTTTTTCAGCCTGAAATAAACACGTTTTTTCAGACAACTGAATCCCTATGTAACTGCAAGACTCAGAAGAGCCCACACACTCAGCTCTTAACCCCAGTGTGCAGAAAGTGTCAAAACATGATTTTCAGCAGAAATAAACATGTTTCTGCAAGTTTGGTCACCCCCATGTAAGTTATGGGGCAGTAACAGCACACTTTTGAAAACGTGTTTTTCAGCCCGAAATAAACGCGTTTTTTCAGACAACTGAATCCCTATGTAACTGCAAGGCTCAAAAGAGCCCACACACTCAGCTCTTAACCCCAGTGTGCAGAAAGTGTCAAAACATGATTTTCAGCAGAAATAAACATGTTTCTGCAAGTTTGGTCACCCCCATGTAAGTTATGGGGCAGTAACAGCACACTTTTGAAAACGTGTTTTTCAGCCCGAAATAAACGCGTTTTTTCAGACAACTGAATCCCTATGTAACTGCAAGGCTCAAAAGAGCCCACACACTCAGCTCTTAACCCCAGTGTGCAGAAAGTGTCAAAACGTGTTTTTCAGCAGAAATAAACATGTTTCTGCAAGTTTGGTCACCCCCATGTAAGTTATGGGGCAGTAACAGCACACTTTTGAAAACGTGTTTTTCAGCCCGAAATAAACGCGTTTTTTCAGACAACTGAATCCCTATGTAACTGCAAGACTCAGAAGAGCCCACACACTCAGCTCTTAACCCCAGTGTGCAGAAAGTGTCAAAACATGATTTTCAGCAGAAATAAACATGTTTCTGCAAGTTTGGTCACCCCCATGTAAGTTATGGGGCAGTAACAGCACACTTTTGAAAACGTGTTTTTCAGCCCGAAATAAACGCGTTTTTTCAGACAACTGAATCCCTATGTAACTGCAAGACTCAGAAGAGCCCACACACTCAGCTCTTAACCCCAGTGTGCAGAAAGTGTCAAAACGTGTTTTTCAGCAGAAATAAACATGTTTCTGCAAGTTTGGTCAACCCCATGTAAGTTATGGGGCAGTAACAGCACACTTTTGAAAACGTGTTTTTCAGCCCGAAATAAACGCGTTTTTACAGACAACTGAATCCCTATGTAACTGCAAGGCTCAAAAGAGCCCACACACTCAGCTCTTAACCCCAGTGTGCAGAAAGTGTCAAAACATGTTTTTCAGCAGAAATAAACATGTTTCTGCAAGTTTGGTCACCCCCATGTAAGTTATGGGGCAGTAACAGCACACTTTTGAAAACGTGTTTTTCAGCCCGAAATAAACGCGTTTTTTCAGACAACTGAATCCCTATGTAACTGCAAGACTCAGAAGAGCCCACACACTCAGCTCTTAACCCCAGTGTGCAGAAAGTGTCAAAACGTGTTTTTCAGCAGAAATAAACATGTTTCTGCAAGTTTGGTCACCCCCATGTAAGTTATGGGGCAGTAACAGCACACTTTTGAAAACGTGTTTTTCAGCCCGAAATAAACGCGTTTTTTCAGACAACTGAATCCCTATGTAACTGCAAGACTCAGAAGAGCCCACACACTCAGCTCTTAACCCCAGTGTGCAGAAAGTGTCAAAACGTGATTTTCAGCAGAAATAAACATGTTTCTGCAAGTTTGGTCACCCCCATGTAAGTTATGGGGCAGTAACAGCACAATTTTGAAAACGTGTTTTTCAGCCCGAAATAAACGCGTTTTTTCAGACAACTGAATCCCTATGTAACTACAAGGCTCAAAAGAGCCCACACACCCAGCTCTTAACCCCAGTGTGCAGAAAGTGTCAAAACGTGTTTTTCAGCAGAAATAAACATGTTTCTGCAGGTTTGGTCACCCCCATGTATGTTATGGGGCAGTAACAGCACACTTTTGAAAACGTGTTATTCAGCCCGAAATAAACACGTTTTTTCAGACAACTGAATCCCTAAGTAACTGCAAGGCTCAAAAGAGCCCACACACTCAGCTCTTAACCCCAGTGTGCAGAAAGTGTCAAAACGTGTTTTTCAGCAGAAATAAACATGTTTCTGCAAGTTTGGTCACCCCCATGTAAGTTATGGGGCAGTAACAGCACACTTTTGAAAACGTGTTTTTCAGCCCGAAATAAACTCGTTTTTTCAGACAACTGAATCCCTATGTAACTGCAAGGCTCAAAAGAGCCCACACACTCAGCTCTTAACCCCAGTGTGCAGAAAGTGTCAAAACATGATTTTCAGCAGAAATAAACATGTTTCTGCAAGTTTGGTCACCCCCATGTAAGTTATGGGGCAGTAACAGCACACTTTTGAAAACGTGTTTTTCAGCCCGAAATAAACGCGTTTTTTCAGACAACTGAATCCCTATGTAACTGCAAGACTCAGAAGAGCCCACACACTCAGCTCTTAACCCCAGTGTGCAGAAAGTGTCAAAACGTGTTTTTCAGCAGAAATAAACATGTTTCTGCAAGTTTGGTCACCCCCATGTAAGTTATGGGGCAGTAACAGCACACTTTTGAAAACGTGTTTTTCAGCCCGAAATAAACGCGTTTTTTCAGACAACTGAATCCCTATGTAACTGCAAGGCTCAAAAGAGCCCACACACTCAGCTCTTAACCCCAGTGTGCAGAAAGTGTCAAAACATGATTTTCAGCAGAAATAAACATGTTTCTGCAAGTTTGGTCACCCCCATGTAAGTTATGGGGCAGTAACAGCACACTTTTGAAAACGTGTTTTTCAGCCCGAAATAAACGCGTTTTTTCAGACAACTGAATCCCTATGTAACTGCAAGGCTCAAAAGAGCCCACACACTCAGCTCTTAACCCCAGTGTGCAGAAAGTGTCAAAACGTGTTTTTCAGCAGAAATAAACATGTTTCTGCAAGTTTGGTCACCCCCATGTAAGTTATGGGGCAGTAACAGCACACTTTTGAAAACGTGTTTTTCAGCCCGAAATAAACGCGTTTTTTCAGACAACTGAATCCCTATGTAACTGCAAGACTCAGAAGAGCCCACACACTCAGCTCTTAACCCCAGTGTGCAGAAAGTGTCAAAACATGATTTTCAGCAGAAATAAACATGTTTCTGCAAGTTTGGTCACCCCCATGTAAGTTATGGGGCAGTAACAGCACACTTTTGAAAACGTGTTTTTCAGCCCGAAATAAACACGTTTTTTCATACAACTGAATCCCTATGTAACTGCAAGACTCAGAAGAGCCCACACACTCAGCTCTTAACCCCAGTGTGCAGAAAGTGTCAAAACGTGTTTGTCAGCAGAAATAAACATGTTTCTGCAAGTTTGGTCAACCCCATGTAAGTTATGGGGCAGTAACAGCACACTTTTGAAAACGTGTTTTTCAGCCCGAAATAAACGCGTTTTTTCAGACAACTGAATCCCTATGTAACTGCAAGGCTCAAAAGAGCCCACACACTCAGCTCTTAACCCCAGTGTGCAGAAAGTGTCAAAACATGTTTTTCAGCAGAAATAAACATGTTTCTGCAAGTTTGGTCACCCCCATGTAAGTTATGGGGCAGTAACAGCACACTTTTGAAAACGTGTTTTTCAGCCTGAAATAAACACGTTTTTTCAGACAACTGAATCCCTATGTAACTGCAAGACTCAGAAGAGCCCACACACTCAGCTCTTAACCCCAGTGTGCAGAAAGTGTCAAAACATGATTTTCAGCAGAAATAAACATGTTTCTGCAAGTTTGGTCACCCCCATGTAAGTTATGGGGCAGTAACAGCACACTTTTGAAAACGTGTTTTTCAGCCCGAAATAAACGCGTTTTTTCAGACAACTGAATCCCTATGTAACTGCAAGGCTCAAAAGAGCCCACACACTCAGCTCTTAACCCCAGTGTGCAGAAAGTGTCAAAACATGATTTTCAGCAGAAATAAACATGTTTCTGCAAGTTTGGTCACCCCCATGTAAGTTATGGGGCAGTAACAGCACACTTTTGAAAACGTGTTTTTCAGCCCGAAATAAACGCGTTTTTTCAGACAACTGAATCCCTATGTAACTGCAAGGCTCAAAAGAGCCCACACACTCAGCTCTTAACCCCAGTGTGCAGAAAGTGTCAAAACGTGTTTTTCAGCAGAAATAAACATGTTTCTGCAAGTTTGGTCACCCCCATGTAAGTTATGGGGCAGTAACAGCACACTTTTGAAAACGTGTTTTTCAGCCCGAAATAAACGCGTTTTTTCAGACAACTGAATCCCTATGTAACTGCAAGACTCAGAAGAGCCCACACACTCAGCTCTTAACCCCAGTGTGCAGAAAGTGTCAAAACATGATTTTCAGCAGAAATAAACATGTTTCTGCAAGTTTGGTCACCCCCATGTAAGTTATGGGGCAGTAACAGCACACTTTTGAAAACGTGTTTTTCAGCCCGAAATAAACGCGTTTTTTCAGACAACTGAATCCCTATGTAACTGCAAGACTCAGAAGAGCCCACACACTCAGCTCTTAACCCCAGTGTGCAGAAAGTGTCAAAACGTGTTTTTCAGCAGAAATAAACATGTTTCTGCAAGTTTGGTCAACCCCATGTAAGTTATGGGGCAGTAACAGCACACTTTTGAAAACGTGTTTTTCAGCCCGAAATAAACGCGTTTTTTCAGACAACTGAATCCCTATGTAACTGCAAGGCTCAAAAGAGCCCACACACTCAGCTCTTAACCCCAGTGTGCAGAAAGTGTCAAAACATGTTTTTCAGCAGAAATAAACATGTTTCTGCAAGTTTGGTCACCCCCATGTAAGTTATGGGGCAGTAACAGCACACATTTGAAAACGTGTTTTTCAGCCCGAAATAAACGCGTTTTTTCAGACAACTGAATCCCTATGTAACTGCAAGACTCAGAAGAGCCCACACACTCAGCTCTTAACCCCAGTGTGCAGAAAGTGTCAAAACGTGTTTTTCAGCAGAAATAAACATGTTTCTGCAAGTTTGGTCACCCCCATGTAAGTTATGGGGCAGTAACAGCACACTTTTGAAAATGTGTTTTTCAGCCCGAAATAAACGCGTTTTTTCAGACAACTGAATCCCTATGTAACTGCAAGGCTCAAAAGAGCCCACACACTCAGCTCTTAACCCCAGTGTGCAGAAAGTGTCAAAACATGATTTTCAGCAGAAATAAACATGTTTCTGCAAGTTTGGTCACCCCCATGTAAGTTATGGGGCAGTAACAGCACACTTTTTAAAACGTGTTTTTCAGCCCGAAATAAACGCGTTTTTTCAGACAACTGAATCCCTATGTAACTGCAAGACTCAGAAGAGCCCACACACTCAGCTCTTAACCCCAGTGTGCAGAAAGTGTCAAAACATGATTTTCAGCAGAAATAAACATGTTTCTGCAAGTTTGGTCACCCCCATGTAAGTTATGGGGCAGTAACAGCACACTTTTGAAAACGTGTTTTTCAGCCCGAAATAAACGCGTTTTTTCAGACAACTGAATCCCTATGTAACTGCAAGACTCAGAAGAGCCCACACACTCAGCTCTTAACCCCAGTGTGCAGAAAGTGTCAAAACGTGTTTTTCAGCAGAAATAAACATGTTTCTGCAAGTTTGGTCACCCCCATGTAAGTTATGGGGCAGTAACAGCACACTTTTGAAAACGTGTTTTTCAGCCCGAAATAAACGCGTTTTTTCAGACAACTGAATCCCTATGTAACTGCAAGGCTCAAAAGAGCCCACACACTCAGCTCTTAACCCCAGTGTGCAGAAAGTGTCAAAACGTGTTTTTCAGCAGAAATAAACATGTTTCTGCAAGTTTGGTCACCCCCATGTAAGTTATGCGGCAGTAACAGCACACTTTTGAAAACGTGTTTTTCAGCCCGAAATAAACACGTTTTTTCAGACAACTGAATCCCTATGTAACTGCAAGACTCAGAAGAGCCCACACACTCAGCTCTTAACCCCAGTGTGCAGAAAGTGTCAAAACATGATTTTCAGCAGAAATAAACATGTTTCTGCAAGTTTGGTCACCCCCATGTAAGTTATGGGGCAGTCACAGCACACTTTTGAAAACGTGTTATTCAGCCCGAAATAAACACGTTTTTTCAGACAACTGAATCCCTATGTAACTGCAAGGCTCAAAAGAGCCCACACACTCAGCTCTTAACCCCAGTGTGCAGAAAGTGTCAAAACGTGTTTTTCAGCAGAAATAAACATGTTTCTGCAAGTTTGGTCACCCCCATGTAAGTTATGGGGCAGTAACAGCACACTTTTGAAAACGTGTTTTTCAGCAAGAAATAAACACGTTTTTTCAGACAACTGAATCCCTATGTAACTGCAAGACTCAGAAGAGCCCACACACTCAGCTCTTAACCCCAGTGTGCAGAAAGTGTCAAAACGTGTTTTTCAGCAGAAATAAACATGTTTCTGCAAGTTTGGTCACCCCCATGTAAGTTATGGGGCAGTAACAGCACACTTTTGAAAACGTGTTTTTCAGCCCGAAATAAACGCGTTTTTTCAGACATCTGAATCCCTATGTAACTGCAAGGCTCAAAAGAGCCCACACACTCAGCTCTTAACCCCAGTGTGCAGAAAGTGTCAAAACATGATTTTCAGCAGAAATAAACATGTTTCTGCAAGTTTGGTCACCCCCATGTAAGTTATGGGGCAGTAACAGCACACTTTTGAAAACGTGTTTTTCAGCCCGAAATAAACGCGTTTTTTCAGACAACTGAATCCCTATGTAACTGCAAGAATCAGAAGAGCCCACACACTCAGCTCTTAACCCCAGTGTGCAGAAAGTGTCAAAACGTGTTTTTCAGCAGAAATAAACATGTTTCTGCAAGTTTGGTCACCCCCATGTAAGTTATGGGGCAGTAACAGCACACTTTTGAAAACGTGTTTTTCAGCCCGAAATAAACGCGTTTTTTCAGACAACTGAATCCCTATGTAACTGCAAGGCTCAAAAGAGCCCACACACTCAGCTCTTAACCCCAGTGTGCAGAAAGTGTCAAAACATGATTTTCAGCAGAAATAAACATGTTTCTGCAAGTTTGGTCACCCCCATGTAAGTTATGGGGCAGTAACAGCACACTTTTGAAAACGTGTTTTTCATCCCGAAATAAACGCGATTTTTCAGACAACTGAATCCCTATGTAACTGCAAGACTCAGAAGAGCCCACACACTCAGCTCTTAACCCCAGTGTGCAGAAAGTGTCAAAACGTGTTTTTCAGCAGAAATAAACATGTTTCTGCAAGTTTGGTCACCCCCATGTAAGTTATGGGGCAGTAACAGCACACTTTTGAAAACGTGTTTTTCAGCAAGAAATAAACACGTTTTTTCAGACAACTGAATCCCTATGTAACTGCAAGACTCAGAAGAGCCCACACACTCAGCTCTTAACCCCAGTGTGCAGAAAGTGTCAAAACATGATTTTCAGCAGAAATAAACATGTTTCTGCAAGTTTGGTCACCCCCATGTAAGTTATGGGGCAGTAACAGCACACTTTTGAAAACGTGTTTTTCAGCCTGAAATAAACGCGTTTTTTCAGACAACTGAATCCCTATGTAACTGCAAGGCTCAAAAGAGCCCACACACTCAGCTCTTAACCCCAGTGTGCAGAAAGTGTCAAAACGTGTTTTTCAGCAGAAATAAACATGTTTCTGCAAGTTTGGTCACCCCCATGTAAGTTATGGGGCAGTAACAGCACACTTTTGAAAACGTGTTTTTCAGCCCGAAATAAACGCGTTTTTTCAGACATCTGAATCCCTATGTAACTGCAAGGCTCAAAAGAGCCCACACACTCAGCTCTTAACCCCAGTGTGCAGAAAGTGTCAAAACATGATTTTCAGCAGAAATAAACATGTTTCTGCAAGTTTGGTCACCCCCATGTAAGTTATGGGGCAGTAACAGCACACTTTTGAAAACGTGTTTTTCAGCCCGAAATAAACGCGTTTTTTCAGACAACTGAATCCCTATGTAACTGCAAGAATCAGAAGAGCCCACACACTCAGCTCTTAACCCCAGTGTGCAGAAAGTGTCAAAACGTGTTTTTCAGCAGAAATAAACATGTTTCTGCAAGTTTGGTCACCCCCATGTAAGTTATGGGGCAGTAACAGCACACTTTTGAAAACGTGTTTTTCAGCCCGAAATAAACGCGTTTTTTCAGACAACTGAATCCCTATGTAACTGCAAGGCTCAAAAGAGCCCACACACTCAGCTCTTAACCCCAGTGTGCAGAAAGTGTCAAAACATGATTTTCAGCAGAAATAAACATGTTTCTGCAAGTTTGGTCACCCCCATGTAAGTTATGGGGCAGTAACAGCACACTTTTGAAAACGTGTTTTTCATCCCGAAATAAACGCGATTTTTCAGACAACTGAATCCCTATGTAACTGCAAGACTCAGAAGAGCCCACACACTCAGCTCTTAACCCCAGTGTGCAGAAAGTGTCAAAACGTGTTTTTCAGCAGAAATAAACATGTTTCTGCAAGTTTGGTCACCCCCATGTAAGTTATGGGGCAGTAACAGCACACTTTTGAAAACGTGTTTTTCAGCCTGAAATAAACACGTTTTTTCAGACAACTGAATCCCTATGTAACTGCAAGACTCAGAAGAGCCCACACACTCAGCTCTTAACCCCAGTGTGCAGAAAGTGTCAAAACATGATTTTCAGCAGAAATAAACATGTTTCTGCAAGTTTGGTCACCCCCATGTAAGTTATGGGGCAGTAACAGCACACTTTTGAAAACGTGTTTTTCAGCCCGAAATAAACGCGTTTTTTCAGACAACTGAATCCCTTTGTAACTGCAAGACTCAGAAGAGCCCACACACTCAGCTCTTAACCCCAGTGTGCAGAAAGTGTCAAAACGTGTTTTTCAGCAGAAATAAACATGTTTCTGCAAGTTTGGTCACCCCCATGTAAGTTATGGGGCAGTAACAGCACACTTTTGAAAACGTGTTTTTCAGCCCGAAATAAACGCGTTTTTTCAGACAACTGAATCCCTATGTAACTGCAAGACTCAGAAGAGCCCACACACTCAGCTCTTAACCCCAGTGTGCAGAAAGTGTCAAAACATGATTTTCAGCAGAAATAAACATGTTTCTGCAAGTTTGGTCACCCCCATGTAAGTTATGGGGCAGTAACAGCACACTTTTGAAAACGTGTTTTTCAGCCCGAAATAAACGCGTTTTTTCAGACAACTGAATCCCTATGTAACTGCAAGACTCAGAAGAGCCCACACACTCAGCTCTTAACCCCAGTGTGCAGAAAGTGTCAAAACATGTTTTTCAGCAGAAATAAACATGTTTCTGCAAGTTTGGTCACCCCCATGTAAGTTATGGGGCAGTAACAGCACACTTTTGAAAACGTGTTTTTCAGCCTGAAATAAACACGTTTTTTCAGACAACTGAATCCCTATGTAACTGCAAGACTCAGAAGAGCCCACACACTCAGCTCTTAACCCCAGTGTGCAGAAAGTGTCAAAACATGTTTTTCAGCAGAAATAAACATGTTTCTGCAAGTTTGGTCACCCCCATGTAAGTTATGGGGCAGTAACAGCACACTTTTGAAAACGTGTTTTTCAGCCCGAAATAAACGCGTTTTTTCAGACAACTGAATCCCTATGTAACTGCAAGGCTCAAAAGAGCCCACACACTCAGCTCTTAACCCCAGTGTGCAGAAAGTGTCAAAACATGTTTTTCAGCAGAAATAAACATGTTTCTGCAAGTTT
This sequence comes from Lepisosteus platostomus, assembly GCF_059453375.1. NCBI lineage: Eukaryota > Metazoa > Chordata > Actinopteri > Semionotiformes > Lepisosteidae > Lepisosteus > Lepisosteus platostomus. The sequence goes on along the minus strand of NC_142614.1, from coordinate 37,155,354 downwards.
GGTCACCCCCATGTAAGTTATGGGGCAGTAACAGCACACTTTTGAAAACGTGTTTTTCAGCCCGAAATAAACGCGTTTTTTCAGACAACTGAATCCCTATGTAACTGCAAGACTCAGAAGAGCCCACACACTCAGCTCTTAACCCCAGTGTGCAGAAAGTGTCAAAACGTGTTTTTCAGCAGAAATAAACATGTTTCTGCAAGTTTGGTCACCCCCATGTAAGTTATGGGGCAGTAACAGCACACTTTTGAAAACGTGTTTTTCAGCCCGAAATAAACGCGTTTTTTCAGACAACTGAATCCCTATGTAACTGCAAGGCTCAAAAGAGCCCACACACTCAGCTCTTAACCCCAGTGTGCAGAAAGTGTCAAAACATGATTTTCAGCAGAAATAAACATGTTTCTGCAAGTTTGGTCACCCCCATGTAAGTTATGGGGCAGTAACAGCACACTTTTTAAAACGTGTTTTTCAGCCCGAAATAAACGCGTTTTTTCAGACAACTGAATCCCTATGTAACTGCAAGACTCAGAAGAGCCCACACACTCAGCTCTTAACCCCAGTGTGCAGAAAGTGTCAAAACATGATTTTCAGCAGAAATAAACATGTTTCTGCAAGTTTGGTCACCCCCATGTAAGTTATGGGGCAGTAACAGCACACTTTTGAAAACGTGTTTTTCAGCCCGAAATAAACGCGTTTTTTCAGACAACTGAATCCCTATGTAACTGCAAGACTCAGAAGAGCCCACACACTCAGCTCTTAACCCCAGTGTGCAGAAAGTGTCAAAACGTGTTTTTCAGCAGAAATAAACATGTTTCTGCAAGTTTGGTCACCCCCATGTAAGTTATGGGGCAGTAACAGCACACTTTTGAAAACGTGTTTTTCAGCCCGAAATAAACGCGTTTTTTCAGACAACTGAATCCCTATGTAACTGCAAGGCTCAAAAGAGCCCACACACTCAGCTCTTAACCCCAGTGTGCAGAAAGTGTCAAAACGTGTTTTTCAGCAGAAATAAACATGTTTCTGCAAGTTTGGTCACCCCCATGTAAGTTATGCGGCAGTAACAGCACACTTTTGAAAACGTGTTTTTCAGCCCGAAATAAACGCGTTTTTTCAGACAACTGAATCCCTATGTAACTGCAAGACTCAGAAGAGCCCACACACTCAGCTCTTAACCCCAGTGTGCAGAAAGTGTCAAAACATGATTTTCAGCAGAAATAAACATGTTTCTGCAAGTTTGGTCACCCCCATGTAAGTTATGGGGCAGTAACAGCACACTTTTGAAAACGTGTTTTTCAGCCCGAAATAAACGCGTTTTTTCAGACAACTGAATCCCTATGTAACTGCAAGACTCAGAAGAGCCCACACACTCAGCTCTTAACCCCAGTGTGCAGAAAGTGTCAAAACGTGTTTTTCAGCAGAAATAAACATGTTTCTGCAAGTTTGGTCACCCCCATGTAAGTTATGGGGCAGTAACAGCACACTTTTGAAAACGTGTTTTTCAGCCCGAAATAAACGCGTTTTTTCAGACAACTGAATCCCTATGTAACTGCAAGACTCAGAAGAGCCCACACACTCAGCTCTTAACCCCAGTGTGCAGAAAGTGTCAAAACATGATTTTCAGCAGAAATAAACATGTTTCTGCAAGTTTGGTCACCCCCATGTAAGTTATGGGGCAGTCACAGCACACTTTTGAAAACGTGTTATTCAGCCCGAAATGAACACGTTTTTTCAGACAACTGAATCCCTATGTAACTGCAAGGCTCAAAAGAGCCCACACACTCAGCTCTTAACCCCAGTGTGCAGAAAGTGTCAAAACGTGTTTTTCAGCAGAAATAAACATGTTTCTGCAAGTTTGGTCACCCCCATGTAAGTTATGGGGCAGTAACAGCACACTTTTTAAAACGTGTTTTTCAGCCCGAAATAAACGCGTTTTTTCAGACAACTGAATCCCTATGTAACTGCAAGACTCAGAAGAGCCCACACACTCAGCTCTTAACCCCAGTGTGCAGAAAGTGTCAAAACATGATTTTCAGCAGAAATAAACATGTTTCTGCAAGTTTGGTCACCCCCATGTAAGTTATGGGGCAGTAACAGCACACTTTTGAAAACGTGTTTTTCAGCCCGAAATAAACACGTTTTTTCAGACAACTGAATCCCTATGTAACTGCAAGGCTCAAAAGAGCCCACACACTCAGCTCTTAACCCCAGTGTGCAGAAAGTGTCAAAACATGATTTTCAGCAGAAATAAACATGTTTCTGCAAGTTTGGTCACCCCCATGTAAGTTATGGGGCAGTAACAGCACACTTTTTAAAACGTGTTTTTCAGCCCGAAATAAACGCGTTTTTTCAGACAACTGAATCCCTATGTAACTGCAAGACTCAGAAGAGCCCACACACTCAGCTCTTAACCCCAGTGTGCAGAAAGTGTCAAAACGTGTTTTTCAGCAGAAATAAACATGTTTCTGCAAGTTTGGTCACCCCCATGTAAGTTATGGGGCAGTAACAGCACACTTTTGAAAACGTGTTTTTCAGCCCGAAATAAACGCGTTTTTTCAGACAACTGAATCCCTATGTAACTGCAAGACTCAGAAGAGCCCACACACTCAGCTCTTAACCCCAGTGTGCAGAAAGTGTCAAAACATGATTTTCAGCAGAAATAAACATGTTTCTGCAAGTTTGGTCACCCCCATGTAAGTTATGGGGCAGTCACAGCACACTTTTGAAAACGTGTTATTCAGCCCGCAATAAACACGTTTTTTCAGACAACTGAATCCCTATGTAACTGCAAGGCTCAAAAGAGCCCACACACTCAGCTCTTAACCCCAGTGTGCAGAAAGTGTCAAAACGTGTTTTTCAGCAGAAATAAACATGTTTCTGCAAGTTTGGTCACCCCCATGTAAGTTATGGGGCAGTAACAGCACACTTTTGAAAACGTGTTTTTCAGCAAGAAATAAACACGTTTTTTCAGACAACTGAATCCCTATGTAACTGCAAGACTCAGAGAGCCCACACACTCAGCTCTTAACCCCAGTGTGCAGAAAGTGTCAAAACATGATTTTCAGCAGAAATAAACATGTTTCTGCAAGTTTGGTCACCCCCATGTAAGTTATGGGGCAGTAACAGCACACTTTTGAAAACGTGTTTTTCAGCCCGAAATAAACGCGTTTTTTCAGACAACTGAATCCCTATGTAACTGCAAGGCTCAAAAGAGCCCACACACTCAGCTCTTAACCCCAGTGTGCAGAAAGTGTCAAAACGTGTTTTTCAGCAGAAATAAACATGTTTCTGCAAGTTTGGTCACCCCCATGTAAGTTATGGGGCAGTAACAGCACACTTTTGAAAACGTGTTTTTCAGCCCGAAATAAACGCGTTTTTTCAGACATCTGAATCCCTATGTAACTGCAAGGCTCAAAAGAGCCCACACACTCAGCTCTTAACCCCAGTGTGCAGAAAGTGTCAAAACATGATTTTCAGCAGAAATAAACATGTTTCTGCAAGTTTGGTCACCCCCATGTAAGTTATGGGGCAGTAACAGCACACTTTTGAAAACGTGTTTTTCAGCCCGAAATAAACGCGTTTTTTCAGACAACTGAATCCCTATGTAACTGCAAGAATCAGAAGAGCCCACACACTCAGCTCTTAACCCCAGTGTGCAGAAAGTGTCAAAACGTGTTTTTCAGCAGAAATAAACATGTTTCTGCAAGTTTGGTCACCCCCATGTAAGTTATGGGGCAGTAACAGCACACTTTTGAAAACGTGTTTTTCAGCCCGAAATAAACGCGTTTTTTCAGACAACTGAATCCCTATGTAACTGCAAGGCTCAAAAGAGCCCACACACTCAGCTCTTAACCCCAGTGTGCAGAAAGTGTCAAAACATGATTTTCAGCAGAAATAAACATGTTTCTGCAAGTTTGGTCACCCCCATGTAAGTTATGGGGCAGTAACAGCACACTTTTGAAAACGTGTTTTTCATCCCGAAATAAACGCGATTTTTCAGACAACTGAATCCCTATGTAACTGCAAGACTCAGAAGAGCCCACACACTCAGCTCTTAACCCCAGTGTGCAGAAAGTGTCAAAACGTGTTTTTCAGCAGAAATAAACATGTTTCTGCAAGTTTGGTCACCCCCATGTAAGTTATGGGGCAGTAACAGCACACTTTTGAAAACGTGTTTTTCAGCAAGAAATAAACACGTTTTTTCAGACAACTGAATCCCTATGTAACTGCAAGACTCAGAAGAGCCCACACACTCAGCTCTTAACCCCAGTGTGCAGAAAGTGTCAAAACATGATTTTCAGCAGAAATAAACATGTTTCTGCAAGTTTGGTCACCCCCATGTAAGTTATGGGGCAGTAACAGCACACTTTTGAAAACGTGTTTTTCAGCCCGAAATAAACGCGTTTTTTCAGACAACTGAATCCCTATGTAACTGCAAGGCTCAAAAGAGCCCACACACTCAGCTCTTAACCCCAGTGTGCAGAAAGTGTCAAAACGTGTTTTTCAGCAGAAATAAACATGTTTCTGCAAGTTTGGTCACCCCCATGTAAGTTATGGGGCAGTAACAGCACACTTTTGAAAACGTGTTTTTCAGCCCGAAATAAACGCGTTTTTTCAGACATCTGAATCCCTATGTAACTGCAAGGCTCAAAAGAGCCCACACACTCAGCTCTTAACCCCAGTGTGCAGAAAGTGTCAAAACATGATTTTCAGCAGAAATAAACATGTTTCTGCAAGTTTGGTCACCCCCATGTAAGTTATGGGGCAGTAACAGCACACTTTTGAAAACGTGTTTTTCAGCCCGAAATAAACGCGTTTTTTCAGACAACTGAATCCCTATGTAACTGCAAGAATCAGAAGAGCCCACACACTCAGCTCTTAACCCCAGTGTGCAGAAAGTGTCAAAACGTGTTTTTCAGCAGAAATAAACATGTTTCTGCAAGTTTGGTCACCCCCATGTAAGTTATGGGGCAGTAACAGCACACTTTTGAAAACGTGTTTTTCAGCCCGAAATAAACGCGTTTTTTCAGACAACTGAATCCCTATGTAACTGCAAGGCTCAAAAGAGCCCACACACTCAGCTCTTAACCCCAGTGTGCAGAAAGTGTCAAAACATGATTTTCAGCAGAAATAAACATGTTTCTGCAAGTTTGGTCACCCCCATGTAAGTTATGGGGCAGTAACAGCACACTTTTGAAAACGTGTTTTTCATCCCGAAATAAACGCGATTTTTCAGACAACTGAATCCCTATGTAACTGCAAGACTCAGAAGAGCCCACACACTCAGCTCTTAACCCCAGTGTGCAGAAAGTGTCAAAACGTGTTTTTCAGCAGAAATAAACATGTTTCTGCAAGTTTGGTCACCCCCATGTAAGTTATGGGGCAGTAACAGCACACTTTTGAAAACGTGTTTTTCAGCCTGAAATAAACACGTTTTTTCAGACAACTGAATCCCTATGTAACTGCAAGACTCAGAAGAGCCCACACACTCAGCTCTTAACCCCAGTGTGCAGAAAGTGTCAAAACATGATTTTCAGCAGAAATAAACATGTTTCTGCAAGTTTGGTCACCCCCATGTAAGTTATGGGGCAGTAACAGCACACTTTTGAAAACGTGTTTTTCAGCCCGAAATAAACGCGTTTTTTCAGACAACTGAATCCCTATGTAACTGCAAGACTCAGAAGAGCCCACACACTCAGCTCTTAACCCCAGTGTGCAGAAAGTGTCAAAACATGATTTTCAGCAGAAATAAACATGTTTCTGCAAGTTTGGTCACCCCCATGTAAGTTATGGGGCAGTAACAGCACACTTTTGAAAACGTGTTTTTCAGCCCGAAATAAACGCGTTTTTTCAGACAACTGAATCCCTATGTAACTGCAAGACTCAGAAGAGCCCACACACTCAGCTCTTAACCCCAGTGTGCAGAAAGTGTCAAAACATGTTTTTCAGCAGAAATAAACATGTTTCTGCAAGTTTGGTCACCCCCATGTAAGTTATGGGGCAGTAACAGCACACTTTTTAAAACGTGTTTTTCAGCCCGAAATAAACGCGTTTTTTCAGACAACTGAATCCCTATGTAACTGCAAGACTCAGAAGAGCCCACACACTCAGCTCTTAACCCCAGTGTGCAGAAAGTGTCAAAACATGATTTTCAGCAGAAATAAACATGTTTCTGCAAGTTTGGTCACCCCCATGTAAGTTATGGGGCAGTAACAGCACACTTTTGAAAACGTGTTTTTCAGCCCGAAATAAACACGTTTTTTCAGACAACTGAATCCCTATGTAACTGCAAGGCTCAAAAGAGCCCACACACTCAGCTCTTAACCCCAGTGTGCAGAAAGTGTCAAAACATGATTTTCAGCAGAAATAAACATGTTTCTGCAAGTTTGGTCACCCCCATGTAAGTTATGGGGCAGTAACAGCACACTTTTTAAAACGTGTTTTTCAGCCCGAAATAAACGCGTTTTTTCAGACAACTGAATCCCTATGTAACTGCAAGACTCAGAAGAGCCCACACACTCAGCTCTTAACCCCAGTGTGCAGAAAGTGTCAAAACGTGTTTTTCAGCAGAAATAAACATGTTTCTGCAAGTTTGGTCACCCCCATGTAAGTTATGGGGCAGTAACAGCACACTTTTGAAAACGTGTTTTTCAGCCCGAAATAAACGCGTTTTTTCAGACAACTGAATCCCTATGTAACTGCAAGACTCAGAAGAGCCCACACACTCAGCTCTTAACCCCAGTGTGCAGAAAGTGTCAAAACATGATTTTCAGCAGAAATAAACATGTTTCTGCAAGTTTGGTCACCCCCATGTAAGTTATGGGGCAGTCACAGCACACTTTTGAAAACGTGTTATTCAGCCCGCAATAAACACGTTTTTTCAGACAACTGAATCCCTATGTAACTGCAAGGCTCAAAAGAGCCCACACACTCAGCTCTTAACCCCAGTGTGCAGAAAGTGTCAAAACGTGTTTTTCAGCAGAAATAAACATGTTTCTGCAAGTTTGGTCACCCCCATGTAAGTTATGGGGCAGTAACAGCACACTTTTGAAAACGTGTTTTTCAGCAAGAAATAAACACGTTTTTTCAGACAACTGAATCCCTATGTAACTGCAAGACTCAGAGAGCCCACACACTCAGCTCTTAACCCCAGTGTGCAGAAAGTGTCAAAACATGATTTTCAGCAGAAATAAACATGTTTCTGCAAGTTTGGTCACCCCCATGTAAGTTATGGGGCAGTAACAGCACACTTTTGAAAACGTGTTTTTCAGCCCGAAATAAACGCGTTTTTTCAGACAACTGAATCCCTATGTAACTGCAAGGCTCAAAAGAGCCCACACACTCAGCTCTTAACCCCAGTGTGCAGAAAGTGTCAAAACGTGTTTTTCAGCAGAAATAAACATGTTTCTGCAAGTTTGGTCACCCCCATGTAAGTTATGGGGCAGTAACAGCACACTTTTGAAAACGTGTTTTTCAGCCCGAAATAAACGCGTTTTTTCAGACATCTGAATCCCTATGTAACTGCAAGGCTCAAAAGAGCCCACACACTCAGCTCTTAACCCCAGTGTGCAGAAAGTGTCAAAACATGATTTTCAGCAGAAATAAACATGTTTCTGCAAGTTTGGTCACCCCCATGTAAGTTATGGGGCAGTAACAGCACACTTTTGAAAACGTGTTTTTCAGCCCGAAATAAACGCGTTTTTTCAGACAACTGAATCCCTATGTAACTGCAAGAATCAGAAGAGCCCACACACTCAGCTCTTAACCCCAGTGTGCAGAAAGTGTCAAAACGTGTTTTTCAGCAGAAATAAACATGTTTCTGCAAGTTTGGTCACCCCCATGTAAGTTATGGGGCAGTAACAGCACACTTTTGAAAACGTGTTTTTCAGCCCGAAATAAACGCGTTTTTTCAGACAACTGAATCCCTATGTAACTGCAAGGCTCAAAAGAGCCCACACACTCAGCTCTTAACCCCAGTGTGCAGAAAGTGTCAAAACATGATTTTCAGCAGAAATAAACATGTTTCTGCAAGTTTGGTCACCCCCATGTAAGTTATGGGGCAGTAACAGCACACTTTTGAAAACGTGTTTTTCATCCCGAAATAAACGCGATTTTTCAGACAACTGAATCCCTATGTAACTGCAAGACTCAGAAGAGCCCACACACTCAGCTCTTAACCCCAGTGTGCAGAAAGTGTCAAAACGTGTTTTTCAGCAGAAATAAACATGTTTCTGCAAGTTTGGTCACCCCCATGTAAGTTATGGGGCAGTAACAGCACACTTTTGAAAACGTGTTTTTCAGCAAGAAATAAACACGTTTTTTCAGACAACTGAATCCCTATGTAACTGCAAGACTCAGAAGAGCCCACACACTCAGCTCTTAACCCCAGTGTGCAGAAAGTGTCAAAACATGATTTTCAGCAGAAATAAACATGTTTCTGCAAGTTTGGTCACCCCCATGTAAGTTATGGGGCAGTAACAGCACACTTTTGAAAACGTGTTTTTCAGCCCGAAATAAACGCGTTTTTTCAGACAACTGAATCCCTATGTAACTGCAAGGCTCAAAAGAGCCCACACACTCAGCTCTTAACCCCAGTGTGCAGAAAGTGTCAAAACGTGTTTTTCAGCAGAAATAAACATGTTTCTGCAAGTTTGGTCACCCCCATGTAAGTTATGGGGCAGTAACAGCACACTTTTGAAAACGTGTTTTTCAGCCCGAAATAAACGCGTTTTTTCAGACATCTGAATCCCTATGTAACTGCAAGGCTCAAAAGAGCCCACACACTCAGCTCTTAACCCCAGTGTGCAGAAAGTGTCAAAACATGATTTTCAGCAGAAATAAACATGTTTCTGCAAGTTTGGTCACCCCCATGTAAGTTATGGGGCAGTAACAGCACACTTTTGAAAACGTGTTTTTCAGCCCGAAATAAACGCGTTTTTTCAGACAACTGAATCCCTATGTAACTGCAAGAATCAGAAGAGCCCACACACTCAGCTCTTAACCCCAGTGTGCAGAAAGTGTCAAAACGTGTTTTTCAGCAGAAATAAACATGTTTCTGCAAGTTTGGTCACCCCCATGTAAGTTATGGGGCAGTAACAGCACACTTTTGAAAACGTGTTTTTCAGCCCGAAATAAACGCGTTTTTTCAGACAACTGAATCCCTATGTAACTGCAAGGCTCAAAAGAGCCCACACACTCAGCTCTTAACCCCAGTGTGCAGAAAGTGTCAAAACATGATTTTCAGCAGAAATAAACATGTTTCTGCAAGTTTGGTCACCCCCATGTAAGTTATGGGGCAGTAACAGCACACTTTTGAAAACGTGTTTTTCATCCCGAAATAAACGCGATTTTTCAGACAACTGAATCCCTATGTAACTGCAAGACTCAGAAGAGCCCACACACTCAGCTCTTAACCCCAGTGTGCAGAAAGTGTCAAAACGTGTTTTTCAGCAGAAATAAACATGTTTCTGCAAGTTTGGTCACCCCCATGTAAGTTATGGGGCAGTAACAGCACACTTTTGAAAACGTGTTTTTCAGCCTGAAATAAACACGTTTTTTCAGACAACTGAATCCCTATGTAACTGCAAGACTCAGAAGAGCCCACACACTCAGCTCTTAACCCCAGTGTGCAGAAAGTGTCAAAACATGATTTTCAGCAGAAATAAACATGTTTCTGCAAGTTTGGTCACCCCCATGTAAGTTATGGGGCAGTAACAGCACACTTTTGAAAACGTGTTTTTCAGCCCGAAATAAACGCGTTTTTTCAGACAACTGAATCCCTATGTAACTGCAAGACTCAGAAGAGCCCACACACTCAGCTCTTAACCCCAGTGTGCAGAAAGTGTCAAAACATGATTTTCAGCAGAAATAAACATGTTTCTGCAAGTTTGGTCACCCCCATGTAAGTTATGGGGCAGTAACAGCACACTTTTGAAAACGTGTTTTTCAGCCCGAAATAAACGCGTTTTTTCAGACAACTGAATCCCTATGTAACTGCAAGACTCAGAAGAGCCCACACACTCAGCTCTTAACCCCAGTGTGCAGAAAGTGTCAAAACATGTTTTTCAGCAGAAATAAACATGTTTCTGCAAGTTTGGTCACCCCCATGTAAGTTATGGGGCAGTAACAGCACACTTTTGAAAACGTGTTTTTCAGCCTGAAATAAACACGTTTTTTCAGACAACTGAATCCCTATGTAACTGCAAGACTCAGAAGAGCCCACACACTCAGCTCTTAACCCCAGTGTGCAGAAAGTGTCAAAACATGTTTTTCAGCAGAAATAAACATGTTTCTGCAAGTTTGGTCACCCCCATGTAAGTTATGGGGCAGTAACAGCACACTTTTGAAAACGTGTTTTTCAGCCCGAAATAAACGCGTTTTTTCAGACAACTGAATCCCTATGTAACTGCAAGGCTCAAAAGAGCCCACACACTCAGCTCTTAACCCCAGTGTGCAGAAAGTGTCAAAACATGTTTTTCAGCAGAAATAAACATGTTTCTGCAAGTTTGGTCACCCCCATGTAAGTTATGGGGCAGTAACAGCACACTTTTGAAAACGTGTTTTTCAGCCCGAAATAAACGCGTTTTTTCAGACAACTGAATCCCTATGTAACTGCAAGACTCAGAAGAGCCCACACACTCAGCTCTTAACCCCAGTGTGCAGAAAGTGTCAAAACGTGTTTTTCAGCAGAAATAAACATGTTTCTGCAAGTTTGGTCACCCCCATGTAAGTTATGGGGCAGTAACAGCACACTTTTGAAAACGTGTTTTTCAGCCCGAAATAAACGCGTTTTTTCAGACAACTGAATCCCTATGTAACTGCAAGGCTCAAAAGAGCCCACACACTCAGCTCTTAACCCCAGTGTGCAGAAAGTGTCAAAACATGATTTTCAGCAGAAATAAACATGTTTCTGCAAGTTTGGTCACCCCCATGTAAGTTATGGGGCAGTAACAGCACACTTTTTAAAACGTGTTTTTCAGCCCGAAATAAACGCGTTTTTTCAGACAACTGAATCCCTATGTAACTGCAAGACTCAGAAGAGCCCACACACTCAGCTCTTAACCCCAGTGTGCAGAAAGTGTCAAAACATGATTTTCAGCAGAAATAAACATGTTTCTGCAAGTTTGGTCACCCCCATGTAAGTTATGGGGCAGTAACAGCACACTTTTGAAAACGTGTTTTTCAGCCCGAAATAAACGCGTTTTTTCAGACAACTGAATCCCTATGTAACTGCAAGACTCAGAAGAGCCCACACACTCAGCTCTTAACCCCAGTGTGCAGAAAGTGTCAAAACGTGTTTTTCAGCAGAAATAAACATGTTTCTGCAAGTTTGGTCACCCCCATGTAAGTTATGGGGCAGTAACAGCACACTTTTGAAAACGTGTTTTTCAGCCCGAAATAAACGCGTTTTTTCAGACAACTGAATCCCTATGTAACTGCAAGGCTCAAAAGAGCCCACACACTCAGCTCTTAACCCCAGTGTGCAGAAAGTGTCAAAACGTGTTTTTCAGCAGAAATAAACATGTTTCTGCAAGTTTGGTCACCCCCATGTAAGTTATGCGGCAGTAACAGCACACTTTTGAAAACGTGTTTTTCAGCCCGAAATAAACGCGTTTTTTCAGACAACTGAATCCCTATGTAACTGCAAGACTCAGAAGAGCCCACACACTCAGCTCTTAACCCCAGTGTGCAGAAAGTGTCAAAACATGATTTTCAGCAGAAATAAACATGTTTCTGCAAGTTTGGTCACCCCCATGTAAGTTATGGGGCAGTAACAGCACACTTTTGAAAACGTGTTTTTCAGCCCGAAATAAACGCGTTTTTTCAGACAACTGAATCCCTATGTAACTGCAAGACTCAGAAGAGCCCACACACTCAGCTCTTAACCCCAGTGTGCAGAAAGTGTCAAAACGTGTTTTTCAGCAGAAATAAACATGTTTCTGCAAGTTTGGTCACCCCCATGTAAGTTATGGGGCAGTAACAGCACACTTTTGAAAACGTGTTTTTCAGCCCGAAATAAACGCGTTTTTTCAGACAACTGAATCCCTATGTAACTGCAAGACTCAGAAGAGCCCACACACTCAGCTCTTAACCCCAGTGTGCAGAAAGTGTCAAAACGTGTTTTTCAGCAGAAATAAACATGTTTCTGCAAGTTTGGTCACCCCCATGTAAGTTATGGGGCAGTAACAGCACACTTTTTAAAACGTGTTTTTCAGCCCGAAATAAACGCGTTTTTTCAGACAACTGAATCCCTATGTAACTGCAAGACTCAGAAGAGCCCACACACTCAGCTCTTAACCCCAGTGTGCAGAAAGTGTCAAAACATGATTTTCAGCAGAAATAAACATGTTTCTGCAAGTTTGGTCACCCCCATGTAAGTTATGGGGCAGTAACAGCACACTTTTGAAAACGTGTTTTTCAGCCCGAAATAAACACGTTTTTTCAGACAACTGAATCCCTATGTAACTGCAAGGCTCAAAAGAGCCCACACACTCAGCTCTTAACCCCAGTGTGCAGAAAGTGTCAAAACATGATTTTCAGCAGAAATAAACATGTTTCTGCAAGTTTGGTCACCCCCATGTAAGTTATGGGGCAGTAACAGCACACTTTTTAAAACGTGTTTTTCAGCCCGAAATAAACGCGTTTTTTCAGACAACTGAATCCCTATGTAACTGCAAGACTCAGAAGAGCCCACACACTCAGCTCTTAACCCCAGTGTGCAGAAAGTGTCAAAACGTGTTTTTCAGCAGAAATAAACATGTTTCTGCAAGTTTGGTCACCCCCATGTAAGTTATGGGGCAGTAACAGCACACTTTTGAAAACGTGTTTTTCAGCCCGAAATAAACGCGTTTTTTCAGACAACTGAATCCCTATGTAACTGCAAGACTCAGAAGAGCCCACACACTCAGCTCTTAACCCCAGTGTGCAGAAAGTGTCAAAACATGATTTTCAGCAGAAATAAACATGTTTCTGCAAGTTTGGTCACCCCCATGTAAGTTATGGGGCAGTAACAGCACACTTTTGAAAACGTGTTTTTCAGCAAGAAATAAACACGTTTTTTCAGACAACTGAATCCCTATGTAACTGCAAGACTCAGAGAGCCCACACACTCAGCTCTTAACCCCAGTGTGCAGAAAGTGTCAAAACATGATTTTCAGCAGAAATAAACATGTTTCTGCAAGTTTGGTCACCCCCATGTAAGTTATGGGGCAGTAACAGCACACTTTTGAAAACGTGTTTTTCAGCCCGAAATAAACGCGTTTTTTCAGACAACTGAATCCCTATGTAACTGCAAGGCTCAAAAGAGCCCACACACTCAGCTCTTAACCCCAGTGTGCAGAAAGTGTCAAAACGTGTTTTTCAGCAGAAATAAACATGTTTCTGCAAGTTTGGTCACCCCCATGTAAGTTATGGGGCAGTAACAGCACACTTTTGAAAACGTGTTTTTCAGCCCGAAATAAACGCGTTTTTTCAGACATCTGAATCCCTATGTAACTGCAAGGCTCAAAAGAGCCCACACACTCAGCTCTTAACCCCAGTGTGCAGAAAGTGTCAAAACATGATTTTCAGCAGAAATAAACATGTTTCTGCAAGTTTGGTCACCCCCATGTAAGTTATGGGGCAGTAACAGCACACTTTTGAAAACGTGTTTTTCAGCCCGAAATAAACGCGTTTTTTCAGACAACTGAATCCCTATGTAACTGCAAGAATCAGAAGAGCCCACACACTCAGCTCTTAACCCCAGTGTGCAGAAAGTGTCAAAACGTGTTTTTCAGCAGAAATAAACATGTTTCTGCAAGTTTGGTCACCCCCATGTAAGTTATGGGGCAGTAACAGCACACTTTTGAAAACGTGTTTTTCAGCCCGAAATAAACGCGTTTTTTCAGACAACTGAATCCCTATGTAACTGCAAGGCTCAAAAGAGCCCACACACTCAGCTCTTAACCCCAGTGTGCAGAAAGTGTCAAAACATGATTTTCAGCAGAAATAAACATGTTTCTGCAAGTTTGGTCACCCCCATGTAAGTTATGGGGCAGTAACAGCACACTTTTGAAAACGTGTTTTTCATCCCGAAATAAACGCGATTTTTCAGACAACTGAATCCCTATGTAACTGCAAGACTCAGAAGAGCCCACACACTCAGCTCTTAACCCCAGTGTGCAGAAAGTGTCAAAACGTGTTTTTCAGCAGAAATAAACATGTTTCTGCAAGTTTGGTCACCCCCATGTAAGTTATGGGGCAGTAACAGCACACTTTTGAAAACGTGTTTTTCAGCAAGAAATAAACACGTTTTTTCAGACAACTGAATCCCTATGTAACTGCAAGACTCAGAAGAGCCCACACACTCAGCTCTTAACCCCAGTGTGCAGAAAGTGTCAAAACATGATTTTCAGCAGAAATAAACATGTTTCTGCAAGTTTGGTCACCCCCATGTAAGTTATGGGGCAGTAACAGCACACTTTTGAAAACGTGTTTTTCAGCCCGAAATAAACGCGTTTTTTCAGACAACTGAATCCCTATGTAACTGCAAGGCTCAAAAGAGCCCACACACTCAGCTCTTAACCCCAGTGTGCAGAAAGTGTCAAAACGTGTTTTTCAGCAGAAATAAACATGTTTCTGCAAGTTTGGTCACCCCCATGTAAGTTATGGGGCAGTAACAGCACACTTTTGAAAACGTGTTTTTCAGCCCGAAATAAACGCGTTTTTTCAGACATCTGAATCCCTATGTAACTGCAAGGCTCAAAAGAGCCCACACACTCAGCTCTTAACCCCAGTGTGCAGAAAGTGTCAAAACATGATTTTCAGCAGAAATAAACATGTTTCTGCAAGTTTGGTCACCCCCATGTAAGTTATGGGGCAGTAACAGCACACTTTTGAAAACGTGTTTTTCAGCCCGAAATAAACGCGTTTTTTCAGACAACTGAATCCCTATGTAACTGCAAGAATCAGAAGAGCCCACACACTCAGCTCTTAACCCCAGTGTGCAGAAAGTGTCAAAACGTGTTTTTCAGCAGAAATAAACATGTTTCTGCAAGTTTGGTCACCCCCATGTAAGTTATGGGGCAGTAACAGCACACTTTTGAAAACGTGTTTTTCAGCCCGAAATAAACGCGTTTTTTCAGACAACTGAATCCCTATGTAACTGCAAGGCTCAAAAGAGCCCACACACTCAGCTCTTAACCCCAGTGTGCAGAAAGTGTCAAAACATGATTTTCAGCAGAAATAAACATGTTTCTGCAAGTTTGGTCACCCCCATGTAAGTTATGGGGCAGTAACAGCACACTTTTGAAAACGTGTTTTTCATCCCGAAATAAACGCGATTTTTCAGACAACTGAATCCCTATGTAACTGCAAGACTCAGAAGAGCCCACACACTCAGCTCTTAACCCCAGTGTGCAGAAAGTGTCAAAACGTGTTTTTCAGCAGAAATAAACATGTTTCTGCAAGTTTGGTCACCCCCATGTAAGTTATGGGGCAGTAACAGCACACTTTTGAAAACGTGTTTTTCAGCCTGAAATAAACACGTTTTTTCAGACAACTGAATCCCTATGTAACTGCAAGACTCAGAAGAGCCCACACACTCAGCTCTTAACCCCAGTGTGCAGAAAGTGTCAAAACATGATTTTCAGCAGAAATAAACATGTTTCTGCAAGTTTGGTCACCCCCATGTAAGTTATGGGGCAGTAACAGCACACTTTTGAAAACGTGTTTTTCAGCCCGAAATAAACGCGTTTTTTCAGACAACTGAATCCCTATGTAACTGCAAGACTCAGAAGAGCCCACACACTCAGCTCTTAACCCCAGTGTGCAGAAAGTGTCAAAACGTGTTTTTCAGCAGAAATAAACATGTTTCTGCAAGTTTGGTCACCCCCATGTAAGTTATGGGGCAGTAACAGCACACTTTTGAAAACTTGTTTTTCAGCCCGAAATAAACGCGTTTTTTCAGACAACTGAATCCCTATGTAACTGCAAGACTCAGAAGAGCCCACACACTCAGCTCTTAACCCCAGTGTGCAGAAAGTGTCAAAACATGATTTTCAGCAGAAATAAACATGTTTCTGCAAGTTTGGTCACCCCCATGTAAGTTATGGGGCAGTAACAGCACACTTTTGAAAACGTGTTTTTCAGCCCGAAATAAACGCGTTTTTTCAGACAACTGAATCCCTATGTAACTGCAAGACTCAGAAGAGCCCACACACTCAGCTCTTAACCCCAGTGTGCAGAAAGTGTCAAAACATGTTTTTCAGCAGAAATAAACATGTTTCTGCAAGTTTGGTCACCCCCATGTAAGTTATGGGGCAGTAACAGCACACTTTTGAAAACGTGTTTTTCAGCCTGAAATAAACACGTTTTTTCAGACAACTGAATCCCTATGTAACTGCAAGACTCAGAAGAGCCCACACACTCAGCTCTTAACCCCAGTGTGCAGAAAGTGTCAAAACATGTTTTTCAGCAGAAATAAACATGTTTCTGCAAGTTTGGTCACCCCCATGTAAGTTATGGGGCAGTAACAGCACACTTTTGAAAACGTGTTTTTCAGCCCGAAATAAACGCGTTTTTTCAGACAACTGAATCCCTATGTAACTGCAAGGCTCAAAAGAGCCCACACACTCAGCTCTTAACCCCAGTGTGCAGAAAGTGTCAAAACATGTTTTTCAGCAGAAATAAACATGTTTCTGCAAGTTTGGTCACCCCCATGTAAGTTATGGGGCAGTAACAGCACACTTTTGAAAACGTGTTTTTCAGCCCGAAATAAACGCGTTTTTTCAGACAACTGAATCCCTATGTAACTGCAAGGCTCAAAAGAGCCCACACACTCAGCTCTTAACCCCAGTGTGCAGAAAGTGTCAAAACATGATTTTCAGCAGAAATAAACATGTTTCTGCAAGTTTGGTCACCCCCATGTAAGTTATGGGGCAGTAACAGCACACTTTTGAAAACGTGTTTTTCATCCCGAAATAAACGCGATTTTTCAGACAACTGAATCCCTATGTAACTGCAAGACTCAGAAGAGCCCACACACTCAGCTCTTAACCCCAGTGTGCAGAAAGTGTCAAAACGTGTTTTTCAGCAGAAATAAACATGTTTCTGCAAGTTTGGTCACCCCCATGTAAGTTATGGGGCAGTAACAGCACACTTTTGAAAACGTGTTTTTCAGCAAGAAATAAACACGTTTTTTCAGACAACTGAATCCCTATGTAACTGCAAGACTCAGAAGAGCCCACACACTCAGCTCTTAACCCCAGTGTGCAGAAAGTGTCAAAACATGATTTTCAGCAGAAATAAACATGTTTCTGCAAGTTTGGTCACCCCCATGTAAGTTATGGGGCAGTAACAGCACACTTTTGAAAACGTGTTTTTCAGCCCGAAATAAACGCGTTTTTTCAGACAACTGAATCCCTATGTAACTGCAAGGCTCAAAAGAGCCCACACACTCAGCTCTTAACCCCAGTGTGCAGAAAGTGTCAAAATGTGTTTTTCAGCAGAAATAAACATGTTTCTGCAAGTTTGGTCACCCCCATGTAAGTTATGGGGCAGTAACAGCACACTTTTGAAAACGTGTTTTTCAGCCCGAAATAAACGCGTTTTTTCAGACATCTGAATCCCTATGTAACTGCAAGGCTCAAAAGAGCCCACACACTCAGCTCTTAACCCCAGTGTGCAGAAAGTGTCAAAACATGATTTTCAGCAGAAATAAACATGTTTCTGCAAGTTTGGTCACCCCCATGTAAGTTATGGGGCAGTAACAGCACACTTTTGAAAACGTGTTTTTCAGCCCGAAATAAACGCGTTTTTTCAGACAACTGAATCCCTATGTAACTGCAAGAATCAGAAGAGCCCACACACTCAGCTCTTAACCCCAGTGTGCAGAAAGTGTCAAAACGTGTTTTTCAGCAGAAATAAACATGTTTCTGCAAGTTTGGTCACCCCCATGTAAGTTATGGGGCAGTAACAGCACACTTTTGAAAACGTGTTTTTCAGCCCGAAATAAACGCGTTTTTTCAGACAACTGAATCCCTATGTAACTGCAAGGCTCAAAAGAGCCCACACACTCAGCTCTTAACCCCAGTGTGCAGAAAGTGTCAAAACATGATTTTCAGCAGAAATAAACATGTTTCTGCAAGTTTGGTCACCCCCATGTAAGTTATGGGGCAGTAACAGCACACTTTTGAAAACGTGTTTTTCATCCCGAAATAAACGCGATTTTTCAGACAACTGAATCCCTATGTAACTGCAAGACTCAGAAGAGCCCACACACTCAGCTCTTAACCCCAGTGTGCAGAAAGTGTCAAAACGTGTTTTTCAGCAGAAATAAACATGTTTCTGCAAGTTTGGTCACCCCCATGTAAGTTATGGGGCAGTAACAGCACACTTTTGAAAACGTGTTTTTCAGCCTGAAATAAACACGTTTTTTCAGACAACTGAATCCCTATGTAACTGCAAGACTCAGAAGAGCCCACACACTCAGCTCTTAACCCCAGTGTGCAGAAAGTGTCAAAACATGATTTTCAGCAGAAATAAACATGTTTCTGCAAGTTTGGTCACCCCCATGTAAGTTATGGGGCAGTAACAGCACACTTTTGAAAACGTGTTTTTCAGCCCGAAATAAACGCGTTTTTTCAGACAACTGAATCCCTATGTAACTGCAAGACTCAGAAGAGCCCACACACTCAGCTCTTAACCCCAGTGTGCAGAAAGTGTCAAAACGTGTTTTTCAGCAGAAATAAACATGTTTCTGCAAGTTTGGTCACCCCCATGTAAGTTATGGGGCAGTAACAGCACACTTTTGAAAACGTGTTTTTCAGCCCGAAATAAACGCGTTTTTTCAGACAACTGAATCCCTATGTAACTGCAAGACTCAGAAGAGCCCACACACTCAGCTCTTAACCCCAGTGTGCAGAAAGTGTCAAAACATGTTTTTCAGCAGAAATAAACATGTTTCTGCAAGTTTGGTCACCCCCATGTAAGTTATGGGGCAGTAACAGCACACTTTTGAAAACGTGTTTTTCAGCCTGAAATAAACACGTTTTTTCAGACAACTGAATCCCTATGTAACTGCAAGACTCAGAAGAGCCCACACACTCAGCTCTTAACCCCAGTGTGCAGAAAGTGTCAAAACATGTTTTTCAGCAGAAATAAACATGTTTCTGCAAGTTTGGTCACCCCCATGTAAGTTATGGGGCAGTAACAGCACACTTTTGAAAACGTGTTTTTCAGCCCGAAATAAACGCGTTTTTTCAGACAACTGAATCCCTATGTAACTGCAAGGCTCAAAAGAGCCCACACACTCAGCTCTTAACCCCAGTGTGCAGAAAGTGTCAAAACATGTTTTTCAGCAGAAATAAACATGTTTCTGCAAGTTTGGTCACCCCCATGTAAGTTATGGGGCAGTAACAGCACACTTTTGAAAACGTGTTTTTCAGCCCGAAATAAACGCGTTTTTTCAGACAACTGAATCCCTATGTAACTGCAAGACTCAGAAGAGCCCACACACTCAGCTCTTAACCCCAGTGTGCAGAAAGTGTCAAAACGTGTTTTTCAGCAGAAATAAACATGTTTCTGCAAGTTTGGTCACCCCCATGTAAGTTATGGGGCAGTAACAGCACACTTTTGAAAACGTGTTTTTCAGCCCGAAATAAACGCGTTTTTTCAGACAACTGAATCCCTATGTAACTGCAAGACTCAGAAGAGCCCACACACTCAGCTCTTAACCCCAGTGTGCAGAAAGTGTCAAAACATGATTTTCAGCAGAAATAAACATGTTTCTGCAAGTTTGGTCACCCCCATGTAAGTTATGGGGCAGTAACAGCACACTTTTGAAAACGTGTTTTTCAGCCCGAAATAAACGCGTTTTTTCAGACAACTGAATCCCTATGTAACTGCAAGACTCAGAAGAGCCCACACACTCAGCTCTTAACCCCAGTGTGCAGAAAGTGTCAAAACGTGTTTTTCAGCAGAAATAAACATGTTTCTGCAAGTTTGGTCACCCCCATGTAAGTTATGGGGCAGTAACAGCACACTTTTGAAAACGTGTTTTTCAGCCCGAAATAAACGCGTTTTTTCAGACAACTGAATCCCTATGTAACTGCAAGGCTCAAAAGAGCCCACACACTCAGCTCTTAACCCCAGTGTGCAGAAAGTGTCAAAACGTGATTTTCAGCAGAAATAAACATGTTTCTGCAAGTTTGGTCACCCCCATGTAAGTTATGGGGCAGTAACAGCACACTTTTGAAAACGTGTTTTTCAGCCCGAAATAAACGCGTTTTTTCAGACAACTGAATCCCTATGTAACTGCAAGGCTCAAAAGAGCCCACACACTCAGCTCTTAACCCCAGTGTGCAGAAAGTGTCAAAACATGATTTTCAGCAGAAATAAACATGTTTCTGCAAGTTTGGTCACCCCCATGTAAGTTATGGGGCAGTAACAGCACACTTTTGAAAACGTGTTTTTCAGCCCGAAATAAACGCGTTTTTTCAGACAACTGAATCCCTATGTAACTGCAAGACTCAGAAGAGCCCACACACTCAGCTCTTAACCCCAGTGTGCAGAAAGTGTCAAAACATGTTTTTCAGCAGAAATAAACATGTTTCTGCAAGTTTGGTCACCCCCATGTAAGTTATGGGGCAGTAACAGCACACTTTTGAAAACGTGTTTTTCAGCCTGAAATAAACACGTTTTTTCAGACAACTGAATCCCTATGTAACTGCAAGACTCAGAAGAGCCCACACACTCAGCTCTTAACCCCAGTGTGCAGAAAGTGTCAAAACATGATTTTCAGCAGAAATAAACATGTTTCTGCAAGTTTGGTCAACCCCATGTAAGTTATGGGGCAGTAACAGCACACTTTTGAAAACGTGTTTTTCAGCCCGAAATAAACGCGTTTTTTCAGACAACTGAATCCCTATGTAACTGCAAGGCTCAAAAGAGCCCACACACTCAGCTCTTAACCCCAGTGTGCAGAAAGTGTCAAAACATGTTTTTCAGCAGAAATAAACATGTTTCTGCAAGTTTGGTCACCCCCATGTAAGTTATGGGGCAGTAACAGCACACTTTTGAAAACGTGTTTTTCAGCCCGAAATAAACGCGTTTTTTCAGACAACTGAATCCCTATGTAACTGCAAGGCTCAAAAGAGCCCACACACTCAGCTCTTAACCCCAGTGTGCAGAAAGTGTCAAAACATGATTTTCAGCAGAAATAAACATGTTTCTGCAAGTTTGGTCACCCCCATGTAAGTTATGGGGCAGTAACAGCACACTTTTTAAAACGTGTTTTTCAGCCCGAAATAAACGCGTTTTTTCAGACAACTGAATCCCTATGTAACTGCAAGACTCAGAAGAGCCCACACACTCAGCTCTTAACCCCAGTGTGCAGAAAGTGTCAAAACATGATTTTCAGCAGAAATAAACATGTTTCTGCAAGTTTGGTCACCCCCATGTAAGTTATGGGGCAGTAACAGCACACTTTTGAAAACGTGTTTTTCAGCCCGAAATAAACGCGTTTTTTCAGACAACTGAATCCCTATGTATCTGCAAGACTCAGAAGAGCCCACACACTCAGCTCTTAACCCCAGTGTGCAGAAAGTGTCAAAACGTGATTTTCAGCAGAAATAAACATGTTTCTGCAAGTTTGGTCACCCCCATGTAAGTTATGGGGCAGTAACAGCACACTTTTGAAAACGTGTTTTTCAGCCCGAAATAAACGCGTTTTTTCAGACAACTGAATCCCTATGTAACTGCAAGACTCAGAAGAGCCCACACACTCAGCTCTTAACCCCAGTGTGCAGAAAGTGTCAAAACGTGATTTTCAGCAGAAATAAACATGTTTCTGCAAGTTTGGTCACCCCCATGTAAGTTATGGGGCAGTAACAGCACACTTTTGAAAACGTGTTTTTCAGCCCGAAATAAACGCGTTTTTTCAGACAACTGAATTCCTATGTAACTGCAAGGCTCAAAAGAGCCCACACACTCAGCTCTTAACCCCAGTGTGCAGAAAGTGTCAAAACATGATTTTCAGCAGAAATAAACATGTTTCTGCAAGTTTGGTCACCCCCATGTAAGTTATGGGGCAGTAACAGCACACTTTTGAAAACGTGTTTTTCAGCCCGAAATAAACGCGTTTTTTCAGACAACTGAATCCCTATGTAACTGCAAGACTCAGAAGAGCCCACACACTCAGCTCTTAACCCCAGTGTGCAGAAAGTGTCAAAACATGTTTTTCAGCAGAAATAAACATGTTTCTGCAAGTTTGGTCACCCCCATGTAAGTTATGGGGCAGTAACAGCACACTTTTGAAAACGTGTTTTTCAGCCTGAAATAAACACGTTTTTTCAGACAACTGAATCCCTATGTAACTGCAAGACTCAGAAGAGCCCACACACTCAGCTCTTAACCCCAGTGTGCAGAAAGTGTCAAAACATGTTTTTCAGCAGAAATAAACATGTTTCTGCAAGTTTGGTCACCCCCATGTAAGTTATGGGGCAGTAACAGCACACTTTTGAAAACGTGTTTTTCAGCCTGAAATAAACACGTTTTTTCAGACAACTGAATCCCTATGTAACTGCAAGACTCAGAAGAGCCCACACACTCAGCTCTTAACCCCAGTGTGCAGAAAGTGTCAAAACATGATTTTCAGCAGAAATAAACATGTTTCTGCAAGTTTGGTCAACCCCATGTAAGTTATGGGGCAGTAACAGCACACTTTTGAAAACGTGTTTTTCAGCCCGAAATAAACGCGTTTTTTCAGACAACTGAATCCCTATGTAACTGCAAGGCTCAAAAGAGCCCACACACTCAGCTCTTAACCCCAGTGTGCAGAAAGTGTCAAAACATGTTTTTCAGCAGAAATAAACATGTTTCTGCAAGTTTGGTCACCCCCATGTAAGTTATGGGGCAGTAACAGCACACTTTTGAAAACGTGTTTTTCAGCCCGAAATAAACGCGTTTTTTCAGACAACTGAATCCCTATGTAACTGCAAGGCTCAAAAGAGCCCACACACTCAGCTCTTAACCCCAGTGTGCAGAAAGTGTCAAAACATGATTTTCAGCAGAAATAAACATGTTTCTGCAAGTTTGGTCACCCCCATGTAAGTTATGGGGCAGTAACAGCACACTTTTTAAAACGTGTTTTTCAGCCCGAAATAAACGCGTTTTTTCAGACAACTGAATCCCTATGTAACTGCAAGACTCAGAAGAGCCCACACACTCAGCTCTTAACCCCAGTGTGCAGAAAGTGTCAAAACATGATTTTCAGCAGAAATAAACATGTTTCTGCAAGTTTGGTCACCCCCATGTAAGTTATGGGGCAGTAACAGCACACTTTTGAAAACGTGTTTTTCAGCCCGAAATAAACGCGTTTTTTCAGACAACTGAATCCCTATGTAACTGCAAGGCTCAAAAGAGCCCACACACTCAGCTCTTAACCCCAGTGTGCAGAAAGTGTCAAAACATGATTTTCAGCAGAAATAAACATGTTTCTGCAAGTTTGGTCACCCCCATGTAAGTTATGGGGCAGTAACAGCACACTTTTGAAAACGTGTTTTTCAGCCCGAAATAAACGCGTTTTTTCAGACAACTGAATCCCTATGTAACTGCAAGACTCAGAAGAGCCCACACACTCAGCTCTTAACCCCAGTGTGCAGAAAGTGTCAAAACGTGTTTTTCAGCAGAAATAAACATGTTTCTGCAAGTTTGGTCACCCCCATGTAAGTTATGGGGCAGTAACAGCACACTTTTGAAAACGTGTTTTTCAGCCCGAAATAAACGCGTTTTTTCAGACAACTGAATCCCTATGTAACTGCAAGGCTCAAAAGAGCCCACACACTCAGCTCTTAACCCCAGTGTGCAGAAAGTGTCAAAACGTGTTTTTCAGCAGAAATAAACATGTTTCTGCAAGTTTGGTCACCCCCATGTAAGTTATGGGGCAGTAACAGCACACTTTTGAAAACGTGTTTTTCAGCCCGAAATAAACGCGTTTTTTCAGACAACTGAATCCCTATGTAACTGCAAGACTCAGAAGAGCCCACACACTCAGCTCTTAACCCCAGTGTGCAGAAAGTGTCAAAACATGATTTTCAGCAGAAATAAACATGTTTCTGCAAGTTTGGTCACCCCCATGTAAGTTATGGGGCAGTAACAGCACACTTTTGAAAACGTGTTTTTCAGCCCGAAATAAACGCGTTTTTTCAGACAACTGAATCCCTATGTAACTGCAAGACTCAGAAGAGCCCACACACTCAGCTCTTAACCCCAGTGTGCAGAAAGTGTCAAAACATGTTTTTCAGCAGAAATAAACATGTTTCTGCAAGTTTGGTCACCCCCATGTAAGTTATGGGGCAGTAACAGCACACTTTTGAAAACGTGTTTTTCAGCCTGAAATAAACACGTTTTTTCAGACAACTGAATCCCTATGTAACTGCAAGACTCAGAAGAGCCCACACACTCAGCTCTTAACCCCAGTGTGCAGAAAGTGTCAAAACATGATTTTCAGCAGAAATAAACATGTTTCTGCAAGTTTGGTCAACCCCATGTAAGTTATGGGGCAGTAACAGCACACTTTTGAAAACGTGTTTTTCAGCCCGAAATAAACGCGTTTTTTCAGACAACTGAATCCCTATGTAACTGCAAGGCTCAAAAGAGCCCACACACTCAGCTCTTAACCCCAGTGTGCAGAAAGTGTCAAAACATGTTTTTCAGCAGAAATAAACATGTTTCTGCAAGTTTGGTCACCCCCATGTAAGTTATGGGGCAGTAACAGCACACTTTTGAAAACGTGTTTTTCAGCCCGAAATAAACGCGTTTTTTCAGACAACTGAATCCCTATGTAACTGCAAGGCTCAAAAGAGCCCACACACTCAGCTCTTAACCCCAGTGTGCAGAAAGTGTCAAAACATGATTTTCAGCAGAAATAAACATGTTTCTGCAAGTTTGGTCACCCCCATGTAAGTTATGGGGCAGTAACAGCACACTTTTTAAAACGTGTTTTTCAGCCCGAAATAAACGCGTTTTTTCAGACAACTGAATCCCTATGTAACTGCAAGACTCAGAAGAGCCCACACACTCAGCTCTTAACCCCAGTGTGCAGAAAGTGTCAAAACATGATTTTCAGCAGAAATAAACATGTTTCTGCAAGTTTGGTCACCCCCATGTAAGTTATGGGGCAGTAACAGCACACTTTTGAAAACGTGTTTTTCAGCCCGAAATAAACGCGTTTTTTCAGACAACTGAATCCCTATGTAACTGCAAGGCTCAAAAGAGCCCACACACTCAGCTCTTAACCCCAGTGTGCAGAAAGTGTCAAAACATGATTTTCAGCAGAAATAAACATGTTTCTGCAAGTTTGGTCACCCCCATGTAAGTTATGGGGCAGTAACAGCACACTTTTGAAAACGTGTTTTTCAGCCCGAAATAAACGCGTTTTTTCAGACAACTGAATCCCTATGTAACTGCAAGACTCAGAAGAGCCCACACACTCAGCTCTTAACCCCAGTGTGCAGAAAGTGTCAAAACGTGTTTTTCAGCAGAAATAAACATGTTTCTGCAAGTTTGGTCACCCCCATGTAAGTTATGGGGCAGTAACAGCACACTTTTGAAAACGTGTTTTTCAGCCCGAAATAAACGCGTTTTTTCAGACAACTGAATCCCTATGTAACTGCAAGGCTCAAAAGAGCCCACACACTCAGCTCTTAACCCCAGTGTGCAGAAAGTGTCAAAACGTGTTTTTCAGCAGAAATAAACATGTTTCTGCAAGTTTGGTCACCCCCATGTAAGTTATGGGGCAGTAACAGCACACTTTTGAAAACGTGTTTTTCAGCCCGAAATAAACGCGTTTTTTCAGACAACTGAATCCCTATGTAACTGCAAGACTCAGAAGAGCCCACACACTCAGCTCTTAACCCCAGTGTGCAGAAAGTGTCAAAACATGATTTTCAGCAGAAATAAACATGTTTCTGCAAGTTTGGTCACCCCCATGTAAGTTATGGGGCAGTAACAGCACACTTTTGAAAACGTGTTTTTCAGCCCGAAATAAACGCGTTTTTTCAGACAACTGAATCCGTATGTAACTGCAAGACTCAGAAGAGCCCACACACTCAGCTCTTAACCCCAGTGTGCAGAAAGTGTCAAAACGTGTTTTTCAGCAGAAATAAACATGTTTCTGCAAGTTTGGTCAACCCCATGTAAGTTATGGGGCAGTAACAGCACGCTTTTGAAAACGTGTTTTTCAGCCCGAAATAAACGCGTTTTTTCAGACAACTGAATCCCTATGTAACTGCAAGGCTCAAAAGAGCCCACACACTCAGCTCTTAACCCCAGTGTGCAGAAAGTGTCAAAACATGTTTTTCAGCAGAAATAAACATGTTTCTGCAAGTTTGGTCACCCCCATGTAAGTTATGGGGCAGTAACAGCACACTTTTGAAAACGTGTTTTTCAGCCCGAAATAAACGCGTTTTTTCAGACAACTGAATCCCTATGTAACTGCAAGACTCAGAAGAGCCCACACACTCAGCTCTTAACCCCAGTGTGCAGAAAGTGTCAAAACGTGTTTTTCAGCAGAAATAAACATGTTTCTGCAAGTTTGGTCACCCCCATGTAAGTTATGGGGCAGTAACAGCACACTTTTGAAAACGTGTTTTTCAGCCCGAAATAAACGCGTTTTTTCAGACAACTGAATCCCTATGTAACTGCCAGGCTCAAAAGAGCCCACACACTCAGCTCTTAACCCCAGTGTGCAGAAAGTGTCAAAACGTGTTTTTCAGCAGAAATAAACATGTTTCTGCAAGTTTGGTCACCCCCATGTAAGTTATGGGGCAGTAACAGCACACTTTTGAAAACGTGTTTTTCAGCCCGAAATAAACGCGTTTTTCAGACAACTGAATCCCTATGTAAGTGCAAGGCTCAAAAGAGCCCACACACTCAGCTCTTAACCCCAGTGTGCAGAAAGTGTCAAAACGTGTTTTTCAGCAGAAATAAACATGTTTCTGCAAGTTTGGTCACCCCCATGTAAGTTATGGGGCAGTAACAGCACACTTTTGAAAACGTGTTTTTCAGTCCGAAATCAACGCGTTTTTTCAGACAACTGAATCCCTATGTAACTGCAAGACTCAGAAGAGCCCACACACTCAGCTCTTAACCCCAGTGTGCAGAAAGTGTCAAAACGTGTTTTTCAGCAGAAATAAACCTGTTTCTGCAAGTTTGGTCACCCCCATGTAAGTTATGGGGCAGTAACAGCACACTTTTGAAAACGTGTTTTTCAGCCCGAAATAAACGCGTTTTTTCAGACAACTGAATCCCTATGTAACTGCAAGGCTCAAAAGAGCCCACACACTCAGCTCTTAACCCCAGTGTGCAGAAAGTGTCAAAACATGATTTTCAGCAGAAATAAACATGTTTCTGCAAGTTTGGTCACCCCCATATAAGTTATGGGGCAGTAACAGCACACTTTTGAAAACGTGTTTTTCAGCCCGAAATAAACGCGTTTTTTCAGACAACTGAATCCCTATGTAACTGCAAGACTCAGAAGAGCCCACACACTCAGCTCTTAACCCCAGTGTGCAGAAAGTGTCAAAACGTGTTTTTCAGCAGAAATAAACATGTTTCTGCAAGTTTGGTCACCCCCATGTAAGTTATGGGGCAGTAACAGCACACTTTTGAAAACGTGTTTTTCAGCCCGAAATAAACGCGTTTTTTCAGACAACTGAATCCCTATGTAACTGCAAGGCTCAAAAGAGCCCACACACTCAGCTCTTAACCCCAGTGTGCAGAAAGTGTCAAAACGTGTTTTTCAGCAGAAATAAACATGTTTCTGCAAGTTTGGTCACCCCCATGTAAGTTATGGGGCAGTAACAGCACACTTTTGAAAACGTGTTTTTCAGCCCGAAATAAACGCGTTTTTTCAGACAACTGAATCCCTAAGTAACTGCAAGACTCAGAAGAGCCAACACACTCAGCTCTTAACCCCAGTGTGCAGAAAGTGACAAAACATGATTTTCAGCAGAAATAAACATGTTTCTGCAAGTTTGGTCACCCCCATGTAAGTTATGGGGCAGTAACAGCACACTTTTGAAAACGTGTTTTTCAGCCCGAAATAAACGCGTTTTTTCAGACAACTGAATCCCTATGTAACTGCAAGACTCAGAAGAGCCCACACACTCAGCTCTTAACCCCAGTGTGCAGAAAGTGTCAAAACGTGTTTTTCAGCAGAAATAAACATGTTTCTGCAAGTTTGGTCACCCCCATGTAAGTTATGGGGCAGTAACAGCACACTTTTGAAAACGTGTTTTTCAGCCTGAAATAAACACGTTTTTTCACACAACTGAATCCCTATGTAACTGCAAGACTCAGAAGAGCCCACACACTCAGCTCTTAACCCCAGTGTGCAGAAAGTGTCAAAACATGATTTTCAGCAGAAATAAACATGTTTCTGCAAGTTTGGTCAACCCCATGTAAGTTATGGGGCAGTAACAGCACACTTTTGAAAACGTGTTTTTCAGCCCGAAATAAACGCGTTTTTTCAGACAACTGAATCCCTATGTAACTGCAAGGCTCAAAAGAGCCCACACACTCAGCTCTTAACCCCTGTGTGCAGAAAGTGTCAAAACATGTTTTTCAGCAGAAATAAACATGTTTCTGCAAGTTTGGTCACCCCCATGTAAGTTATGGGGCAGTAACAGCACACTTTTGAAAACGTGTTTTTCAGCCCGAAATAAACGCGTTTTTTCAGACAACTGAATCCCTATGTAACTGCAAGACTCAGAAGAGCCCACACACTCAGCTCTTAACCCCAGTGTGCAGAAAGTGTCAAAACGTGTTTTTCAGCAGAAATAAACATGTTTCTGCAAGTTTGGTCACCCCCATGTAAGTTATGGGGCAGTAACAGCACACTTTTGAAAACGTGTTTTTCAGCCCGAAATAAACGCGTTTTTTCAGACAACTGAATCCCTAAGTAACTGCAAGACTCAGAAGAGCCAACACACTCAGCTCTTAACCCCAGTGTGCAGAAAGTGACAAAACATGATTTTCAGCAGAAATAAACATGTTTCTGCAAGTTTGGTCACCCCCATGTAAGTTATGGGGCAGTAACAGCACACTTTTGAAAACGTGTTTTTCAGCCCGAAATAAACGCGTTTTTTCAGACAACTGAATCCCTATGTAACTGCAAGACTCAGAAGAGCCCACACACTCAGCTCTTAACCCCAGTGTG
Organism: Lepisosteus platostomus; assembly: GCF_059453375.1. Lineage (NCBI taxonomy): Eukaryota > Metazoa > Chordata > Actinopteri > Semionotiformes > Lepisosteidae > Lepisosteus > Lepisosteus platostomus. The sequence continues at coordinate 37,126,160 of NC_142614.1, read as the reverse complement.
CAGAAAGTGTCAAAACGTGTTTTTCAGCAGAAATAAACATGTTTCTGCAAGTTTGGTCACCCCCATGTAAGTTATGGGGCAGTAACAGCACACTTTTGAAAACGTGTTTTTCAGCCTGAAATAAACACGTTTTTTCACACAACTGAATCCCTATGTAACTGCAAGACTCAGAAGAGCCCACACACTCAGCTCTTAACCCCAGTGTGCAGAAAGTGTCAAAACATGATTTTCAGCAGAAATAAACATGTTTCTGCAAGTTTGGTCAACCCCATGTAAGTTATGGGGCAGTAACAGCACACTTTTGAAAACGTGTTTTTCAGCCCGAAATAAACGCGTTTTTTCAGACAACTGAATCCCTATGTAACTGCAAGGCTCAAAAGAGCCCACACACTCAGCTCTTAACCCCTGTGTGCAGAAAGTGTCAAAACATGTTTTTCAGCAGAAATAAACATGTTTCTGCAAGTTTGGTCACCCCCATGTAAGTTATGGGGCAGTAACAGCACACTTTTGAAAACGTGTTTTTCAGCCCGAAATAAACGCGTTTTTTCAGACAACTGAATCCCTATGTAACTGCAAGACTCAGAAGAGCCCACACACTCAGCTCTTAACCCCAGTGTGCAGAAAGTGTCAAAACGTGTTTTTCAGCAGAAATAAACATGTTTCTGCAAGTTTGGTCACCCCCATGTAAGTTATGGGGCAGTAACAGCACACTTTTGAAAACGTGTTTTTCAGCCCGAAATAAACGCGTTTTTTCAGACAACTGAATCCCTATGTAACTGCAAGACTCAGAAGAGCCCACACACTCAGCTCTTAACCCCAGTGTGCAGAAAGTGTCAAAACGTGTTTTTCAGCAGAAATAAACATGTTTCTGCAAGTTTGGTCAACCCCATGTAAGTTATGGGGCAGTAACAGCACACTTTTGAAAACGTGTTTTTCAGCCCGAAATAAACGCGTTTTTTCAGACAACTGAATCCCTATGTAACTGCAAGGCTCAAAAGAGCCCACACACTCAGCTCTTAACCCCAGTGTGCAGAAAGTGTCAAAACATGTTTTTCAGCAGAAATAAACATGTTTCTGCAAGTTTGGTCACCCCCATGTAAGTTATGGGGCAGTAACAGCACACTTTTGAAAACGTGTTTTTCAGCCCGAAATAAACGCGTTTTTTCAGACAACTGAATCCCTATGTAACTGCAAGGCTCAAAAGAGCCCACACACTCAGCTCTTAACCCCAGTGTGCAGAAAGTGTCAAAACATGTTTTTCAGCAGAAATAAACATGTTTCTGCAAGTTTGGTCACCCCCATGTAAGTTATGGGGCAGTAACAGCACACTTTTGAAAACGTGTTTTTCAGCCCGAAATAAACGCGTTTTTTCAGACAACTGAATCCCTATGTAACTGCAAGGCTCAAAAGAGCCCACACACTCAGCTCTTAACCCCAGTGTGCAGAAAGTGTCAAAACATGATTTTCAGCAGAAATAAACATGTTTCTGCAAGTTTGGTCACCCCCATGTAAGTTATGGGGCAGTAACAGCACACTTTTGAAAACGTGTTTTTCAGCCCGAAATAAACGCGTTTTTTCAGACAACTGAATCCCTATGTAACTGCAAGACTCAAAAGAGCCCACACACTCAGCTCTTAACCCCAGTGTGCAGAAAGTGTCAAACCATGTTTTTCAGCAGAAATAAACATGTTTCTGCAAGTTTGGTCACCCCCATGTAAGTTATGGGGCAGTAACAGCACACTTTTGAAAACGTGTTTTTCAGCCCGAAATAAACGCGTTTTTTCAGACAACTGAATCCCTATGTAACTGCAAGACTCAGAAGAGCCCACACACTCAGCTCTTAACCCCAGTGTGCAGAAAGTGTCAAAACGTGTTTTTCAGCAGAAATAAACATGTTTCTGCAAGTTTGGTCACCCCCATGTAAGTTATGGGGCAGTAACAGCACACTTTTGAAAACGTGTTTTTCAGCCTGAAATAAACACGTTTTTTCAGACAACTGAATCCCTATGTAACTGCAAGACTCAGAAGAGCCCACACACTCAGCTCTTAACCCCAGTGTTCAGAAAGTGTCAAAACATGATTTTCAGCAGAAATAAACATGTCCTGCAAGTTTGGTCACCCCCATGTAAGTTATGGGGCAGTAACAGCACACTTTTGAAAACGTGTTTTTCAGCCCGAAATAAACGCGTTTTTTCAGACAACTGAATCCCTATGTAACTGCAAGGCTCAAAAGAGCCCACACACTCAGCTCTTAACCCCAGTGTGCAGAAAGTGTCAAAACGTGTTTTTCAGCAGAAATAAACATGTTTCTGCAAGTTTGGTCACCCCCATGTAAGTTATGGGGCAGTAACAGCACACTTTTGAAAACGTGTTTTTCAGCCCGAAATAAACGCGTTTTTTCAGACATCTGAATCCCTATGTAACTGCAAGGCTCAAAAGAGCCCACACACTCAGCTCTTAACCCCAGTGTGCAGAAAGTGTCAAAACATGATTTTCAGCAGAAATAAACATGTTTCTGCAAGTTTGGTCACCCCCATGTAAGTTATGGGGCAGTAACAGCACACTTTTTAAAACGTGTTTTTCAGCCCGAAATAAACGCGTTTTTTCAGACAACTGAATCCCTATGTAACTGCAAGACTCAGAAGAGCCCACACACTCAGCTCTTAACCCCAGTGTGCAGAAAGTGTCAAAACGTGTTTTTCAGCAGAAATAAACATGTTTCTGCAAGTTTGGTCACCCCCATGTAAGTTATGGGGCAGTAACAGCACACTTTTGAAAACGTGTTTTTCAGCCCGAAATAAACACGTTTTTTCAGACAACTGAATCCCTATGTAACTGCAAGACTCAGAAGAGCCCACACACTCAGCTCTTAACCCCAGTGTGCAGAAAGTGTCAAAACATGATTTTCAGCAGAAATAAACATGTTTCTGCAAGTTTGGTCACCCCCATGTAAGTTAAGGGGCAGTAACAGCACACTTTTGAAAACGTGTTTTTCAGCCCGAAATAAACGCGTTTTTTCAGACAACTGAATCCCTATGTAACTGCAAGACTCAGAAGAGACCACACACTCAGCTCTTAACCCCAGTGTGCAGAAAGTGTCAAAACGTGATTTTCAGCAGAAATAAACATGTTTCTGCAAATTTGGTCACCCCCATGTAAGTAATGGGGCAGTAACAGCACACTTTTGAAAACGTGTTTTTCAGCCCGAAATAAACGCGTTTTTTCAGACAACTGAATCCCTATGTAACTGCAAGGCTCAAAAGAGCCCACACACTCAGCTCTTAACCCCAGTGTGCAGAAAGTGTCAAAACGTGTTTTTCAGCAGAAATAAACATGTTTCTGCAAGTTTGGTCACCCCCATGTAAGTTATGGGGCAGTAACAGCACACTTTTGAAAACGTGTTTTTCAGCCCGAAATAAACGCGTTTTTTCAGACAACTGAATCCCTATGTAACTGCAAGGCTCAAAAGAGCCCACACACTCAGCTCTTAAACCCAGTGTGCAGAAAGTGTCAAAACGTGATTTTCAGCAGAAATAAACATGTTTCTGCAAGTTTGGTCACCCCCATGTAAGTTATGGGGCAGTAACAGCACACTTTTGAAAACGTGTTTTTCAGCCTGAAATAAACACGTTTTTTCAGACAACTGAATCCCTATGTAACTGCAAGACTCAGAAGAGCCCACACACTCAGCTCTTAACCCCAGTGTGCAGAAAGTGTCAAAACATGATTTTCAGCAGAAATAAACATGTTTCTGCAAGTTTGGTCACCCCCATGTAAGTTATGGGGCAGTAACAGCACACTTTTGAAAACGTGTTTTTCAGCCCGAAATAAACGCGTTTTTTCAGACAACTGAATCCCTATGTAACTGCAAGGCTCAAAAGAGCCCACACACTCAGCTCTTAACCCCAGTGTGCAGAAAGTGTCAAAACGTGTTTTTCAGCAGAAATAAACATGTTTCTGCAAGTTTGGTCACCCCCATGTAAGTTATGGGACAGTAACAGCACACTTTTGAAAACGTGTTTTTCAGCCCGAAATAAACGCGTTTTTTCAGACAACTGAATCCCTATGTAACTGCAAGGCTCAAAAGAGCCCACACACTCAGCTCTTAACCCCAGTGTGCAGAAAGTGTCAAAACGTGATTTTCAGCAGAAATAAACATGTTTCTGCAAGTTTGGTCAACCCCATGTAAGTTATGGGGCAGTAACAGCACACTTTTGAAAACGTGTTTTTCAGCCCGAAATAAACGCGTTTTTTCAGACAACTGAATCCCTATGTAACTGCAAGACTCAGAAGAGCCCACACACTCAGCTCTTAACCCCAGTGTGCAGAAAGTGTCAAAACATGTTTTTCAGCAGAAATAAACCTGTTTCTGCAAGTTTGGTCACCCCCATGTAAGTTATGGGGCAGTAACAGCACACTTTTGAAAACGTGTTTTTCAGCCCGAAATAAACGCGTTTTTTCAGACAACTGAATCCCTATGTAACTGCAAGGCTCAAAAGAGCCCACACACTCAGCTCTTAACCCCAGTGTGCAGAAAGTGTCAAAACATGATTTTCAGCAGAAATAAACATGTTTCTGCAAGTTTGGTCACCCCCATGTAAGTTATGGGGCAGTAACAGCACACTTTTGAAAACGTGTTTTTCAGCCCGAAATAAACGCGTTTTTTCAGACAACTGAATCCCTATGTAACTGCAAGACTCAGAAGAGCCCACACACTCAGCTCTTAACCCCAGTGTGCAGAAAGTGTCAAAACATGATTTTCAGCAGAAATAAACATGTTTCTGCAAGTTTGGTCACCCCCATGTAAGTTATGGGGCAGTAACAGCACACTTTTGAAAACGTGTTTTTCAGCCCGAAATAAACGCGTTTTTTCAGACAACTGAATCCCTATGTAACTGCAAGGCTCAAAAGAGCCCACACACTCAGCTCTTAACCCCAGTGTGCAGAAAGTGTCAAAACATGATTTTCAGCAGAAATAAACATGTTTCTGCAAGTTTGGTCACCCCCATGTAAGTTATGGGGCAGTAACAGCACACTTTTGAAAACGTGTTTTTCAGCCCGAAATAAACGCGTTTTTTCAGACAACTGAATCCCTATGTAACTGCAAGACTCAGAAGAGCCCACACACTCAGCTCTTAACCCCAGTGTGCAGAAAGTGTCAAAACGTGTTTTTCAGCAGAAATAAACATGTTTCTGCAAGTTTGGTCACCCCCATGTAAGTTATGGGGCAGTAACAGCACACTTTTGAAAACGTGTTTTTCAGCCTGAAATAAACACGTTTTTTCAGACAACTGAATCCCTATGTAACTGCAAGACTCAGAAGAGCCCACACACTCAGCTCTTAACCCCAGTGTGCAGAAAGTGTCAAAACATGATTTTCAGCAGAAATAAACATGTTTCTGCAAGTTTGGTCACCCCCATGTAAGTTATGGGGCAGTAACAGCACACTTTTGAAAACGTGTTTTTCAGCCCGAAATAAACGCGCTTTTTCAGACAACTGAATCCCTATGTAACTGCAAGGCTCAAAAGAGCCCACACACTCAGCTCTTAACCCCAGTGTGCAGAAAGTGTCAAAACATGATTTTCAGCAGAAATAAACATGTTTCTGCAAGTTTGGTCACCCCCATGTAAGTTATGGGGCAGTAACAGCACACTTTTGAAAACGTGTTTTTCAGCCCGAAATAAACGCGTTTTTTCAGACAACTGAATCCCTATGTAACTGCAAGGCTCAAAAGAGCCCACACACTCAGCTCTTAACCCCAGTGTGCAGAAAGTGTCAAAACGTGTTTTTCAGCAGAAATAAACATGTTTCTGCAAGTTTGGTCACCCCCATGTAAGTTATGGGGCAGTAACAGCACACTTTTGAAAACGTGTTTTTCAGCCCGAAATAAACGCGTTTTTTCAGACAACTGAATCCCTATGTAACTGCAAGACTCAGAAGAGCCCACACACTCAGCTCTTAACCCCAGTGTGCAGAAAGTGTCAAAACATGATTTTCAGCAGAAATAAACATGTTTCTGCAAGTTTGGTCACCCCCATGTAAGTTATGGGGCAGTAACAGCACACTTTTGAAAACGTGTTTTTCAGCCCGAAATAAACGCGTTTTTTCAGACAACTGAATCCCTATGTAACTGCAAGGCTCAAAAGAGCCCACACACTCAGCTCTTAACCCCAGTGTGCAGAAAGTGTCAAAACGTGTTTTTCAGCAGAAATAAACATGTTTCTGCAAGTTTGGTCACCCCCATGTAAGTTATGGGGCAGTAACAGCACACTTTTGAAAACGTGTTTTTCAGCCCGAAATAAACGCGTTTTTTCAGACAACTGAATCCCTATGTAACTGCAAGGCTCAAAAGAGCCCACACACTCAGCTCTTAACCCCAGTGTGCAGAAAGTGTCAAAACATGAATTTCAGCAGAAATAAACATGTTTCTGCAAGTTTGGTCACCCCCATGTAAGTTATGGGGCAGTAACAGCACACTTTTGAAAACGTGTTTTTCAGCCCGAAATAAACGCGTTTTTTCAGACAACTGAATCCCTATGTAACTGCAAGGCTCAAAAGAGCCCACACACTCAGCTCTTAACCCCAGTGTGCAGAAAGTGTCAAAACATGATTTTCAGCAGAAATAAACATGTTTCTGCAAGTTTGGTCACCCCCATGTAAGTTATGGGGCAGTAACAGCACACTTTTGAAAACGTGTTTTTCAGCCCGAAATAAACGCGTTTTTTCAGACAACTGAATCCCTATGTAACTGCAAGACTCAGAAGAGCCCACACACTCAGCTCTTAACCCCAGTGTGCAGAAAGTGTCAAAACATGATTTTCAGCAGAAATAAACATGTTTCTGCAAGTTTGGTCACCCCCATGTAAGTTATGGGGCAGTAACAGCACACTTTTGAAAACGTGTTTTTCAGCCCGAAATAAACGCGTTTTTTCAGACAACTGAATCCCTATGTAACTGCAAGGCTCAAAAGAGCCCACACACTCAGCTCTTAACCCCAGTGTGCAGAAAGTGTCAAAACATGATTTTCAGCAGAAATAAACATGTTTCTGCAAGTTTGGTCACCCCCATGTAAGTTATGGGGCAGTAACAGCACACTTTTGAAAACGTGTTTTTCAGCCCGAAATAAACGCGTTTTTTCAGACAACTGAATCCCTATGTAACTGCAAGACTCAGAAGAGCCCACACACTCAGCTCTTAACCCCAGTGTGCAGAAAGTGTCAAAACGTGTTTTTCAGCAGAAATAAACATGTTTCTGCAAGTTTGGTCACCCCCATGTAAGTTATGGGGCAGTAACAGCACACTTTTGAAAACGTGTTTTTCAGCCTGAAATAAACACGTTTTTTCAGACAACTGAATCCCTATGTAACTGCAAGACTCAGAAGAGCCCACACACTCAGCTCTTAACCCCAGTGTGCAGAAAGTGTCAAAACATGATTTTCAGCAGAAATAAACATGTTTCTGCAAGTTTGGTCACCCCCATGTAAGTTATGGGGCAGTAACAGCACACTTTTGAAAACGTGTTTTTCAGCCCGAAATAAACGCGTTTTTTCAGACAACTGAATCCCTATGTAACTGCAAGGCTCAAAAGAGCCCACACACTCAGCTCTTAACCCCAGTGTGCAGAAAGTGTCAAAACATGATTTTCAGCAGAAATAAACATGTTTCTGCAAGTTTGGTCACCCCCATGTAAGTTATGGGGCAGTAACAGCACACTTTTGAAAACGTGTTTTTCAGCCCGAAATAAACGCGTTTTTTCAGACAACTGAATCCCTATGTAACTGCAAGGCTCAAAAGAGCCCACACACTCAGCTCTTAACCCCAGTGTGCAGAAAGTGTCAAAACGTGTTTTTCAGCAGAAATAAACATGTTTCTGCAAGTTTGGTCACCCCCATGTAAGTTATGGGGCAGTAACAGCACACTTTTGAAAACGTGTTTTTCAGCCCGAAATAAACGCGATTTTTCAGACAACTGAATCCCTATGTAACTGCAAGACTCAGAAGAGCCCACACACTCAGCTCTTAACCCCAGTGTGCAGAAAGTGTCAAAACGTGTTTTTCAGCAGAAATAAACATGTTTCTGCAAGTTTGGTCACCCCCATGTAAGTTATGGGGCAGTAACAGCACACTTTTGAAAACGTGTTTTTCAGCCTGAAATAAACACGTTTTTTCAGACAACTGAATCCCTATGTAACTGCAAGACTCAGAAGAGCCCACACACTCAGCTCTTAACCCCAGTGTGCAGAAAGTGTCAAAACATGATTTTCAGCAGAAATAAACATGTTTCTGCAAGTTTGGTCACCCCCATGTAAGTTATGGGGCAGTAACAGCACACTTTTGAAAACGTGTTTTTCAGCCCGAAATAAACGCGTTTTTTCAGACAACTGAATCCCTATGTAACTGCAAGGCTCAAAAGAGCCCACACACTCAGCTCTTAACCCCAGTGTGCAGAAAGTGTCAAAACATGATTTTCAGCAGAAATAAACATGTTTCTGCAAGTTTGGTCACCCCCATGTAAGTTATGGGGCAGTAACAGCACACTTTTGAAAACGTGTTTTTCAGCCCGAAATAAACGCGTTTTTTCAGACAACTGAATCCCTATGTAACTGCAAGGCTCAAAAGAGCCCACACACTCAGCTCTTAACCCCAGTGTGCAGAAAGTGTCAAAACGTGTTTTTCAGCAGAAATAAACATGTTTCTGCAAGTTTGGTCACCCCCATGTAAGTTATGGGGCAGTAACAGCACACTTTTGAAAACGTGTTTTTCAGCCCGAAATAAACGCGTTTTTTCAGACAACTGAATCCCTATGTAACTGCAAGACTCAGAAGAGCCCACACACTCAGCTCTTAACCCCAGTGTGCAGAAAGTGTCAAAACATGATTTTCAGCAGAAATAAACATGTTTCTGCAAGTTTGGTCACCCCCATGTAAGTTATGGGGCAGTAACAGCACACTTTTGAAAACGTGTTTTTCAGCCCGAAATAAACGCGTTTTTTCAGACAACTGAATCCCTATGTAACTGCAAGACTCAGAAGAGCCCACACACTCAGCTCTTAACCCCAGTGTGCAGAAAGTGTCAAAACGTGTTTTTCAGCAGAAATAAACATGTTTCTGCAAGTTTGGTCAACCCCATGTAAGTTATGGGGCAGTAACAGCACACTTTTGAAAACGTGTTTTTCAGCCCGAAATAAACGCGTTTTTTCAGACAACTGAATCCCTATGTAACTGCAAGGCTCAAAAGAGCCCACACACTCAGCTCTTAACCCCAGTGTGCAGAAAGTGTCAAAACATGAATTTCAGCAGAAATAAACATGTTTCTGCAAGTTTGGTCACCCCCATGTAAGTTATGGGGCAGTAACAGCACACTTTTGAAAACGTGTTTTTCAGCCCGAAATAAACGCGTTTTTTCAGACAACTGAATCCCTATGTAACTGCAAGGCTCAAAAGAGCCCACACACTCAGCTCTTAACCCCAGTGTGCAGAAAGTGTCAAAACATGATTTTCAGCAGAAATAAACATGTTTCTGCAAGTTTGGTCACCCCCATGTAAGTTATGGGGCAGTAACAGCACACTTTTGAAAACGTGTTTTTCAGCCCGAAATAAACGCGTTTTTTCAGACAACTGAATCCCTATGTAACTGCAAGACTCAGAAGAGCCCACACACTCAGCTCTTAACCCCAGTGTGCAGAAAGTGTCAAAACATGATTTTCAGCAGAAATAAACATGTTTCTGCAAGTTTGGTCACCCCCATGTAAGTTATGGGGCAGTAACAGCACACTTTTGAAAACGTGTTTTTCAGCCCGAAATAAACGCGTTTTTTCAGACAACTGAATCCCTATGTAACTGCAAGGCTCAAAAGAGCCCACACACTCAGCTCTTAACCCCAGTGTGCAGAAAGTGTCAAAACATGATTTTCAGCAGAAATAAACATGTTTCTGCAAGTTTGGTCACCCCCATGTAAGTTATGGGGCAGTAACAGCACACTTTTGAAAACGTGTTTTTCAGCCCGAAATAAACGCGTTTTTTCAGACAACTGAATCCCTATGTAACTGCAAGACTCAGAAGAGCCCACACACTCAGCTCTTAACCCCAGTGTGCAGAAAGTGTCAAAACGTGTTTTTCAGCAGAAATAAACATGTTTCTGCAAGTTTGGTCACCCCCATGTAAGTTATGGGGCAGTAACAGCACACTTTTGAAAACGTGTTTTTCAGCCTGAAATAAACACGTTTTTTCAGACAACTGAATCCCTATGTAACTGCAAGACTCAGAAGAGCCCACACACTCAGCTCTTAACCCCAGTGTGCAGAAAGTGTCAAAACATGATTTTCAGCAGAAATAAACATGTTTCTGTAAGTTTGGTCACCCCCATGTAAGTTATGGGGCAGTAACAGCACACTTTTGAAAACGTGTTTTTCAGCCCGAAATAAACGCGTTTTTTCAGACAACTGAATCCCTATGTAACTGCAAGGCTCAAAAGAGCCCACACACTCAGCTCTTAACCCCAGTGTGCAGAAAGTGTCAAAACATGATTTTCAGCAGAAATAAACATGTTTCTGCAAGTTTGGTCACCCCCATGTAAGTTATGGGGCAGTAACAGCACACTTTTGAAAACGTGTTTTTCAGCCCGAAATAAACGCGTTTTTTCAGACAACTGAATCCCTATGTAACTGCAAGGCTCAAAAGAGCCCACACACTCAGCTCTTAACCCCAGTGTGCAGAAAGTGTCAAAACGTGTTTTTCAGCAGAAATAAACATGTTTCTGCAAGTTTGGTCACCCCCATGTAAGTTATGGGGCAGTAACAGCACACTTTTGAAAACGTGTTTTTCAGCCCGAAATAAACGCGTTTTTTCAGACAACTGAATCCCTATGTAACTGCAAGACTCAGAAGAGCCCACACACTCAGCTCTTAACCCCAGTGTGCAGAAAGTGTCAAAACATGATTTTCAGCAGAAATAAACATGTTTCTGCAAGTTTGGTCACCCCCATGTAAGTTATGGGGCAGTAACAGCACACTTTTGAAAACGTGTTTTTCAGCCCGAAATAAACGCGTTTTTTCAGACAACTGAATCCCTATGTAACTGCAAGACTCAGAAGAGCCCACACACTCAGCTCTTAACCCCAGTGTGCAGAAAGTGTCAAAACGTGTTTTTCAGCAGAAATAAACATGTTTCTGCAAGTTTGGTCAACCCCATGTAAGTTATGGGGCAGTAACAGCACACTTTTGAAAACGTGTTTTTCAGCCCGAAATAAACGCGTTTTTTCAGACAACTGAATCCCTATGTAACTGCAAGGCTCAAAAGAGCCCACACACTCAGCTCTTAACCCCAGTGTGCAGAAAGTGTCAAAACGTGTTTTTCAGCAGAAATAAACATGTTTCTGCAAGTTTGGTCACCCCCATGTAAGTTATGGGGCAGTAACAGCACACTTTTGAAAACGTGTTTTTCAGCCCGAAATAAACGCGTTTTTTCAGACAACTGAATCCCTATGTAACTGCAAGGCTCAAAAGAGCCCACACACTCAGCTCTTAACCCCAGTGTGCAGAAAGTGTCAAAACATGAATTTCAGCAGAAATAAACATGTTTCTGCAAGTTTGGTCACCCCCATGTAAGTTATGGGGCAGTAACAGCACACTTTTGAAAACGTGTTTTTCAGCCCGAAATAAACGCGTTTTTTCAGACAACTGAATCCCTATGTAACTGCAAGGCTCAAAAGAGCCCACACACTCAGCTCTTAACCCCAGTGTGCAGAAAGTGTCAAAACATGATTTTCAGCAGAAATAAACATGTTTCTGCAAGTTTGGTCACCCCCATGTAAGTTATGGGGCAGTAACAGCACACTTTTGAAAACGTGTTTTTCAGCCCGAAATAAACGCGTTTTTTCAGACAACTGAATCCCTATGTAACTGCAAGACTCAGAAGAGCCCACACACTCAGCTCTTAACCCCAGTGTGCAGAAAGTGTCAAAACGTGTTTTTCAGCAGAAATAAACATGTTTCTGCAAGTTTGGTCACCCCCATGTAAGTTATGGGGCAGTAACAGCACACTTTTGAAAACGTGTTTTTCAGCCTGAAATAAACACGTTTTTTCAGACAACTGAATCCCTATGTAACTGCAAGACTCAGAAGAGCCCACACACTCAGCTCTTAACCCCAGTGTGCAGAAAGTGTCAAAACGTGTTTTTCAGCAGAAATAAACATGTTTCTGCAAGTTTGGTCACCCCCATGTAAGTTATGGGGCAGTAACAGCACACTTTTGAAAACGTGTTTTTCAGCCCGAAATAAACGCGTTTTTTCAGACAACTGAATCCCTATGTAACTGCAAGGCTCAAAAGAGCCCACACACTCAGCTCTTAACCCCAGTGTGCAGAAAGTGTCAAAACGTGTTTTTCAGCAGAAATAAACATGTTTCTGCAAGTTTGGTCACCCCCATGTAAGTTATGGGGCAGTAACAGCACACTTTTGAAAACGTGTTTTTCAGCCCGAAATAAACGCGTTTTTTCAGACAACTGAATCCCTATGTAACTGCAAGACTCAGAAGAGCCCACACACTCAGCTCTTAACCCCAGTGTGCAGAAAGTGTCAAAACATGATTTTCAGCAGAAATAAACATGTTTCTGCAAGTTTGGTCACCCCCATGTAAGTTATGGGGCAGTAACAGCACACTTTTGAAAACGTGTTTTTCAGCCTGAAATAAACACGTTTTTTCAGACAACTGAATCCCTATGTAACTGCAAGACTCAGAAGAGCCCACACACTCAGCTCTTAACCCCAGTGTGCAGAAAGTGTCAAAACATGATTTTCAGCAGAAATAAACATGTTTCTGCAAGTTTGGTCACCCCCATGTAAGTTATGGGGCAGTAACAGCACACTTTTGAAAACGTGTTTTTCAGCCTGAAATAAACACGTTTTTTCAGACAACTGAATCCCTATGTAACTGCAAGACTCAGAAGAGCCCACACACTCAGCTCTTAACCCCAGTGTGCAGAAAGTGTCAAAACGTGTTTTTCAGCAGAAATAAACATGTTTCTGCAAGTTTGGTCACCCCCATGTAAGTTATGGGGCAGTAACAGCACACTTTTGAAAACGTGTTTTTCAGCCCGAAATAAACGCGTTTTTTCAGACAACTGAATCCCTATGTAACTGCAAGGCTCAAAAGAGCCCACACACTCAGCTCTTAACCCCAGTGTGCAGAAAGTGTCAAAACGTGTTTTTCAGCAGAAATAAACATGTTTCTGCAAGTTTGGTCACCCCCATGTAAGTTATGGGGCAGTAACAGCACACTTTTGAAAACGTGTTTTTCAGCCCGAAATAAACGCGTTTTTTCAGACAACTGAATCCCTATGTAACTGCAAGACTCAGAAGAGCCCACACACTCAGCTCTTAACCCCAGTGTGCAGAAAGTGTCAAAACATGATTTTCAGCAGAAATAAACATGTTTCTGCAAGTTTGGTCACCCCCATGTAAGTTATGGGGCAGTAACAGCACACTTTTGAAAACGTGTTTTTCAGCCTGAAATAAACACGTTTTTTCAGACAACTGAATCCCTATGTAACTGCAAGACTCAGAAGAGCCCACACACTCAGCTCTTAACCCCAGTGTGCAGAAAGTGTCAAAACATGATTTTCAGCAGAAATAAACATGTTTCTGCAAGTTTGGTCACCCCCATGTAAGTTATGGGGCAGTAACAGCACACTTTTGAAAACGTGTTTTTCAGCCCGAAATAAACGCGTTTTTTCAGACAACTGAATCCCTATGTAACTGCAAGGCTCAAAAGAGCCCACACACTCAGCTCTTAACCCCAGTGTGCAGAAAGTGTCAAAACATGAATTTCAGCAGAAATAAACATGTTTCTGCAAGTTTGATCACCCCCATGTAAGTTATGGGGCAGTAACAGCACACTTTTGAAAACGTGTTTTTCAGCCCGAAATAAACGCGTTTTTTCAGACAACTGAATCCCTATGTAACTGCAAGGCTCAAAAGAGCCCACACACTCAGCTCTTAACCCCAGTGTGCAGAAAGTGTCAAAACATGATTTTCAGCAGAAATAAACATGTTTCTGCAAGTTTGGTCACCCCCATGTAAGTTATGGGGCAGTAACAGCACACTTTTGAAAACGTGTTTTTCAGCCCGAAATAAACGCGTTTTTTCAGACAACTGAATCCCTATGTAACTGCAAGACTCAGAAGAGCCCACACACTCAGCTCTTAACCCCAGTGTGCAGAAAGTGTCAAAACGTGTTTTTCAGCAGAAATAAACATGTTTCTGCAAGTATGGTCACCCCCATGTAAGTTATGGGGCAGTAACAGCACACTTTTGAAAACGTGTTTTTCAGCCTGAAATAAACACGTTTTTTCAGACAACTGAATCCCTATGTAACTGCAAGACTCAGAAGAGCCCACACACTCAGCTCTTAACCCCAGTGTGCAGAAAGTGTCAAAACGTGTTTTTCAGCAGAAATAAACATGTTTCTGCAAGTTTGGTCACCCCCATGTAAGTTATGGGGCAGTAACAGCACACTTTTGAAAACGTGTTTTTCAGCCCGAAATAAACGCGTTTTTTCAGACAACTGAATCCCTATGTAACTGCAAGGCTCAAAAGAGCCCACACACTCAGCTCTTAACCCCAGTGTGCAGAAAGTGTCAAAACGTGTTTTTCAGCAGAAATAAACATGTTTCTGCAAGTTTGGTCACCCCCATGTAAGTTATGGGGCAGTAACAGCACACTTTTGAAAACGTGTTTTTCAGCCCGAAATAAACGCGTTTTTTCAGACAACTGAATCCCTATGTAACTGCAAGACTCAGAAGAGCCCACACACTCAGCTCTTAACCCCAGTGTGCAGAAAGTGTCAAAACATGATTTTCAGCAGAAATAAACATGTTTCTGCAAGTTTGGTCACCCCCATGTAAGTTATGGGGCAGTAACAGCACACTTTTGAAAACGTGTTTTTCAGCCTGAAATAAACACGTTTTTTCAGACAACTGAATCCCTATGTAACTGCAAGACTCAGAAGAGCCCACACACTCAGCTCTTAACCCCAGTGTGCAGAAAGTGTCAAAACATGATTTTCAGCAGAAATAAACATGTTTCTGCAAGTTTGGTCACCCCCATGTAAGTTATGGGGCAGTAACAGCACACTTTTGAAAACGTGTTTTTCAGCCTGAAATAAACACGTTTTTTCAGACAACTGAATCCCTATGTAACTGCAAGACTCAGAAGAGCCCACACACTCAGCTCTTAACCCCAGTGTGCAGAAAGTGTCAAAACGTGTTTTTCAGCAGAAATAAACATGTTTCTGCAAGTTTGGTCACCCCCATGTAAGTTATGGGGCAGTAACAGCACACTTTTGAAAACGTGTTTTTCAGCCCGAAATAAACGCGTTTTTTCAGACAACTGAATCCCTATGTAACTGCAAGGCTCAAAAGAGCCCACACACTCAGCTCTTAACCCCAGTGTGCAGAAAGTGTCAAAACGTGTTTTTCAGCAGAAATAAACATGTTTCTGCAAGTTTGGTCACCCCCATGTAAGTTATGGGGCAGTAACAGCACACTTTTGAAAACGTGTTTTTCAGCCCGAAATAAACGCGTTTTTTCAGACAACTGAATCCCTATGTAACTGCAAGACTCAGAAGAGCCCACACACTCAGCTCTTAACCCCAGTGTGCAGAAAGTGTCAAAACATGATTTTCAGCAGAAATAAACATGTTTCTGCAAGTTTGGTCACCCCCATGTAAGTTATGGGGCAGTAACAGCACACTTTTGAAAACGTGTTTTTCAGCCTGAAATAAACACGTTTTTTCAGACAACTGAATCCCTATGTAACTGCAAGACTCAGAAGAGCCCACACACTCAGCTCTTAACCCCAGTGTGCAGAAAGTGTCAAAACATGATTTTCAGCAGAAATAAACATGTTTCTGCAAGTTTGGTCACCCCCATGTAAGTTATGGGGCAGTAACAGCACACTTTTGAAAACGTGTTTTTCAGCCCGAAATAAACGCGTTTTTTCAGACAACTGAATCCCTATGTAACTGCAAGGCTCAAAAGAGCCCACACACTCAGCTCTTAACCCCAGTGTGCAGAAAGTGTCAAAACGTGTTTTTCAGCAGAAATAAACATGTTTCTGCAAGTTTGGTCACCCCCATGTAAGTTATGGGGCAGTAACGGCACACTTTTGAAAACGTGTTTTTCAGCCCGAAATAAACGCGTTTTTTCAGACAACTGAATCCCTATGTAACTGCAAGGCTCAAAAGAGCCCACACACTCAGCTCTTAACCCCAGTGTGCAGAAAGTGTCAAAACATGATTTTCAGCAGAAATAAACATGTTTCTGCAAGTTTGGTCACCCCCATGTAAGTTATGGGGCAGTAACAGCACACTTTTGAAAACGTGTTTTTCAGCCCGAAATAAACGCGATTTTTCAGACAACTGAATCCCTATGTAACTGCAAGACTCAGAAGAGCCCACACACTCAGCTCTTAACCCCAGTGTGCAGAAAGTGTCAAAACATGATTTTCAGCAGAAATAAACATGTTTCTGCAAGTTTGGTCACCCCCATGTAAGTTATGGGGCAGTAACAGCACACTTTTTAAAACGTGTTTTTCAGCCCGAAATAAACGCGTTTTTTCAGACAACTGAATCCCTATGTAACTGCAAGACTCAGAAGAGCCCACACACTCAGCTCTTAACCCCAGTGTGCAGAAAGTGTCAAAACATGATTTTCAGCAGAAATAAACATGTTTCTGCAAGTTTGGTCACCCCCATGTAAGTTATGGGGCAGTAACAGCACACTTTTGAAAACGTGTTTTTCAGCCCGAAATAAACGCGTTTTTTCAGACAACTGAATCCCTATGTAACTGCAAGACTCAGAAGAGCCCACACACTCAGCTCTTAACCCCAGTGTGCAGAAAGTGTCAAAACGTGTTTTTCAGCAGAAATAAACATGTTTCTGCAAGTTTGGTCACCCCCATGTAAGTTATGGGGCAGTAACAGCACACTTTTGAAAACGTGTTTTTCAGCCCGAAATAAACGCGTTTTTTCAGACAACTGAATCCCTATGTAACTGCAAGGCTCAAAAGAGCCCACACACTCAGCTCTTAACCCCAGTGTGCAGAAAGTGTCAAAACGTGTTTTTCAGCAGAAATAAACATGTTTCTGCAAGTTTGGTCACCCCCATGTAAGTTATGCGGCAGTAACAGCACACTTTTGAAAACGTGTTTTTCAGCCCGAAATAAACGCGTTTTTTCAGACAACTGAATCCCTATGTAACTGCAAGACTCAGAAGAGCCCACACACTCAGCTCTTAACCCCAGTGTGCAGAAAGTGTCAAAACATGATTTTCAGCAGAAATAAACATGTTTCTGCAAGTTTGGTCACCCCCATGTAAGTTATGGGGCAGTAACAGCACACTTTTGAAAACGTGTTTTTCAGCCCGAAATAAACGCGTTTTTTCAGACAACTGAATCCCTATGTAACTGCAAGACTCAGAAGAGCCCACACACTCAGCTCTTAACCCCAGTGTGCAGAAAGTGTCAAAACGTGTTTTTCAGCAGAAATAAACATGTTTCTGCAAGTTTGGTCACCCCCATGTAAGTTATGGGGCAGTAACAGCACACTTTTGAAAACGTGTTTTTCAGCCCGAAATAAACGCGTTTTTTCAGACAACTGAATCCCTATGTAACTGCAAGACTCAGAAGAGCCCACACACTCAGCTCTTAACCCCAGTGTGCAGAAAGTGTCAAAACATGATTGTCAGCAGAAATAAACATGTTTCTGCAAGTTTGGTCACCCCCATGTAAGTTATGGGGCAGTCACAGCACACTTTTGAAAACGTGTTATTCAGCCCGAAATAAACACGTTTTTTCAGACAACTGAATCCCTATGTAACTGCAAGGCTCAAAAGAGCCCACACACTCAGCTCTTAACCCCAGTGTGCAGAAAGTGTCAAAACGTGTTTTTCAGCAGAAATAAACATGTTTCTGCAAGTTTGGTCACCCCCATGTAAGTTATGGGGCAGTAACAGCACACTTTTGAAAACGTGTTTTTCAGCCCGAAATAAACGCGTTTTTTCAGACAACTGAATCCCTATGTAACTGCAAGACTCAGAAGAGCCCACACACTCAGCTCTTAACCCCAGTGTGCAGAAAGTGTCAAAACGTGTTTTTCAGCAGAAATAAACATGTTTCTGCAAGTTTGGTCACCCCCATGTAAGTTATGGGGCAGTAACAGCACACTTTTGAAAACGTGTTTTTCAGCCTGAACTAAACACGTTTTTTCAGACAACTGAATCCCTATGTAACTGCAAGACTCAGAAGAGCCCACACACTCAGCTCTTAACCCCAGTGTGCAGAAAGTGTCAAAACATGATTTTCAGCAGAAATAAACATGTTTCTGCAAGTTTGGTCACCCCCATGTAAGTTATGGGGCAGTAACAGCACACTTTTGAAAACGTGTTTTTCAGCCCGAAATAAACGCGTTTTTTCAGACAACTGAATCCCTATGTAACTGCAAGGCTCAAAAGAGCCCACACACTCAGCTCTTAACCCCAGTGTGCAGAAAGTGTCAAAACGTGTTTTTCAGCAGAAATAAACATGTTTCTGCAAGTTTGGTCACCCCCATGTAAGTTATGGGGCAGTAACAGCACACTTTTGAAAACGTGTTTTTCAGCAAGAAATAAACACGTTTTTTCAGACAACTGAATCCCTATGTAACTGCAAGACTCAGAAGAGCCCACACACTCAGCTCTTAACCCCAGTGTGCAGAAAGTGTCAAAACATGATTTTCAGCAGAAATAAACATGTTTCTGCAAGTTTGGTCACCCCCATGTAAGTTATGGGGCAGTAACAGCACACTTTTGAAAACGTGTTTTTCAGCCCGAAATAAACGCGTTTTTTCAGACAACTGAATCCCTATGTAACTGCAAGGCTCAAAAGAGCCCACACACTCAGCTCTTAACCCCAGTGTGCAGAAAGTGTCAAAACGTGTTTTTCAGCAGAAATAAACATGTTTCTGCAAGTTTGGTCACCCCCATGTAAGTTATGGGGCAGTAACAGCACACTTTTGAAAACGTGTTTTTCAGCCCGAAATAAACGCGTTTTTTCAGACATCTGAATCCCTATGTAACTGCAAGGCTCAAAAGAGCCCACACACTCAGCTCTTAACCCCAGTGTGCAGAAAGTGTCAAAACATGATTTTCAGCAGAAATAAACATGTTTCTGCAAGTTTGGTCACCCCCATGTAAGTTATGGGGCAGTAACAGCACACTTTTGAAAACGTGTTTTTCAGCCCGAAATAAACGCGTTTTTTCAGACAACTGAATCCCTATGTAACTGCAAGAATCAGGAGAGCCCACACACTCAGCTCTTAACCCCAGTGTGCAGAAAGTGTCAAAACGTGTTTTTCAGCAGAAATAAACATGTTTCTGCAAGTTTGGTCACCCCCATGTAAGTTATGGGGCAGTAACAGCACACTTTTGAAAACGTGTTTTTCAGCCCGAAATAAACGCGTTTTTTCAGACAACTGAATCCCTATGTAACTGCAAGGCTCAAAAGAGCCCACACACTCAGCTCTTAACCCCAGTGTGCAGAAAGTGTCAAAACGTGTTTTTCAGCAGAAATAAACATGTTTCTGCAGGTTTGGTCACCCCCATGTAAGTTATGGGGCAGTAACAGCACACTTTTGAAAACGTGTTTTTCAGCCCGAAATAAACGCGTTTTTTCAGACAACTGAATCCCTATGTAACTGCAAGACTCAGAAGAGCCCACACACTCAGCTCTTAACCCCAGTGTGCAGAAAGTGTCAAAACGTGATTTTCAGCAGAAATAAACATGTTTCTGCAAGTTTGGTCACCCCCATGTAAGTTATGGGGCAGTAACAGCACACTTTTGAAAACGTGTTTTTCAGCCCGAAATAAACGCGTTTTTTCAGACAACTGAATCCCTATGTAAGTGCAAGGCTCAAAAGAGCCCACACACTCAGCTCTTAACCCCAGTGTGCAGAAAGTGTCAAAACGTGTTTTTCAGCAGAAATAAACATGTTTCTGCAAGTTTGGTCACCCCCATGTAAGTTATGGGGCAGTAACAGCACACTTTTGAAAACGTGTTTTTCAGCCCGAAATCAACGCGTTTTTTCAGACAACTGAATCCCTATGTAACTGCAAGACTCAGAAGAGCCCACACACTCAGCTCTTAACCCCAGTGTGCAGAAAGTGTCAAAACGTGTTTTTCAGCAGAAATAAACATGTTTCTGCAAGTTTGGTCACCCCCATGTAAGTTATGGGGCAGTAACAGCACACTTTTGAAAACGTGTTTTTCAGCCCGAAATAAACGCGTTTTTTCAGACAACTGAATCCCTATGTAACTGCAAGGCTCAAAAGAGCCCACACACTCAGCTCTTAACCCCAGTGTGCAGAAAGTGTCAAAACATGATTTTCAGCAGAAATAAACATGTTTCTGCAAGTTTGGTCACCCCCATATAAGTTATGGGGCAGTAACAGCACACTTTTGAAAACGTGTTTTTCAGCCCGAAATAAACGCGTTTTTTCAGACAACTGAATCCCTATGTAACTGCAAGACTCAGAAGAGCCCACACACTCAGCTCTTAACCCCAGTGTGCAGAAAGTGTCAAAACGTGTTTTTCAGCAGAAATAAACATGTTTCTGCAAGTTTGGTCACCCCCATGTAAGTTATGGGGCAGTAACAGCACACTTTTGAAAACGTGTTTTTCAGCCCGAAATAAACGCGTTTTTTCAGACAACTGAATCCCTATGTAACTGCAAGGCTCAAAAGAGCCCACACACTCAGCTCTTAACCCCAGTGTGCAGAAAGTGTCAAAACGTGTTTTTCAGCAGAAATAAACATGTTTCTGCAAGTTTGGTCACCCCCATGTAAGTTATGGGGCAGTAACAGCACACTTTTGAAAACGTGTTTTTCAGCCCGAAATAAACGCGTTTTTTCAGACAACTGAATCCCTAAGTAACTGCAAGACTCAGAAGAGCCCACACACTCAGCTCTTAACCCCAGTGTGCAGAAAGTGACAAAACATGATTTTCAGCAGAAATAAACATGTTTCTGCAAGTTTGGTCACCCCCATGTAAGTTATGGGGCAGTAACAGCACACTTTTGAAAACGTGTTTTTCAGCCCGAAATAAACGCGTTTTTTCAGACAACTGAATCCCTATGTAACTGCAAGACTCAGAAGAGCCCACACACTCAGCTCTTAACCCCAGTGTGCAGAAAGTGTCAAAACGTGTTTTTCAGCAGAAATAAACATGTTTCTGCAAGTTTGGTCACCCCCATGTAAGTTATGGGGCAGTAACAGCACACTTTTGAAAACGTGTTTTTCAGCCTGAAATAAACACGTTTTTTCACACAACTGAATCCCTATGTAACTGCAAGACTCAGAAGAGCCCACACACTCAGCTCTTAACCCCAGTGTGCAGAAAGTGTCAAAACATGATTTTCAGCAGAAATAAACATGTTTCTGCAAGTTTGGTCAACCCCATGTAAGTTATGGGGCAGTAACAGCACACTTTTGAAAACGTGTTTTTCAGCCCGAAATAAACGCGTTTTTTCAGACAACTGAATCCCTATGTAACTGCAAGGCTCAAAAGAGCCCACACACTCAGCTCTTAACCCCTGTGTGCAGAAAGTGTCAAAACATGTTTTTCAGCAGAAATAAACATGTTTCTGCAAGTTTGGTCACCCCCATGTAAGTTATGGGGCAGTAACAGCACACTTTTGAAAACGTGTTTTTCAGCCCGAAATAAACGCGTTTTTTCAGACAACTGAATCCCTATGTAACTGCAAGACTCAGAAGAGCCCACACACTCAGCTCTTAACCCCAGTGTGCAGAAAGTGTCAAAACGTTTTTTTCAGCAGAAATAAACATGTTTCTGCAAGTTTGGTCACCCCCATGTAAGTTATGGGGCAGTAACAGCACACTTTTGAAAACGTGTTTTTCAGCCCGAAATAAACGCGTTTTTTCAGACAACTGAATCCCTATGTAACTGCAAGACTCAGAAGAGCCCACACACTCAGCTCTTAACCCCAGTGTGCAGAAAGTGTCAAAACGTGTTTTTCAGCAGAAATAAACATGTTTCTGCAAGTTTGGTCAACCCCATGTAAGTTATGGGGCAGTAACAGCACACTTTTGAAAACGTGTTTTTCAGCCCGAAATAAACGCGTTTTTTCAGACAACTGAATCCCTATGTAACTGCAAGGCTCAAAAGAGCCCACACACTCAGCTCTTAACCCCAGTGTGCAGAAAGTGTCAAAACATGTTTTTCAGCAGAAATAAACATGTTTCTGCAAGTTTGGTCACCCCCATGTAAGTTATGGGGCAGTAACAGCACACTTTTGAAAACGTGTTTTTCAGCCCGAAATAAACGCGTTTTTTCAGACAACTGAATCCCTATGTAACTGCAAGGCTCAAAAGAGCCCACACACTCAGCTCTTAACCCCAGTGTGCAGAAAGTGTCAAAACATGTTTTTCAGCAGAAATAAACATGTTTCTGCAAGTTTGGTCACCCCCATGTAAGTTATGGGGCAGTAACAGCACACTTTTGAAAACGTGTTTTTCAGCCCGAAATAAACGCGTTTTTTCAGACAACTGAATCCCTATGTAACTGCAAGGCTCAAAAGAGCCCACACACTCAGCTCTTAACCCCAGTGTGCAGAAAGTGTCAAAACATGATTTTCAGCAGAAATAAACATGTTTCTGCAAGTTTGGTCACCCCCATGTAAGTTATGGGGCAGTAACAGCACACTTTTGAAAACGTGTTTTTCAGCCCGAAATAAACGCGTTTTTTCAGACAACTGAATCCCTATGTAACTGCAAGACTCAAAAGAGCCCACACACTCACCTCTTAACCCCAGTGTGCAGAAAGTGTCAAACCATGTTTTTCAGCAGAAATAAACATGTTTCTGCAAGTTTGGTCACCCCCATGTAAGTTATGGGGCAGTAACAGCACACTTTTGAAAACGTGTTTTTCAGCCCGAAATAAACGCGTTTTTTCAGACAACTGAATCCCTATGTAACTGCAAGACTCAGAAGAGCCCACACACTCAGCTCTTAACCCCAGTGTGCAGAAAGTGTCAAAACGTGTTTTTCAGCAGAAATAAACATGTTTCTGCAAGTTTGGTCACCCCCATGTAAGTTATGGGGCAGTAACAGCACACTTTTGAAAACGTGTTTTTCAGCCTGAAATAAACACGTTTTTTCAGACAACTGAATCCCTATGTAACTGCAAGACTCAGAAGAGCCCACACACTCAGCTCTTAACCCCAGTGTTCAGAAAGTGTCAAAACATGATTTTCAGCAGAAATAAACATGTCCTGCAAGTTTGGTCACCCCCATGTAAGTTATGGGGCAGTAACAGCACACTTTTGAAAACGTGTTTTTCAGCCCGAAATAAACGCGTTTTTTCAGACAACTCAATCCCTATGTAACTGCAAGGCTCAAAAGAGCCCACACACTCAGCTCTTAAACCCAGTGTGCAGAAAGTGTCAAAACGTGATTTTCAGCAGAAATAAACATGTTTCTGCAAGTTTGGTCAACCCCATGTAAGTTATGGGGCAATAACAGCACACTTTTGAAAACGTGTTTTTCAGCCCGAAATAAACGCGTTTTTTCAGACAACTGAATCCCTATGTAACTGCAAGACTCAGAAGAGCCCACACACTCAGCTCTTAACCCCAGTGTGCAGAAAGTGTCAAAACATGTTTTTCAGCAGAAATAAACATGTTTCTGCAAGTTTGGTCACCCCCATGTAAGTTATGGGGCAGTAACAGCACACTTTTGAAAACGTGTTTTTCAGCCCGAAATAAACGCGTTTTTTCAGACAACTGAATCTCTATGTAACTGCAAGACTCAGAAGAGCCCACACACTCAGCTCTTAACCCCAGTGTGCAGAAAGTGTCAAAACGTGATTTTCAGCAGAAATAAACATGTTTCTGCAAGTTTGGTCACCCCCATGTAAGTTATGGGGCAGTAACAGCACACTTTTGAAAACGTGTTTTTCAGCCCGAAATAAACGCGTTTTTTCAGACAACTGAATCCCTATGTAACTGCAAGACTCAGAAGAGCCCACACACTCAGCTCTTAACCCCAGTGTGCAGAAAGTGTCAAAACGTGTTTTTCAGCAGAAATAAACATGTTTCTGCAAGTTTGGTCACCCCCATGTAAGTTATGGGGCAGTAACAGCACACTTTTGAAAACGTGTTTTTCAGCCTGAAATAAACACGTTTTTTCAGACAACTGAATCCCTATGTAACTGCAAGACTCAGAAGAGCCCACACACTCAGCTCTTAACCCCAGTGTGCAGAAAGTGTCAAAACATGATTTTCAGCAGAAATAAACATGTTTCTGCAAGTTTGGTCACCCCCATGTAAGTTATGGGGCAGTAACAGCACACTTTTTAAAACGTGTTTTTCAGCCCGAAATAAACGCGTTTTTTCAGACAACTGAATCCCTATGTAACTGCAAGGCTCAAAAGAGCCCACACACTCAGCTCTTAACCCCAGTGTGCAGAAAGTGTCAAAACGTGATTTTCAGCAGAAATAAACATGTTTCTGCAAGTTTGGTCAACCCCATGTAAGTTATGGGGCAGTAACAGCACACTTTTGAAAACGTGTTTTTCAGCCCGAAATAAACGCGTTTTTTCAGACAACTGAATCCCTATGTAACTGCAAGACTCAGAAGAGCCCACACACTCAGCTCTTAACCCCAGTGTGCAGAAAGTGTCAAAACATGTTTTTCAGCAGAAATAAACATGTTTCTGCAAGTTTGGTCACCCCCATGTAAGTTATGGGGCAGTAACAGCACACTTTTGAAAACGTGTTTTTCAGCCCGAAATAAACGCGTTTTTTCAGACAACTGAATCCCTATGTAACTGCAAGACTCAGAAGAGCCCACACACTCAGCTCTTAACCCCAGTGTGCAGAAAGTGTCAAAACGTGATTTTCAGCAGAAATAAACCTGTTTCTGCAAGTTTGGTCACCCCCATGTAAGTTATGGGGCAGTAACAGCACACTTTTGAAAACGTGTTTTTCAGCCCGAAATAAACGCGTTTTTTCAGACAACTGAATCCCTATGTAACTGCAAGGCTCAAAAGAGCCCACACACTCAGCTCTTAACCCCAGTGTGCAGAAAGTGTCAAAACATGATTTTCAGCAGAAATAAACATGTTTCTGCAAGTTTGGTCACCCCCATGTAAGTTATGGGGCAGTAACAGCACACTTTTGAAAACGTGTTTTTCAGCCCGAAATAAACGCGTTTTTTCAGACAACTGAATCCCTATGTAACTGCAAGACTCAGAAGAGCCCACACACTCAGCTCTTAACCCCAGTGTGCAGAAAGTGTCAAAACATGATTTTCAGCAGAAATAAACATGTTTCTGCAAGTTTGGTCACCCCCATGTAAGTTATGGGGCAGTAACAGCACACTTTTGAAAACGTGTTTTTCAGCCCGAAATAAACGCGTTTTTTCAGACAACTGAATCCCTATGTAACTGCAAGGCTCAAAAGAGCCCACACACTCAGCTCTTAACCCCAGTGTGCAGAAAGTGTCAAAACATGATTTTCAGCAGAAATAAACATGTTTCTGCAAGTTTGGTCAACCCCATGTAAGTTATGGGGCAGTAACAGCACACTTTTGAAAACGTGTTTTTCAGCCCGAAATAAACGCGTTTTTTCAGACAACTGAATCCCTATGTAACTGCAAGGCTCAAAAGAGCCCACACACTCAGCTCTTAACCCCAGTGTGCAGAAAGTGTCAAAACGTGTTTTTCAGCAGAAATAAACATGTTTCTGCAAGTTTGGTCACCCCCATGTAAGTTATGGGGCAGTAACAGCACACTTTTGAAAACGTGTTTTTCAGCCCGAAATAAACGCGTTTTTTCAGACAACTGAATCCCTATGTAACTGCAAGACTCAGAAGAGCCCACACACTCAGCTCTTAACCCCAGTGTGCAGAAAGTGTCAAAACATGATTTTCAGCAGAAATAAACATGTTTCTGCAAGTTTGGTCACCCCCATGTAAGTTATGGGGCAGTAACAGCACACTTTTGAAAACGTGTTTTTCAGCCCGAAATAAACGCGTTTTTTCAGACAACTGAATCCCTATGTAACTGCAAGACTCAGAAGAGCCCACACACTCAGCTCTTAACCCCAGTGTGCAGAAAGTGTCAAAACGTGTTTTTCAGCAGAAATAAACATGTTTCTGCAAGTTTGGTCAACCCCATGTAAGTTATGGGGCAGTAACAGCACACTTTTGAAAACGTGTTTTTCAGCCCGAAATAAACGCGTTTTTTCAGACAACTGAATCCCTATGTAACTGCAAGGCTCAAAAGAGCCCACACACTCAGCTCTTAACCCCAGTGTGCAGAAAGTGTCAAAACGTGTTTTTCAGCAGAAATAAACATGTTTCTGCAAGTTTGGTCACCCCCATGTAAGTTATGGGGCAGTAACAGCACACTTTTGAAAACGTGTTTTTCAGCCCGAAATAAACGCGTTTTTTCAGACAACTGAATCCCTATGTAACTGCAAGGCTCAAAAGAGCCCACACACTCAGCTCTTAACCCCAGTGTGCAGAAAGTGTCAAAACATGAATTTCAGCAGAAATAAACATGTTTCTGCAAGTTTGGTCACCCCCATGTAAGTTATGGGGCAGTAACAGCACACTTTTGAAAACGTGTTTTTCAGCCCGAAATAAACGCGTTTTTTCAGACAACTGAATCCCTATGTAACTGCAAGGCTCAAAAGAGCCCACACACTCAGCTCTTAACCCCAGTGTGCAGAAAGTGTCAAAACATGATTTTCAGCAGAAATAAACATGTTTCTGCAAGTTTGGTCACCCCCATGTAAGTTATGGGGCAGTAACAGCACACTTTTGAAAACGTGTTTTTCAGCCCGAAATAAACGCGTTTTTTCAGACAACTGAATCCCTATGTAACTGCAAGACTCAGAAGAGCCCACACACTCAGCTCTTAACCCCAGTGTGCAGAAAGTGTCAAAACGTGTTTTTCAGCAGAAATAAACATGTTTCTGCAAGTTTGGTCACCCCCATGTAAGTTATGGGGCAGTAACAGCACACTTTTGAAAACGTGTTTTTCAGCCTGAAATAAACACGTTTTTTCAGACAACTGAATCCCTATGTAACTGCAAGACTCAGAAGAGCCCACACACTCAGCTCTTAACCCCAGTGTGCAGAAAGTGTCAAAACGTGTTTTTCAGCAGAAATAAACATGTTTCTGCAAGTTTGGTCACCCCCATGTAAGTTATGGGGCAGTAACAGCACACTTTTGAAAACGTGTTTTTCAGCCCGAAATAAACGCGTTTTTTCAGACAACTGAATCCCTATGTAACTGCAAGGCTCAAAAGAGCCCACACACTCAGCTCTTAACCCCAGTGTGTAGAAAGTGTCAAAACATGATTTTCAGCAGAAATAAACATGTTTCTGCAAGTTTGGTCACCCCCATGTAAGTTATGGGGCAGTAACAGCACACTTTTGAAAACGTGTTTTTCAGCCCGAAATAAACACGTTTTTTCAGACAACTGAATCCCTATGTAACTGCAAGGCTCAAAAGAGCCCACACACTCAGCTCTTAACCCCAGTGTGCAGAAAGTGTCAAAACGTGTTTTTCAGCAGAAATAAACATGTTTCTGCAAGTTTGGTCACCCCCATGTAAGTTATGGGGCAGTAACAGCACACTTTTGAAAACGTGTTTTTCAGCCCGAAATAAACGCGTTTTTTCAGACAACTGAATCCCTATGTAACTGCAAGACTCAGAAGAGCCCACACACTCAGCTCTTAACCCCAGTGTGCAGAAAGTGTCAAAACATGATTTTCAGCAGAAATAAACATGTTTCTGCAAGTTTGGTCACCCCCATGTAAGTTATGGGGCAGTAACAGCACACTTTTGAAAACGTGTTTTTCAGCCCGAAATAAACGCGTTTTTTCAGACAACTGAATCCCTATGTAACTGCAAGGCTCAAAAGAGCCCACACACTCAGCTCTTAACCCCAGTGTGCAGAAAGTGTCAAAACGTGTTTTTCAGCAGAAATAAACATGTTTCTGCAAGTTTGGTCACCCCCATGTAAGTTATGGGGCAGTAACAGCACACTTTTGAAAACGTGTTTTTCAGCCCGAAATAAACGCGTTTTTTCAGACAACTGAATCCCTATGTAACTGCAAGGCTCAAAAGAGCCCACACACTCAGCTCTTAACCCCAGTGTGCAGAAAGTGTCAAAACATGATTTTCAGCAGAAATAAACATGTTTCTGCAAGTTTGGTCACCCCCATGTAAGTTATGGGGCAGTAACAGCACACTTTTGAAAACATGTTTTTCAGCCCGAAATAAACGCGATTTTTCAGACAACTGAATCCCTATGTAACTGCAAGACTCAGAAGAGCCCACACACTCAGCTCTTAACCCCAGTGTGCAGAAAGTGTCAAAACATGATTTTCAGCAGAAATAAACATGTTTCTGCAAGTTTGGTCACCCCCATGTAAGTTATGGGGCAGTAACAGCACACTTTTTAAAACGTGTTTTTCAGCCCGAAATAAACGCGTTTTTTCAGACAACTGAATCCCTATGTAACTGCAAGACTCAGAAGAGCCCACACACTCAGCTCTTAACCCCAGTGTGCAGAAAGTGTCAAAACATGATTTTCAGCAGAAATAAACATGTTTCTGCAAGTTTGGTCACCCCCATGTAAGTTATGGGGCAGTAACAGCACACTTTTGAAAACGTGTTTTTCAGCCCGAAATAAACGCGTTTTTTCAGACAACTGAATCCCTATGTAACTGCAAGACTCAGAAGAGCCCACACACTCAGCTCTTAACCCCAGTGTGCAGAAAGTGTCAAAACGTGTTTTTCAGCAGAAATAAACATGTTTCTGCAAGTTTGGTCACCCCCATGTAAGTTATGGGGCAGTAACAGCACACTTTTGAAAACGTGTTTTTCAGCCCGAAATAAACGCGTTTTTTCAGACAACTGAATCCCTATGTAACTGCAAGGCTCAAAAGAGCCCACACACTCAGCTCTTAACCCCAGTGTGCAGAAAGTGTCAAAACGTGTTTTTCAGCAGAAATAAACATGTTTCTGCAAGTTTGGTCACCCCCATGTAAGTTATGCGGCAGTAACAGCACACTTTTGAAAACGTGTTTTTCAGCCCGAAATAAACGCGTTTTTTCAGACAACTGAATCCCTATGTAACTGCAAGACTCAGAAGAGCCCACACACTCAGCTCTTAACCCCAGTGTGCAGAAAGTGTCAAAACATGATTTTCAGCAGAAATAAACATGTTTCTGCAAGTTTGGTCACCCCCATGTAAGTTATGGGGCAGTAACAGCACACTTTTGAAAACGTGTTTTTCAGCCCGAAATAAACGCGTTTTTTCAGACAACTGAATCCCTATGTAACTGCAAGACTCAGAAGAGCCCACACACTCAGCTCTTAACCCCAGTGTGCAGAAAGTGTCAAAACGTGTTTTTCAGCAGAAATAAACATGTTTCTGCAAGTTTGGTCACCCCCATGTAAGTTATGGGGCAGTAACAGCACACTTTTGAAAACGTGTTTTTCAGCCCGAAATAAACGCGTTTTTTCAGACAACTGAATCCCTATGTAACTGCAAGACTCAGAAGAGCCCACACACTCAGCTCTTAACCCCAGTGTGCAGAAAGTGTCAAAACATGATTGTCAGCAGAAATAAACATGTTTCTGCAAGTTTGGTCACCCCCATGTAAGTTATGGGGCAGTCACAGCACACTTTTGAAAACGTGTTATTCAGCCCGAAATAAACACGTTTTTTCAGACAACTGAATCCCTATGTAACTGCAAGGCTCAAAAGAGCCCACACACTCAGCTCTTAACCCCAGTGTGCAGAAAGTGTCAAAACGTGTTTTTCAGCAGAAATAAACATGTTTCTGCAAGTTTGGTCACCCCCATGTAAGTTATGGGGCAGTAACAGCACACTTTTGAAAACGTGTTTTTCAGCCCGAAATAAACGCGTTTTTTCAGACAACTGAATCCCTATGTAACTGCAAGACTCAGAAGAGCCCACACACTCAGCTCTTAACCCCAGTGTGCAGAAAGTGTCAAAACGTGTTTTTCAGCAGAAATAAACATGTTTCTGCAAGTTTGGTCACCCCCATGTAAGTTATGGGGCAGTAACAGCACACTTTTGAAAACGTGTTTTTCAGCCTGAACTAAACACGTTTTTTCAGACAACTGAATCCCTATGTAACTGCAAGACTCAGAAGAGCCCACACACTCAGCTCTTAACCCCAGTGTGCAGAAAGTGTCAAAACATGATTTTCAGCAGAAATAAACATGTTTCTGCAAGTTTGGTCACCCCCATGTAAGTTATGGGGCAGTAACAGCACACTTTTGAAAACGTGTTTTTCAGCCCGAAATAAACGCGTTTTTTCAGACAACTGAATCCCTATGTAACTGCAAGGCTCAAAAGAGCCCACACACTCAGCTCTTAACCCCAGTGTGCAGAAAGTGTCAAAACGTGTTTTTCAGCAGAAATAAACATGTTTCTGCAAGTTTGGTCACCCCCATGTAAGTTATGGGGCAGTAACAGCACACTTTTGAAAACGTGTTTTTCAGCAAGAAATAAACACGTTTTTTCAGACAACTGAATCCCTATGTAACTGCAAGACTCAGAAGAGCCCACACACTCAGCTCTTAACCCCAGTGTGCAGAAAGTGTCAAAACATGATTTTCAGCAGAAATAAACATGTTTCTGCAAGTTTGGTCACCCCCATGTAAGTTATGGGGCAGTAACAGCACACTTTTGAAAACGTGTTTTTCAGCCCGAAATAAACGCGTTTTTTCAGACAACTGAATCCCTATGTAACTGCAAGGCTCAAAAGAGCCCACACACTCAGCTCTTAACCCCAGTGTGCAGAAAGTGTCAAAACGTGTTTTTCAGCAGAAATAAACATGTTTCTGCAAGTTTGGTCACCCCCATGTAAGTTATGGGGCAGTAACAGCACACTTTTGAAAACGTGTTTTTCAGCCCGAAATAAACGCGTTTTTTCAGACATCTGAATCCCTATGTAACTGCAAGGCTCAAAAGAGCCCACACACTCAGCTCTTAACCCCAGTGTGCAGAAAGTGTCAAAACATGATTTTCAGCAGAAATAAACATGTTTCTGCAAGTTTGGTCACCCCCATGTAAGTTATGGGGCAGTAACAGCACACTTTTGAAAACGTGTTTTTCAGCCCGAAATAAACGCGTTTTTTCAGACAACTGAATCCCTATGTAACTGCAAGAATCAGAAGAGCCCACACACTCAGCTCTTAACCCCAGTGTGCAGAAAGTGTCAAAACGTGTTTTTCAGCAGAAATAAACATGTTTCTGCAAGTTTGGTCACCCCCATGTAAGTTATGGGGCAGTAACAGCACACTTTTGAAAACGTGTTTTTCAGCCCGAAATAAACGCGTTTTTTCAGACAACTGAATCCCTATGTAACTGCAAGGCTCAAAAGAGCCCACACACTCAGCTCTTAACCCCAGTGTGCAGAAAGTGTCAAAACATGATTTTCAGCAGAAATAAACATGTTTCTGCAAGTTTGGTCACCCCCATGTAAGTTATGGGGCAGTAACAGCACACTTTTGAAAACGTGTTTTTCAGCCCGAAATAAACGCGTTTTTTCAGACAACTGAATCCCTATGTAACTGCAAGGCTCAAAAGAGCCCACACACTCAGCTCTTAACCCCAGTGTGCAGAAAGTGTCAAAACGTGTTTTTCAGCAGAAATAAACATGTTTCTGCAAGTTTGGTCACCCCCATGTAAGTTATGGGGCAGTAACAGCACACTTTTGAAAACGTGTTTTTCAGCCCGAAATAAACGCGTTTTTTCAGACATCTGAATCCCTATGTAACTGCAAGGCTCAAAAGAGCCCACACACTCAGCTCTTAACCCCAGTGTGCAGAAAGTGTCAAAACATGATTTTCAGCAGAAATAAACATGTTTCTGCAAGTTTGGTCACCCCCATGTAAGTTATGGGGCAGTAACAGCACACTTTTGAAAACGTGTTTTTCAGCCCGAAATAAACGCGTTTTTTCAGACAACTGAATCCCTATGTAACTGCAAGAATCAGAAGAGCCCACACACTCAGCTCTTAACCCCAGTGTGCAGAAAGTGTCAAAACGTGTTTTTCAGCAGAAATAAACATGTTTCTGCAAGTTTGGTCACCCCCATGTAAGTTATGGGGCAGTAACAGCACACTTTTGAAAACGTGTTTTTCAGCCCGAAATAAACGCGTTTTTTCAGACAACTGAATCCCTATGTAACTGCAAGGCTCAAAAGAGCCCACACACTCAGCTCTTAACCCCAGTGTGCAGAAAGTGTCAAAACATGATTTTCAGCAGAAATAAACATGTTTCTGCAAGTTTGGTCACCCCCATGTAAGTTATGGGGCAGTAACAGCACACTTTTGAAAACGTGTTTTTCATCCCGAAATAAACGCGATTTTTCAGACAACTGAATCCCTATGTAACTGCAAGACTCAGAAGAGCCCACACACTCAGCTCTTAACCCCAGTGTGCAGAAAGTGTCAAAACATGTTTTTCAGCAGAAATAAACATATTTCTGCAAGTTTGGTCACCCCCATGTAAGTTATGGGGCAGTAACAGCACACTTTTGAAAACGTGTTTTTCAGCCTGAAATAAACACGTTTTTTCAGACAACTGAATCCCTATGTAACTGCAAGACTCAGAAGAGCCCACACACTCAGCTCTTAACCCCAGTGTGCAGAAAGTGTCAAAACATGATTTTCAGCAGAAATAAACATGTTTCTGCAAGTTTGGTCACCCCCATGTAAGTTATGGGGCAGTAACAGCACACTTTTGAAAACGTGTTTTTCAGCCCGAAATAAACGCGTTTTTTCAGACAACTGAATCCCTATGTAACTGCAAGACTCAGAAGAGCCCACACACTCAGCTCTTAACCCCAGTGTGCAGAAAGTGTCAAAACATGATTTTCAGCAGAAATAAACATGTTTCTGCAAGTTTGGTCACCCCCATGTAAGTTATGGGGCAGTAACAGCACACTTTTGAAAACGTGTTTTTCAGCCCGAAATAAACGCGTTTTTTCAGACAACTGAATCCCTATGTAACTGCAAGACTCAGAAGAGCCCACACACTCAGCTCTTAACCCCAGTGTGCAGAAAGTGTCAAAACATGTTTTTCAGCAGAAATAAACATGTTTCTGCAAGTTTGGTCACCCCCATGTAAGTTATGGGGCAGTAACAGCACACTTTTGAAAACGTGTTTTTCAGCCTGAAATAAACACGTTTTTTCAGACAACTGAATCCCTATGTAACTGCAAGACTCAGAAGAGCCCACACACTCAGCTCTTAACCCCAGTGTGCAGAAAGTGTCAAAACATGTTTTTCAGCAGAAATAAACATGTTTCTGCAAGTTTGGTCACCCCCATGTAAGTTATGGGGCAGTAACAGCACACTTTTGAAAACGTGTTTTTCAGCCTGATATAAACACGTTTTTTCAGACAACTGAATCCCTATGTAACTGCAAGACTCAGAAGAGCCCATACACTCAGCTCTTAACCCCAGTGTGCAGAAAGTGTCAAAACATGATTTTCAGCAGAAATAAACATGTTTCTGCAAGTTTGGTCAACCCCATGTAAGTTATGGGGCAGTAACAGCACACTTTTGAAAACGTGTTTTTCAGCCCGAAATAAACGCGTTTTTTCAGACAACTGAATCCCTATGTAACTGCAAGGCTCAAAAGAGCCCACACACTCAGCTCTTAACCCCAGTGTGCAGAAAGTGTCAAAACATGTTTTTCAGCAGAAATAAACATGTTTCTGCAAGTTTGGTCACCCCCATGTAAGTTATGGGGCAGTAACAGCACACTTTTGAAAACGTGTTTTTCAGCCCGAAATAAACGCGTTTTTTCATACAACTGAATCCCTATGTAACTGCAAGACTCAGAAGAGCCCACACACTCAGCTCTTAACCCCAGTGTGCAGAAAGTGTCAAAACGTGTTTTTCAGCAGAAATAAACATGTTTCTGCAAGTTTGGTCACCCCCATGTAAGTTATGGGGCAGTAACAGCACACTTTTGAAAACGTGTTTTTCAGCCCGAAATAAACGCGTTTTTTCAGACAACTGAATCCCTATGTAACTGCAAGGCTCAAAAGAGCCCACACACTCAGCTCTTAACCCCAGTGTGCAGAAAGTGTCAAAACGTGTTTTTCAGCAGAAATAAACATGTTTCTGCAAGTTTGGTCACCCCCATGTAAGTTATGGGGCAGTAACAGCACACTTTTGAAAACGTGTTTTTCAGCCCGAAATAAACGCGTTTTTTCAGACAACTGAATCCCAATGTAACTGCAAGACTCAGAAGAGCCCACACACTCAGCTCTTAACCCCAGTGTGCAGAAAGTGTCAAAACATGTTTTTCAGCAGAAATAAACATGTTTCTGCAAGTTTGGTCACCCCCATGTAAGTTATGGGGCAGTAACAGCACACTTTTGAAAACGTGTTTTTCAGCCTGAAATAAACACGTTTTTTCAGACAACTGAATCCCTATGTAACTGCAAGGCTCAAAAGAGCCCACACACTCAGCTCTTAACCCCAGTGTGCAGAAAGTGTCAAAACATGTTTTTCAGCAGAAATAAACATGTTTCTGCAAGTTTGGTCACCCCCATGTAAGTTATGGGGCAGTAACAGCACACTTTTGAAAACGTGTTTTTCAGCCCGAAATAAACGCGTTTTTTCAGACAACTGAATCCCTATGTAACTGCAAGACTCAGAAGAGCCCACACACTCAGCTCTTAACCCCAGTGTGCAGAAAGTGTCAAAACGTGATTTTCAGCAGAAATAAACATGTTTCTGCAAGTTTGGTCACCCCCATGTAAGTTATGGGGCAGTAACAGCACACTTTTGAAAACGTGTTTTTCAGCCCGAAATAAACGCGTTTTTTCAGACAACTGAATCCCTATGTAACTGCAAGACTCAGAAGAGCCCACACACTCAGCTCTTAACCCCAGTGTGCAGAAAGTGTCAAAACGTGATTTTCAGCAGAAATAAACATGTTTCTGCAAGTTTGGTCACCCCCATGTAAGTTATGGGGCAGTAACAGCACACTTTTGAAAACGTGTTTTTCAGCCCGAAATAAACGCGTTTTTTCAGACAACTGAATCCCTATGTAACTGCAAGGCTCAAAAGAGCCCACACACTCAGCTCTTAACCCCAGTGTGCAGAAAGTGTCAAAACATGATTTTCAGCAGAAATAAACATGTTTCTGCAAGTTTGGTCACCCCCATGTAAGTTATGGGGCAGTAACAGCACACTTTTTAAAACGTGTTTTTCAGCCCGAAATAAACGCGTTTTTTCAGACAACTGAATCCCTATGTAACTGCAAGGCTCAAAAGAGCCCACACACTCAGCTCTTAACCCCAGTGTGCAGAAAGTGTCAAAACGTGTTTTTCAGCAGAAATAAACATGTTACTGCAAGTTTGGTCACCCCCTTGTAAGTTATGCGGCAGTAACAGCACACTTTTGAAAACGTGTTTTTCAGCCCGAAATAAACGCGTTTTTTCAGACAACTGAATCCCTATGTAACTGCAAGACTCAGAAGAGCCCACACACTCAGCTCTTAACCCCAGTGTGCAGAAAGTGTCAAAACATGATTTTCAGCAGAAATAAACATGTTTCTGCAAGTTTGGTCACCCCCATGTAAGTTATGGGGCAGTAACAGCACACTTTTGAAAACGTGTTTTTCAGCCCGAAATAAACGCGTTTTTTCAGACAACTGAATCCCTATGTAACTGCAAGACTCAGAAGAGCCCACACACTCAGCTCTTAACCCCAGTGTGCAGAAAGTGTCAAAACGTGTTTTTCAGCAGAAATAAACATGTTTCTGCAAGTTTGGTCACCCCCATGTAAGTTATGGGGCAGTAACAGCACACTTTTGAAAACGTGTTTTTCAGCCCGAAATAAACGCGTTTTTTCAGACAACTGAATCCCTATGTAACTGCAAGACTCAGAAGAGCCCACACACTCAGCTCTTAACCCCAGTGTGCAGAAAGTGTCAAAACATGATTTTCAGCAGAAATAAACATGTTTCTGCAAGTTTGGTCACCCCCATGTAAGTTATGGGGCAGTAACAGCACACTTTTGAAAACGTGTTTTTCAGCCCGAAATAAACGCGTTTTTTCAGACAACTGAATCCCTATGTAACTGCAAGACTCAGAAGAGCCCACACACTCAGCTCTTAACCCCAGTGTGCAGAAAGTGTCAAAACATGATTTTCAGCAGAAATAAACATGTTTCTGCAAGTTTGGTCACCCCCATGTAAGTTATGGGGCAGTAACAGCACACTTTTGAAAACGTGTTATTCAGCCCGAAATAAACACGTTTTTTCAGACAACTGAATCCCTATGTAACTGCAAGGCTCAAAAGAGCCCACACACTCAGCTCTTAACCCCAGTGTGCAGAAAGTGTCAAAACGTGTTTTTCAGCAGAAATAAACATGTTTCTGCAAGTTTGGTCACCCCCATGTAAGTTATGGGGCAGTAACAGCACACTTTTGAAAACGTGTTTTTCAGCCCGAAATAAACGCGTTTTTTCAGACAACTGAATCCCTATGTAACTGCAAGACTCAGAAGAGCCCACACACTCAGCTCTTAACCCCAGTGTGCAGAAAGTGTCAAAACGTGTTTTTCAGCAGAAATAAACATGTTTCTGCAAGTTTGGTCACCCCCATGTAAGTTATGGGGCAGTAACAGCACACTTTTGAAAACGTGTTTTTCAGCCTGAACTAAACACGTTTTTTCAGACAACTGAATCCCTATGTAACTGCAAGACTCAGAAGAGCCCACACACTCAGCTCTTAACCCCAGTGTGCAGAAAGTGTCAAAACATGATTTTCAGCAGAAATAAACATGTTTCTGCAAGTTTGGTCACCCCCATGTAAGTTATGGGGCAGTAACAGCACACTTTTGAAAACGTGTTTTTCAGCCCGAAATAAACGCGTTTTTTCAGACAACTGAATCCCTATGTAACTGCAAGGCTCAAAAGAGCCCACACACTCAGCTCTTAACCCCAGTGTGCAGAAAGTGTCAAAACGTGTTTTTCAGCAGAAATAAACATGTTTCTGCAAGTTTGGTCACCCCCATGTAAGTTATGGGGCAGTAACAGCACACTTTTGAAAACGTGTTTTTCAGCAAGAAATAAACACGTTTTTTCAGACAACTGAATCCCTATGTAACTGCAAGACTCAGAAGAGCCCACACACTCAGCTCTTAACCCCAGTGTGCAGAAAGTGTCAAAACATGATTTTCAGCAGAAATAAACATGTTTCTGCAAGTTTGGTCACCCCCATGTAAGTTATGGGGCAGTAACAGCACACTTTTGAAAACGTGTTTTTCAGCCCGAAATAAACGCGTTTTTTCAGACAACTGAATCCCTATGTAACTGCAAGGCTCAAAAGAGCCCACACACTCAGCTCTTAACCCCAGTGTGCAGAAAGTGTCAAAACGTGTTTTTCAGCAGAAATAAACATGTTTCTGCAAGTTTGGTCACCCCCATGTAAGTTATGGGGCAGTAACAGCACACTTTTGAAAACGTGTTTTTCAGCCCGAAATAAACGCGTTTTTTCAGACATCTGAATCCCTATGTAACTGCAAGGCTCAAAAGAGCCCACACACTCAGCTCTTAACCCCAGTGTGCAGAAAGTGTCAAAACATGATTTTCAGCAGAAATAAACATGTTTCTGCAAGTTTGGTCACCCCCATGTAAGTTATGGGGCAGTAACAGCACACTTTTGAAAACGTGTTTTTCAGCCCGAAATAAACGCGTTTTTTCAGACAACTGAATCCCTATGTAACTGCAAGACTCAGAAGAGCCCACACACTCAGCTCTTAACCCCAGTGTGCAGAAAGTGTCAAAACGTGTTTTTCAGCAGAAATAAACATGTTTCTGCAAGTTTGGTCACCCCCATGTAAGTTATGGGGCAGTAACAGCACACTTTTGAAAACGTGTTTTTCAGCCCGAAATAAACACGTTTTTTCAGACAACTGAATCCCTATGTAACTGCAAGGCTCAAAAGAGCCCACACACTCAGCTCTTAACCCCAGTGTGCAGAAAGTGTCAAAACATGATTTTCAGCAGAAATAAACATGTTTCTGCAAGTTTGGTCACCCCCATGTAAGTTATGGGGCAGTAACAGCACACTTTTTAAAACGTGTTTTTCAGCCCGAAATAAACGCGTTTTTTCAGACAACTGAATCCCTATGTAACTGCAAGACTCAGAAGAGCCCACACACTCAGCTCTTAACCCCAGTGTGCAGAAAGTGTCAAAACGTGATTTTCAGCAGAAATAAACATGTTTCTGCAAGTTTGGTCACCCCCATGTAAGTTATGGGGCAGTAACAGCACACTTTTGAAAACGTGTTTTTCAGCCCGAAATAAACGTGTTTTTTCAGACAACTGAATCCCTATGTAACTGCAAGGCTCAAAAGAGCCCACACACTCAGCTCTTAACCCCAGTGTGCAGAAAGTGTCAAAACATGTTTTTCAGCAGAAATAAACATGTTTCTGCAAGTTTGGTCACCCCCATGTAAGTTATGGGGCAGTAACAGCACACTTTTGAAAACGTGTTTTTCAGCCCGAAATAAACGCGTTTTTTCAGACAACTGAATCCCTATGTAACTGCAAGACTCAGAAGAGCCCACACACTCAGCTCTTAACCCCAGTGTGCAGAAAGTGTCAAAACGTGATTTTCAGCAGAAATAAACATGTTTCTGCAAGTTTGGTCACCCCCATGTAAGTTATGGGGCAGTAACAGCACACTTTTGAAAACGTGTTTTTCAGCCCGAAATAAACGCGTTTTTTCAGACAACTGAATCCCTATGTAACTGCAAGACTCAGAAGAGCCCACACACTCAGCTCTTAACCCCAGTGTGCAGAAAGTGTCAAAACGTGATTTTCAGCAGAAATAAACATGTTTCTGCAAGTTTGGTCACCCCCATGTAAGTTATGGGGCAGTAACAGCACACTTTTGAAAACGTGTTTTTCAGCCCGAAATAAACGCGTTTTTTCAGACAACTGAATCCCTATGTAACTGCAAGGCTCAAAAGAGCCCACACACTCAGCTCTTAACCCCAGTGTACAGAAAGTGTCAAAACATGATTTTCAGCAGAAATAAACATGTTTCTGCAAGTTTGGTCACCCCCATGTAAGTTATGGGGCAGTAACAGCACACTTTTTAAAACGTGTTTTTCAGCCCGAAATAAACGCGTTTTTTCAGACAACTGAATCCCTATGTAACTGCAAGACTCAGAAGAGCCCACACACTCAGCTCTTAACCCCAGTGTGCAGAAAGTGTCAAAACATGATTTTCAGCAGAAATAAACATGTTTCTGCAAGTTTGGTCACCCCCATGTAAGTTATGGGGCAGTAACAGCACACTTTTGAAAACGTGTTTTTCAGCCCGAAATAAACGCGTTTTTTCAGACAACTGAATCCCTATGTATCTGCAAGACTCAGAAGAGCCCACACACTCAGCTCTTAACCCCAGTGTGCAGAAAGTGTCAAAACGTGATTTTCAGCAGAAATAAACATGTTTCTGCAAGTTTGGTCACCCCCATGTAAGTTATGGGGCAGTAACAGCACACTTTTGAAAACGTGTTTTTCAGCCCGAAATAAACGCGTTTTTTCAGACAACTGAATCCCTATGTAACTGCAAGACTCAGAAGAGCCCACACACTCAGCTCTTAACCCCAGTGTGCAGAAAGTGTCAAAACGTGATTTTCAGCAGAAATAAACATGTTTCTGCAAGTTTGGTCACCCCCATGTAAGTTATGGGGCAGTAACAGCACACTTTTGAAAACGTGTTTTTCAGCCCGAAATAAACGCGTTTTTTCAGACAACTGAATCCCTATGTAACTGCAAGGCTCAAAAGAGCCCACACACTCAGCTCTTAACCCCAGTGTGCAGAAAGTGTCAAAACATGATTTTCAGCAGAAATAAACATGTTTCTGCAAGTTTGGTCACCCCCATGTAAGTTATGGGGCAGTAACAGCACACTTTTGAAAACGTGTTTTTCAGCCCGAAATAAACGCGTTTTTTCAGACAACTGAATCCCTATGTATCTGCAAGACTCAGAAGAGCCCACACACTCAGCTCTTAACCCCAGTGTGCAGAAAGTGTCAAAACGTGATTTTCAGCAGAAATAAACATGTTTCTGCAAGTTTGGTCACCCCCATGTAAGTTATGGGGCAGTAACAGCACACTTTTGAAAACGTGTTTTTCAGCCCGAAATAAACGCGTTTTTTCAGACAACTGAATCCCTATGTAACTGCAAGACTCAGAAGAGCCCACACACTCAGCTCTTAACCCCAGTGTGCAGAAAGTGTCAAAACGTGATTTTCAGCAGAAATAAACATGTTTCTGCAAGTTTGGTCACCCCCATGTAAGTTATGGGGCAGTAACAGCACACTTTTGAAAACGTGTTTTTCAGCCCGAAATAAACGCGTTTTTTCAGACAACTGAATCCCTATGTAACTGCAAGGCTCAAAAGAGCCCACACACTCAGCTCTTAACCCCAGTGTACAGAAAGTGTCAAAACATGATTTTCAGCAGAAATAAACATGTTTCTGCAAGTTTGGTCACCCCCATGTAAGTTATGGGGCAGTAACAGCACACTTTTGAAAACGTGTTTTTCAGCCCGAAATAAACGCGTTTTTTCAGACAACTGAATCCCTATGTAACTGCAAGACTCAGAAGAGCCCACACACTCAGCTCTTAACCCCAGTGTGCAGAAAGTGTCAAAACGTGTTTTTCAGCAGAAATAAACATGTTTCTGCAAGTTTGGTCACCCCCATGTAAGTTATGGGGCAGTAACAGCACACTTTTGAAAACGTGTTTTTCAGCCTGAACTAAACACGTTTTTTCAGACAACTGAATCCCTATGTAACTGCAAGACTCAGAAGAGCCCACACACTCAGCTCTTAACCCCAGTGTGCAGAAAGTGTCAAAACATGATTTTCAGCAGAAATAAACATGTTTCTGCAAGTTTGGTCACCCCCATGTAAGTTATGGGGCAGTAACAGCACACTTTTGAAAACGTGTTTTTCAGCCCGAAATAAACGCGTTTTTTCAGACAACTGAATCCCTATGTAACTGCAAGACTCAGAAGAGCCCACACACTCAGCTCTTAACCCCAGTGTGCAGAAAGTGTCAAAACGTGTTTTTCAGCAGAAATAAACATGTTTCTGCAAGTTTGGTCACCCCCATGTAAGTTATGGGGCAGTAACAGCACACTTTTGAAAACGTGTTTTTCAGCCTGAACTAAACACGTTTTTTCAGACAACTGAATCCCTATGTAACTGCAAGACTCAGAAGAGCCCACACACTCAGCTCTTAACCCCAGTGTGCAGAAAGTGTCAAAACATGATTTTCAGCAGAAATAAACATGTTTCTGCAAGTTTGGTCACCCCCATGTAAGTTATGGGGCAGTAACAGCACACTTTTGAAAACGTGTTTTTCAGCCCGAAATAAACGCGTTTTTTCAGACAACTGAATCCCTATGTAACTGCAAGGCTCAAAAGAGCCCACACACTCAGCTCTTAACCCCAGTGTGCAGAAAGTGTCAAAACGTGTTTTTCAGCAGAAATAAACATGTTTCTGCAAGTTTGGTCACCCCCATGTAAGTTATGGGGCAGTAACAGCACACTTTTGAAAACGTGTTTTTCAGCAAGAAATAAACACGTTTTTTCAGACAACTGAATCCCTATGTAACTGCAAGACTCAGAAGAGCCCACACACTCAGCTCTTAACCCCAGTGTGCAGAAAGTGTCAAAACATGATTTTCAGCAGAAATAAACATGTTTCTGCAAGTTTGGTCACCCCCATGTAAGTTATGGGGCAGTAACAGCACACTTTTGAAAACGTGTTTTTCAGCCCGAAATAAACGCGTTTTTTCAGACAACTGAATCCCTATGTAACTGCAAGGCTCAAAAGAGCCCACACACTCAGCTCTTAACCCCAGTGTGCAGAAAGTGTCAAAACGTGTTTTTCAGCAGAAATAAACATGTTTCTGCAAGTTTGGTCACCCCCATGTAAGTTATGGGGCAGTAACAGCACACTTTTGAAAACGTGTTTTTCAGCCCGAAATAAACGCGTTTTTTCAGACATCTGAATCCCTATGTAACTGCAAGGCTCAAAAGAGCCCACACACTCAGCTCTTAACCCCAGTGTGCAGAAAGTGTCAAAACATGATTTTCAGCAGAAATAAACATGTTTCTGCAAGTTTGGTCACCCCCATGTAAGTTATGGGGCAGTAACAGCACACTTTTGAAAACGTGTTTTTCAGCCCGAAATAAACGCGTTTTTTCAGACAACTGAATCCCTATGTAACTGCAAGACTCAGAAGAGCCCACACACTCAGCTCTTAACCCCAGTGTGCAGAAAGTGTCAAAACGTGTTTTTCAGCAGAAATAAACATGTTTCTGCAAGTTTGGTCACCCCCATGTAAGTTATGGGGCAGTAACAGCACACTTTTGAAAACGTGTTTTTCAGCCTGAACTAAACACGTTTTTTCAGACAACTGAATCCCTATGTAACTGCAAGACTCAGAAGAGCCCACACACTCAGCTCTTAACCCCAGTGTGCAGAAAGTGTCAAAACATGATTTTCAGCAGAAATAAACATGTTTCTGCAAGTTTGGTCACCCCCATGTAAGTTATGGGGCAGTAACAGCACACTTTTGAAAACGTGTTTTTCAGCCCGAAATAAACGCGTTTTTTCAGACAACTGAATCCCTATGTAACTGCAAGGCTCAAAAGAGCCCACACACTCAGCTCTTAACCCCAGTGTGCAGAAAGTGTCAAAACGTGTTTTTCAGCAGAAATAAACATGTTTCTGCAAGTTTGGTCACCCCCATGTAAGTTATGGGGCAGTAACAGCACACTTTTGAAAACGTGTTTTTCAGCAAGAAATAAACACGTTTTTTCAGACAACTGAATCCCTATGTAACTGCAAGACTCAGAAGAGCCCACACACTCAGCTCTTAACCCCAGTGTGCAGAAAGTGTCAAAACATGATTTTCAGCAGAAATAAACATGTTTCTGCAAGTTTGGTCACCCCCATGTAAGTTATGGGGCAGTAACAGCACACTTTTGAAAACGTGTTTTTCAGCCCGAAATAAACGCGTTTTTTCAGACAACTGAATCCCTATGTAACTGCAAGGCTCAAAAGAGCCCACACACTCAGCTCTTAACCCCAGTGTGCAGAAAGTGTCAAAACGTGTTTTTCAGCAGAAATAAACATGTTTCTGCAAGTTTGGTCACCCCCATGTAAGTTATGGGGCAGTAACAGCACACTTTTGAAAACGTGTTTTTCAGCCCGAAATAAACGCGTTTTTTCAGACATCTGAATCCCTATGTAACTGCAAGGCTCAAAAGAGCCCACACACTCAGCTCTTAACCCCAGTGTGCAGAAAGTGTCAAAACATGATTTTCAGCAGAAATAAACATGTTTCTGCAAGTTTGGTCACCCCCATGTAAGTTATGGGGCAGTAACAGCACACTTTTGAAAACGTGTTTTTCAGCCCGAAATAAACGCGTTTTTTCAGACAACTGAATCCCTATGTAACTGCAAGAATCAGAAGAGCCCACACACTCAGCTCTTAACCCCAGTGTGCAGAAAGTGTCAAAACGTGTTTTTCAGCAGAAATAAACATGTTTCTGCAAGTTTGGTCACCCCCATGTAAGTTATGGGGCAGTAACAGCACACTTTTGAAAACGTGTTTTTCAGCCCGAAATAAACGCGTTTTTTCAGACAACTGAATCCCTATGTAACTGCAAGGCTCAAAAGAGCCCACACACTCAGCTCTTAACCCCAGTGTGCAGAAAGTGTCAAAACAAGATTTTCAGCAGAAATAAACATGTTTCTGCAAGTTTGGTCACCCCCATGTAAGTTATGGGGCAGTAACAGCACACTTTTGAAAACGTGTTTTTCATCCCGAAATAAACGCGATTTTTCAGACAACTGAATCCCTATGTAACTGCAAGACTCAGAAGAGCCCACACACTCAGCTCTTAACCCCAGTGTGCAGAAAGTGTCAAAACATGTTTTTCAGCAGAAATAAACATATTTCTGCAAGTTTGGTCACCCCCATGTAAGTTATGGGGCAGTAACAGCACACTTTTGAAAACGTGTTTTTCAGCCTGAAATAAACACGTTTTTTCAGACAACTGAATCCCTATGTAACTGCAAGACTCAGAAGAGCCCACACACTCAGCTCTTAACCCCAGTGTGCAGAAAGTGTCAAAACATGATTTTCAGCAGAAATAAACATGTTTCTGCAAGTTTGGTCACCCCCATGTAAGTTATGGGGCAGTAACAGCACACTTTTGAAAACGTGTTTTTCAGCCCGAAATAAACGCGTTTTTTCAGACAACTGAATCCCTATGTAACTGCAAGACTCAGAAGAGCCCACACACTCAGCTCTTAACCCCAGTGTGCAGAAAGTGTCAAAACGTGTTTTTCAGCAGAAATAAACATGTTTCTGCAAGTTTGGTCACCCCCATGTAAGTTATGGGGCAGTAACAGCACACTTTTGAAAACGTGTTTTTCAGCCCGAAATAAACGCGTTTTTTCAGACAACTGAATCCCTATGTAACTGCAAGACTCAGAAGAGCCCACACACTCAGCTCTTAACCCCAGTGTGCAAAAAGTGTCAAAACATGATTTTCAGCAGAAATAAACATGTTTCTGCAAGTTTGGTCACCCCCATGTAAGTTATGGGGCAGTAA
The DNA here is from genome assembly GCF_059453375.1 of Lepisosteus platostomus. NCBI lineage: Eukaryota > Metazoa > Chordata > Actinopteri > Semionotiformes > Lepisosteidae > Lepisosteus > Lepisosteus platostomus. Next base: position 37,081,375 of record NC_142614.1, on the reverse strand, counting down.
CAGCACACTTTTGAAAACGTGTTTTTCAGCCCGAAATAAACGCGTTTTTTCAGACAACTGAATCCCTATGTAACTGCAAGACTCAGAAGAGCCCACACACTCAGCTCTTAACCCCAGTGTGCAGAAAGTGTCAAAACATGTTTTTCAGCAGAAATAAACATGTTTCTGCAAGTTTGGTCACCCCCATGTAAGTTATGGGGCAGTAACAGCACACTTTTGAAAACGTGTTTTTCAGCCTGAAATAAACACGTTTTTTCAGACAACTGAATCCCTATGTAACTGCAAGACTCAGAAGAGCCCACACACTCAGCTCTTAACCCCAGTGTGCAGAAAGTGTCAAAACATGTTTTTCAGCAGAAATAAACATGTTTCTGCAAGTTTGGTCACCCCCATGTAAGTTATGGGGCAGTAACAGCACACTTTTGAAAACGTGTTTTTCAGCCTGATATAAACACGTTTTTTCAGACAACTGAATCCCTATGTAACTGCAAGACTCAGAAGAGCCCATACACTCAGCTCTTAACCCCAGTGTGCAGAAAGTGTCAAAACATGATTTTCAGCAGAAATAAACATGTTTCTGCAAGTTTGGTCAACCCCATGTAAGTTATGGGGCAGTAACAGCACACTTTTGAAAACGTGTTTTTCAGCCCGAAATAAACGCGTTTTTTCAGACAACTGAATCCCTATGTAACTGCAAGGCTCAAAAGAGCCCACACACTCAGCTCTTAACCCCAGTGTGCAGAAAGTGTCAAAACATGTTTTTCAGCAGAAATAAACATGTTTCTGCAAGTTTGGTCACCCCCATGTAAGTTATGGGGCAGTAACAGCACACTTTTGAAAACGTGTTTTTCAGCCCGAAATAAACGCGTTTTTTCATACAACTGAATCCCTATGTAACTGCAAGACTCAGAAGAGCCCACACACTCAGCTCTTAACCCCAGTGTGCAGAAAGTGTCAAAACGTGTTTTTCAGCAGAAATAAACATGTTTCTGCAAGTTTGGTCACCCCCATGTAAGTTATGGGGCAGTAACAGCACACTTTTGAAAACGTGTTTTTCAGCCCGAAATAAACGCGTTTTTTCAGACAACTGAATCCCTATGTAACTGCAAGGCTCAAAAGAGCCCACACACTCAGCTCTTAACCCCAGTGTGCAGAAAGTGTCAAAACGTGTTTTTCAGCAGAAATAAACATGTTTCTGCAAGTTTGGTCACCCCCATGTAAGTTATGGGGCAGTAACAGCACACTTTTGAAAACGTGTTTTTCAGCCCGAAATAAACGCGTTTTTTCAGACAACTGAATCCCAATGTAACTGCAAGACTCAGAAGAGCCCACACACTCAGCTCTTAACCCCAGTGTGCAGAAAGTGTCAAAACATGTTTTTCAGCAGAAATAAACATGTTTCTGCAAGTTTGGTCACCCCCATGTAAGTTATGGGGCAGTAACAGCACACTTTTGAAAACGTGTTTTTCAGCCTGAAATAAACACGTTTTTTCAGACAACTGAATCCCTATGTAACTGCAAGGCTCAAAAGAGCCCACACACTCAGCTCTTAACCCCAGTGTGCAGAAAGTGTCAAAACATGTTTTTCAGCAGAAATAAACATGTTTCTGCAAGTTTGGTCACCCCCATGTAAGTTATGGGGCAGTAACAGCACACTTTTGAAAACGTGTTTTTCAGCCCGAAATAAACGCGTTTTTTCAGACAACTGAATCCCTATGTAACTGCAAGACTCAGAAGAGCCCACACACTCAGCTCTTAACCCCAGTGTGCAGAAAGTGTCAAAACGTGATTTTCAGCAGAAATAAACATGTTTCTGCAAGTTTGGTCACCCCCATGTAAGTTATGGGGCAGTAACAGCACACTTTTGAAAACGTGTTTTTCAGCCCGAAATAAACGCGTTTTTTCAGACAACTGAATCCCTATGTAACTGCAAGACTCAGAAGAGCCCACACACTCAGCTCTTAACCCCAGTGTGCAGAAAGTGTCAAAACGTGATTTTCAGCAGAAATAAACATGTTTCTGCAAGTTTGGTCACCCCCATGTAAGTTATGGGGCAGTAACAGCACACTTTTGAAAACGTGTTTTTCAGCCCGAAATAAACGCGTTTTTTCAGACAACTGAATCCCTATGTAACTGCAAGGCTCAAAAGAGCCCACACACTCAGCTCTTAACCCCAGTGTGCAGAAAGTGTCAAAACATGATTTTCAGCAGAAATAAACATGTTTCTGCAAGTTTGGTCACCCCCATGTAAGTTATGGGGCAGTAACAGCACACTTTTTAAAACGTGTTTTTCAGCCCGAAATAAACGCGTTTTTTCAGACAACTGAATCCCTATGTAACTGCAAGGCTCAAAAGAGCCCACACACTCAGCTCTTAACCCCAGTGTGCAGAAAGTGTCAAAACGTGTTTTTCAGCAGAAATAAACATGTTACTGCAAGTTTGGTCACCCCCTTGTAAGTTATGCGGCAGTAACAGCACACTTTTGAAAACGTGTTTTTCAGCCCGAAATAAACGCGTTTTTTCAGACAACTGAATCCCTATGTAACTGCAAGACTCAGAAGAGCCCACACACTCAGCTCTTAACCCCAGTGTGCAGAAAGTGTCAAAACATGATTTTCAGCAGAAATAAACATGTTTCTGCAAGTTTGGTCACCCCCATGTAAGTTATGGGGCAGTAACAGCACACTTTTGAAAACGTGTTTTTCAGCCCGAAATAAACGCGTTTTTTCAGACAACTGAATCCCTATGTAACTGCAAGACTCAGAAGAGCCCACACACTCAGCTCTTAACCCCAGTGTGCAGAAAGTGTCAAAACATGATTTTCAGCAGAAATAAACATGTTTCTGCAAGTTTGGTCACCCCCATGTAAGTTATGGGGCAGTAACAGCACACTTTTGAAAACGTGTTTTTCAGCCCGAAATAAACGCGTTTTTTCAGACAACTGAATCCCTATGTAACTGCAAGACTCAGAAGAGCCCACACACTCAGCTCTTAACCCCAGTGTGCAGAAAGTGTCAAAACATGATTTTCAGCAGAAATAAACATGTTTCTGCAAGTTTGGTCACCCCCATGTAAGTTATGGGGCAGTAACAGCACACTTTTGAAAACGTGTTATTCAGCCCGAAATAAACACGTTTTTTCAGACAACTGAATCCCTATGTAACTGCAAGGCTCAAAAGAGCCCACACACTCAGCTCTTAACCCCAGTGTGCAGAAAGTGTCAAAACGTGTTTTTCAGCAGAAATAAACATGTTTCTGCAAGTTTGGTCACCCCCATGTAAGTTATGGGGCAGTAACAGCACACTTTTGAAAACGTGTTTTTCAGCCCGAAATAAACGCGTTTTTTCAGACAACTGAATCCCTATGTAACTGCAAGACTCAGAAGAGCCCACACACTCAGCTCTTAACCCCAGTGTGCAGAAAGTGTCAAAACGTGTTTTTCAGCAGAAATAAACATGTTTCTGCAAGTTTGGTCACCCCCATGTAAGTTATGGGGCAGTAACAGCACACTTTTGAAAACGTGTTTTTCAGCCTGAACTAAACACGTTTTTTCAGACAACTGAATCCCTATGTAACTGCAAGACTCAGAAGAGCCCACACACTCAGCTCTTAACCCCAGTGTGCAGAAAGTGTCAAAACATGATTTTCAGCAGAAATAAACATGTTTCTGCAAGTTTGGTCACCCCCATGTAAGTTATGGGGCAGTAACAGCACACTTTTGAAAACGTGTTTTTCAGCCCGAAATAAACGCGTTTTTTCAGACAACTGAATCCCTATGTAACTGCAAGGCTCAAAAGAGCCCACACACTCAGCTCTTAACCCCAGTGTGCAGAAAGTGTCAAAACGTGTTTTTCAGCAGAAATAAACATGTTTCTGCAAGTTTGGTCACCCCCATGTAAGTTATGGGGCAGTAACAGCACACTTTTGAAAACGTGTTTTTCAGCAAGAAATAAACACGTTTTTTCAGACAACTGAATCCCTATGTAACTGCAAGACTCAGAAGAGCCCACACACTCAGCTCTTAACCCCAGTGTGCAGAAAGTGTCAAAACATGATTTTCAGCAGAAATAAACATGTTTCTGCAAGTTTGGTCACCCCCATGTAAGTTATGGGGCAGTAACAGCACACTTTTGAAAACGTGTTTTTCAGCCCGAAATAAACGCGTTTTTTCAGACAACTGAATCCCTATGTAACTGCAAGGCTCAAAAGAGCCCACACACTCAGCTCTTAACCCCAGTGTGCAGAAAGTGTCAAAACGTGTTTTTCAGCAGAAATAAACATGTTTCTGCAAGTTTGGTCACCCCCATGTAAGTTATGGGGCAGTAACAGCACACTTTTGAAAACGTGTTTTTCAGCCCGAAATAAACGCGTTTTTTCAGACATCTGAATCCCTATGTAACTGCAAGGCTCAAAAGAGCCCACACACTCAGCTCTTAACCCCAGTGTGCAGAAAGTGTCAAAACATGATTTTCAGCAGAAATAAACATGTTTCTGCAAGTTTGGTCACCCCCATGTAAGTTATGGGGCAGTAACAGCACACTTTTGAAAACGTGTTTTTCAGCCCGAAATAAACGCGTTTTTTCAGACAACTGAATCCCTATGTAACTGCAAGACTCAGAAGAGCCCACACACTCAGCTCTTAACCCCAGTGTGCAGAAAGTGTCAAAACGTGTTTTTCAGCAGAAATAAACATGTTTCTGCAAGTTTGGTCACCCCCATGTAAGTTATGGGGCAGTAACAGCACACTTTTGAAAACGTGTTTTTCAGCCCGAAATAAACACGTTTTTTCAGACAACTGAATCCCTATGTAACTGCAAGGCTCAAAAGAGCCCACACACTCAGCTCTTAACCCCAGTGTGCAGAAAGTGTCAAAACATGATTTTCAGCAGAAATAAACATGTTTCTGCAAGTTTGGTCACCCCCATGTAAGTTATGGGGCAGTAACAGCACACTTTTTAAAACGTGTTTTTCAGCCCGAAATAAACGCGTTTTTTCAGACAACTGAATCCCTATGTAACTGCAAGACTCAGAAGAGCCCACACACTCAGCTCTTAACCCCAGTGTGCAGAAAGTGTCAAAACGTGATTTTCAGCAGAAATAAACATGTTTCTGCAAGTTTGGTCACCCCCATGTAAGTTATGGGGCAGTAACAGCACACTTTTGAAAACGTGTTTTTCAGCCCGAAATAAACGCGTTTTTTCAGACAACTGAATCCCTATGTAACTGCAAGACTCAGAAGAGCCCACACACTCAGCTCTTAACCCCAGTGTGCAGAAAGTGTCAAAACGTGATTTTCAGCAGAAATAAACATGTTTCTGCAAGTTTGGTCACCCCCATGTAAGTTATGGGGCAGTAACAGCACACTTTTGAAAACGTGTTTTTCAGCCCGAAATAAACGCGTTTTTTCAGACAACTGAATCCCTATGTAACTGCAAGGCTCAAAAGAGCCCACACACTCAGCTCTTAACCCAGGTGTACAGAAAGTGTCAAAACATGATTTTCAGCAGAAATAAACATGTTTCTGCAAGTTTGGTCACCCCCATGTAAGTTATGGGGCAGTAACAGCACACTTTTTAAAACGTGTTTTTCAGCCCGAAATAAACGCGTTTTTTCAGACAACTGAATCCCTATGTAACTGCAAGACTCAGAAGAGCCCACACACTCAGCTCTTAACCCCAGTGTGCAGAAAGTGTCAAAACATGATTTTCAGCAGAAATAAACATGTTTCTGTAAGTTTGGTCACCCCCATGTAAGTTATGGGGCAGTAACAGCACACTTTTGAAAACGTGTTTTTCAGCCCGAAATAAACGCGTTTTTTCAGACAACTGAATCCCTATGTATCTGCAAGACTCAGAAGAGCCCACACACTCAGCTCTTAACCCCAGTGTGCAGAAAGTGTCAAAACGTGATTTTCAGCAGAAATAAACATGTTTCTGCAAGTTTGGTCACCCCCATGTAAGTTATGGGGCAGTAACAGCACACTTTTGAAAACGTGTTTTTCAGCCCGAAATAAACGCGTTTTTTCAGACAACTGAATCCCTATGTAACTGCAAGACTCAGAAGAGCCCACACACTCAGCTCTTAACCCCAGTGTGCAGAAAGTGTCAAAACGTGATTTTCAGCAGAAATAAACATGTTTCTGCAAGTTTGGTCACCCCCATGTAAGTTATGGGGCAGTAACAGCACACTTTTGAAAACGTGTTTTTCAGCCCGAAATAAACGCGTTTTTTCAGACAACTGAATCCCTATGTAACTGCAAGGCTCAAAAGAGCCCACACACTCAGCTCTTAACCCCAGTGTGCAGAAAGTGTCAAAACATGATTTTCAGCAGAAATAAACATGTTTCTGCAAGTTTGGTCACCCCCATGTAAGTTATGGGGCAGTAACAGCACACTTTTGAAAACGTGTTTTTCAGCCCGAAATAAACGCGTTTTTTCAGACAACTGAATCCCTATGTAACTGCAAGGCTCAAAAGAGCCCACACACTCAGCTCTTAACCCCAGTGTACAGAAAGTGTCAAAACATGATTTTCAGCAGAAATAAACATGTTTCTGCAAGTTTGGTCACCCCCATGTAAGTTATGGGGCAGTAACAGCACACTTTTGAAAACGTGTTTTTCAGCCCGAAATAAACGCGTTTTTTCAGACAACTGAATCCCTATGTAACTGCAAGACTCAGAAGAGCCCACACACTCAGCTCTTAACCCCAGTGTGCAGAAAGTGTCAAAACGTGTTTTTCAGCAGAAATAAACATGTTTCTGCAAGTTTGGTCACCCCCATGTAAGTTATGGGGCAGTAACAGCACACTTTTGAAAACGTGTTTTTCAGCCTGAACTAAACACGTTTTTTCAGACAACTGAATCCCTATGTAACTGCAAGACACAGAAGAGCCCACACACTCAGCTCTTAACCCCAGTGTGCAGAAAGTGTCAAAACATGATTTTCAGCAGAAATAAACATGTTTCTGCAAGTTTGGTCACCCCCATGTAAGTTATGGGGCAGTAACAGCACACTTTTGAAAACGTGTTTTTCAGCCCGAAATAAACGCGTTTTTTCAGACAACTGAATCCCTATGTAACTGCAAGACTCAGAAGAGCCCACACACTCAGCTCTTAACCCCAGTGTGCAGAAAGTGTCAAAACGTGTTTTTCAGCAGAAATAAACATGTTTCTGCAAGTTTGGTCACCCCCATGTAAGTTATGGGGCAGTAACAGCACACTTTTGAAAACGTGTTTTTCAGCCTGAACTAAACACGTTTTTTCAGACAACTGAATCCCTATGTAACTGCAAGACTCAGAAGAGCCCACACACTCAGCTCTTAACCCCAGTGTGCAGAAAGTGTCAAAACATGATTTTCAGCAGAAATAAACATGTTTCTGCAAGTTTGGTCACCCCCATGTAAGTTATGGGGCAGTAACAGCACACTTTTGAAAACGTGTTTTTCAGCCCGAAATAAACGCGTTTTTTCAGACAACTGAATCCCTATGTAACTGCAAGGCTCAAAAGAGCCCACACACTCAGCTCTTAACCCCAGTGTGCAGAAAGTGTCAAAACGTGTTTTTCAGCAGAAATAAACATGTTTCTGCAAGTTTGGTCACCCCCATGTAAGTTATGGGGCAGTAACAGCACACTTTTGAAAACGTGTTTTTCAGCAAGAAATAAACACGTTTTTTCAGACAACTGAATCCCTATGTAACTCCAAGACTCAGAAGAGCCCACACACTCAGCTCTTAACCCCAGTGTGCAGAAAGTGTCAAAACATGATTTTCAGCAGAAATAAACATGTTTCTGCAAGTTTGGTCACCCCCATGTAAGTTATGGGGCAGTAACAGCACACTTTTGAAAACGTGTTTTTCAGCCCGAAATAAACGCGTTTTTTCAGACAACTGAATCCCTATGTAACTGCAAGGCTCAAAAGAGCCCACACACTCAGCTCTTAACCCCAGTGTGCAGAAAGTGTCAAAACGTGTTTTTCAGCAGAAATAAACATGTTTCTGCAAGTTTGGTCACCCCCATGTAAGTTATGGGGCAGTAACAGCACACTTTTGAAAACGTGTTTTTCAGCCCGAAATAAACGCGTTTTTTCAGACATCTGAATCCCTATGTAACTGCAAGGCTCAAAAGAGCCCACACACTCAGCTCTTAACCCCAGTGTGCAGAAAGTGTCAAAACATGATTTTCAGCAGAAATAAACATGTTTCTGCAAGTTTGGTCACCCCCATGTAAGTTATGGGGCAGTAACAGCACACTTTTGAAAACGTGTTTTTCAGCCCGAAATAAACGCGTTTTTTCAGACAACTGAATCCCTATGTAACTGCAAGACTCAGAAGAGCCCACACACTCAGCTCTTAACCCCAGTGTGCAGAAAGTGTCAAAACGTGTTTTTCAGCAGAAATAAACATGTTTCTGCAAGTTTGGTCACCCCCATGTAAGTTATGGGGCAGTAACAGCACACTTTTGAAAACGTGTTTTTCAGCCCGAAATAAACACGTTTTTTCAGACAACTGAATCCCTATGTAACTGCAAGGCTCAAAAGAGCCCACACACTCAGCTCTTAACCCCAGTGTGCAGAAAGTGTCAAAACATGATTTTCAGCAGAAATAAACATGTTTCTGCAAGTTTGGTCACCCCCATGTAAGTTATGGGGCAGTAACAGCACACTTTTTAAAACGTGTTTTTCAGCCCGAAATAAACGCGTTTTTTCAGACAACTGAATCCCTATGTAACTGCAAGACTCAGAAGAGCCCACACACTCAGCTCTTAACCCCAGTGTGCAGAAAGTGTCAAAACGTGATTTTCAGCAGAAATAAACATGTTTCTGCAAGTTTGGTCACCCCCATGTAAGTTATGGGGCAGTAACAGCACACTTTTGAAAACGTGTTTTTCAGCCCGAAATAAACGCGTTTTTTCAGACAACTGAATCCCTATGTAACTGCAAGACTCAGAAGAGCCCACACACTCAGCTCTTAACCCCAGTGTGCAGAAAGTGTCAAAACGTGATTTTCAGCAGAAATAAACATGTTTCTGCAAGTTTGGTCACCCCCATGTAAGTTATGGGGCAGTAACAGCACACTTTTGAAAACGTGTTTTTCAGCCCGAAATAAACGCGTTTTTTCAGACAACTGAATCCCTATGTAACTGCAAGACTCAGAAGAGCCCACACACTCAGCTCTTAACCCCAGTGTGCAGAAAGTGTCAAAACGTGATTTTCAGCAGAAATAAACATGTTTCTGCAAGTTTGGTCACCCCCATGTAAGTTATGGGGCAGTAACAGCACACTTTTGAAAACGTGTTTTTCAGCCCGAAATAAACGCGTTTTTTCAGACAACTGAATCCCTATGTAACTGCAAGACTCAGAAGAGCCCACACACTCAGCTCTTAACCCCAGTGTGCAGAAAGTGTCAAAACGTGATTTTCAGCAGAAATAAACATGTTTCTGCAAGTTTGGTCACCCCCATGTAAGTTATGGGGCAGTAACAGCACACTTTTGAAAACGTGTTTTTCAGCCCGAAATAAACGCGTTTTTTCAGACAACTGAATCCCTATGTAACTGCAAGGCTCAAAAGAGCCCACACACTCAGCTCTTAACCCCAGTGTACAGAAAGTGTCAAAACATGATTTTCAGCAGAAATAAACATGTTTCTGCAAGTTTGGTCACCCCCATGTAAGTTATGGGGCAGTAACAGCACACTTTTTAAAACGTGTTTTTCAGCCCGAAATAAACGCGTTTTTTCAGACAACTGAATCCCTATGTAACTGCAAGACTCAGAAGAGCCCACACACTCAGCTCTTAACCCCAGTGTGCAGAAAGTGTCAAAACATGATTTTCAGCAGAAATAAACATGTTTCTGCAAGTTTGGTCACCCCCATGTAAGTTATGGGGCAGTAACAGCACACTTTTGAAAACGTGTTTTTCAGCCCGAAATAAACGCGTTTTTTCAGACAACTGAATCCCTATGTATCTGCAAGACTCAGAAGAGCCCACACACTCAGCTCTTAACCCCAGTGTGCAGAAAGTGTCAAAACGTGATTTTCAGCAGAAATAAACATGTTTCTGCAAGTTTGGTCACCCCCATGTAAGTTATGGGGCAGTAACAGCACACTTTTGAAAACGTGTTTTTCAGCCCGAAATAAACGCGTTTTTTCAGACAACTGAATCCCTATGTAACTGCAAGACTCAGAAGAGCCCACACACTCAGCTCTTAACCCCAGTGTGCAGAAAGTGTCAAAACGTGATTTTCAGCAGAAATAAACATGTTTCTGCAAGTTTGGTCACCCCCATGTAAGTTATGGGGCAGTAACAGCACACTTTTGAAAACGTGTTTTTCAGCCCGAAATAAACGCGTTTTTTCAGACAACTGAATCCCTATGTAACTGCAAGGCTCAAAAGAGCCCACACACTCAGCTCTTAACCCCAGTGTGCAGAAAGTGTCAAAACATGATTTTCAGCAGAAATAAACATGTTTCTGCAAGTTTGGTCACCCCCATGTAAGTTATGGGGCAGTAACAGCACACTTTTGAAAACGTGTTTTTCAGCCCGAAATAAACGCGTTTTTTCAGACAACTGAATCCCTATGTAACTGCAAGGCTCAAAAGAGCCCACACACTCAGCTCTTAACCCCAGTGTACAGAAAGTGTCAAAACATGATTTTCAGCAGAAATAAACATGTTTCTGCAAGTTTGGTCACCCCCATGTAAGTTATGGGGCAGTAACAGCACACTTTTTAAAACGTGTTTTTCAGCCCGAAATAAACGCGTTTTTTCAGACAACTGAATCCCTATGTAACTGCAAGACTCAGAAGAGCCCACACACTCAGCTCTTAACCCCAGTGTGCAGAAAGTGTCAAAACATGATTTTCAGCAGAAATAAACATGTTTCTGCAAGTTTGGACACCCCCATGTAAGTTATGGGGCAGTAACAGCACACTTTTGAAAACGTGTTTTTCAGCCCGAAATAAACGCGTTTTTTCAGACAACTGAATCCCTATGTATCTGCAAGACTCAGAAGAGCCCACACACTCAGCTCTTAACCCCAGTGTGCAGAAAGTGTCAAAACGTGATTTTCAGCAGAAATAAACATGTTTCTGCAAGTTTGGTCACCCCCATGTAAGTTATGGGGCAGTAACAGCACACTTTTGAAAACGTGTTTTTCAGCCCGAAATAAACGCGTTTTTTCAGACAACTGAATCCCTATGTAACTGCAAGACTCAGAAGAGCCCACACACTCAGCTCTTAACCCCAGTGTGCAGAAAGTGTCAAAACGTGATTTTCAGCAGAAATAAACATGTTTCTGCAAGTTTGGTCACCCCCATGTAAGTTATGGGGCAGTAACAGCACACTTTTGAAAACGTGTTTTTCAGCCCGAAATAAACGCGTTTTTTCAGACAACTGAATCCCTATGTAACTGCAAGGCTCAAAAGAGCCCACACACTCAGCTCTTAACCCCAGTGTGCAGAAAGTGTCAAAACATGATTTTCAGCAGAAATAAACATGTTTCTGCAAGTTTGGTCACCCCCATGTAAGTTATGGGGCAGTAACAGCACACTTTTTAAAACGTGTTTTTCAGCCCGAAATAAACGCGTTTTTTCAGACAACTGAATCCCTATGTAACTGCAAGACTCAGAAGAGCCCACACACTCAGCTCTTAACCCCAGTGTGCAGAAAGTGTCAAAACATGATTTTCAGCAGAAATAAACATGTTTCTGCAAGTTTGGTCACCCCCATGTAAGTTATGGGGCAGTAACAGCACACTTTTGAAAACGTGTTTTTCAGCCCGAAATAAACGCGTTTTTTCAGACAACTGAATCCCTATGTAACTGCAAGACTCAGAAGAGCCCACACACTCAGCTCTTAACCCCAGTGTGCAGAAAGTGTCAAAACATGTTTTTCAGCAGAAATAAACATGTTTCTGCAAGTTTGGTCACCCCCATGTAAGTTATGGGGCAGTAACAGCACACTTTTGAAAACGTGTTTTTCAGCCTGAAATAAACACGTTTTTTCAGACAACTGAATCCCTATGTAACTGCAAGACTCAGAAGAGCCCACACACTCAGCTCTTAACCCCAGTGTGCAGAAAGTGTCAAAACATGATTTTCAGCAGAAATAAACATGTTTCTGCAAGTTTGGTCAACCCCATGTAAGTTATGGGGCAGTAACAGCACACTTTTGAAAACGTGTTTTTCAGCCCGAAATAAACGCGTTTTTTCAGACAACTGAATCCCTATGTAACTGCAAGGCTCAAAAGAGCCCACACACTCAGCTCTTAACCCCAGTGTGCAGAAAGTGTCAAAACATGTTTTTCAGCAGAAATAAACATGTTTCTGCAAGTTTGGTCACCCCCATGTAAGTTATGGGGCAGTAACAGCACACTTTTGAAAACGTGTTTTTCAGCCCGAAATAAACGCGTTTTTTCAGACAACTGAATCCCTATGTAACTGCAAGACTCAGAAGAGCCCACACACTCAGCTCTTAACCCCAGTGTGCAGAAAGTGTCAAAACGTGATTTTCAGCAGAAATAAACATGTTTCTGCAAGTTTGGTCACCCCCATGTAAGTTATGGGGCAGTAACAGCACACTTTTGAAAACGTGTTTTTCAGCCCGAAATAAACGCGTTTTTTCAGACAACTGAATCCCTATGTAACTGCAAGACTCAGAAGAGCCCACACACTCAGCTCTTAACCCCAGTGTGCAGAAAGTGTCAAAACGTGATTTTCAGCAGAAATAAACATGTTTCTGCAAGTTTGGTCACCCCCATGTAAGTTATGGGGCAGTAACAGCACACTTTTGAAAACGTGTTTTTCAGCCCGAAATAAACGCGTTTTTTCAGACAACTGAATCCCTATGTAACTGCAAGGCTCAAAAGAGCCCACACACTCAGCTCTTAACCCCAGTGTGCAGAAAGTGTCAAAACATGATTTTCAGCAGAAATAAACATGTTTCTGCAAGTTTGGTCACCCCCATGTAAGTTATGGGGCAGTAACAGCACACTTTTTAAAACGTGTTTTTCAGCCCGAAATAAACGCGTTTTTTCAGACAACTGAATCCCTATGTAACTGCAAGGCTCAAAAGAGCCCACACACTCAGCTCTTAACCCCAGTGTGCAGAAAGTGTCAAAACGTGTTTTTCAGCAGAAATAAACATGTTACTGCAAGTTTGGTCACCCCCTTGTAAGTTATGCGGCAGTAACAGCACACTTTTGAAAACGTGTTTTTCAGCCCGAAATAAACGCGTTTTTTCAGACAACTGAATCCCTATGTAACTGCAAGACTCAGAAGAGCCCACACACTCAGCTCTTAACCCCAGTGTGCAGAAAGTGTCAAAACATGATTTTCAGCAGAAATAAACATGTTTCTGCAAGTTTGGTCACCCCCATGTAAGTTATGGGGCAGTAACAGCACACTTTTGAAAACGTGTTTTTCAGCCCGAAATAAACGCGTTTTTTCAGACAACTGAATCCCTATGTAACTGCAAGACTCAGAAGAGCCCACACACTCAGCTCTTAACCCCAGTGTGCAGAAAGTGTCAAAACGTGTTTTTCAGCAGAAATAAACATGTTTCTGCAAGTTTGGTCACCCCCATGTAAGTTATGGGGCAGTAACAGCACACTTTTGAAAACGTGTTTTTCAGCCCGAAATAAACGCGTTTTTTCAGACAACTGAATCCCTATGTAACTGCAAGACTCAGAAGAGCCCACACACTCAGCTCTTAACCCCAGTGTGCAGAAAGTGTCAAAACATGATTTTCAGCAGAAATAAACATGTTTCTGCAAGTTTGGTCACCCCCATGTAAGTTATGGGGCAGTAACAGCACACTTTTGAAAACGTGTTTTTCAGCCCGAAATAAACGCGTTTTTTCAGACAACTGAATCCCTATGTAACTGCAAGACTCAGAAGAGCCCACACACTCAGCTCTTAACCCCAGTGTGCAGAAAGTGTCAAAACATGATTTTCAGCAGAAATAAACATGTTTCTGCAAGTTTGGTCACCCCCATGTAAGTTATGGGGCAGTAACAGCACACTTTTGAAAACGTGTTATTCAGCCCGAAATAAACACGTTTTTTCAGACAACTGAATCCCTATGTAACTGCAAGGCTCAAAAGAGCCCACACACTCAGCTCTTAACCCCAGTGTGCAGAAAGTGTCAAAACGTGTTTTTCAGCAGAAATAAACATGTTTCTGCAAGTTTGGTCACCCCCATGTAAGTTATGGGGCAGTAACAGCACACTTTTGAAAACGTGTTTTTCAGCCCGAAATAAACGCGTTTTTTCAGACAACTGAATCCCTATGTAACTGCAAGACTCAGAAGAGCCCACACACTCAGCTCTTAACCCCAGTGTGCAGAAAGTGTCAAAACGTGTTTTTCAGCAGAAATAAACATGTTTCTGCAAGTTTGGTCACCCCCATGTAAGTTATGGGGCAGTAACAGCACACTTTTGAAAACGTGTTTTTCAGCCTGAACTAAACACGTTTTTTCAGACAACTGAATCCCTATGTAACTGCAAGACTCAGAAGAGCCCACACACTCAGCTCTTAACCCCAGTGTGCAGAAAGTGTCAAAACATGATTTTCAGCAGAAATAAACATGTTTCTGCAAGTTTGGTCACCCCCATGTAAGTTATGGGGCAGTAACAGCACACTTTTGAAAACGTGTTTTTCAGCCCGAAATAAACGCGTTTTTTCAGACAACTGAATCCCTATGTAACTGCAAGGCTCAAAAGAGCCCACACACTCAGCTCTTAACCCCAGTGTGCAGAAAGTGTCAAAACGTGTTTTTCAGCAGAAATAAACATGTTTCTGCAAGTTTGGTCACCCCCATGTAAGTTATGGGGCAGTAACAGCACACTTTTGAAAACGTGTTTTTCAGCAAGAAATAAACACGTTTTTTCAGACAACTGAATCCCTATGTAACTGCAAGACTCAGAAGAGCCCACACACTCAGCTCTTAACCCCAGTGTGCAGAAAGTGTCAAAACATGATTTTCAGCAGAAATAAACATGTTTCTGCAAGTTTGGTCACCCCCATGTAAGTTATGGGGCAGTAACAGCACACTTTTGAAAACGTGTTTTTCAGCCCGAAATAAACGCGTTTTTTCAGACAACTGAATCCCTATGTAACTGCAAGGCTCAAAAGAGCCCACACACTCAGCTCTTAACCCCAGTGTGCAGAAAGTGTCAAAACGTGTTTTTCAGCAGAAATAAACATGTTTCTGCAAGTTTGGTCACCCCCATGTAAGTTATGGGGCAGTAACAGCACACTTTTGAAAACGTGTTTTTCAGCCCGAAATAAACGCGTTTTTTCAGACATCTGAATCCCTATGTAACTGCAAGGCTCAAAAGAGCCCACACACTCAGCTCTTAACCCCAGTGTGCAGAAAGTGTCAAAACATGATTTTCAGCAGAAATAAACATGTTTCTGCAAGTTTGGTCACCCCCATGTAAGTTATGGGGCAGTAACAGCACACTTTTGAAAACGTGTTTTTCAGCCCGAAATAAACGCGTTTTTTCAGACAACTGAATCCCTATGTAACTGCAAGACTCAGAAGAGCCCACACACTCAGCTCTTAACCCCAGTGTGCAGAAAGTGTCAAAACGTGTTTTTCAGCAGAAATAAACATGTTTCTGCAAGTTTGGTCACCCCCATGTAAGTTATGGGGCAGTAACAGCACACTTTTGAAAACGTGTTTTTCAGCCCGAAATAAACACGTTTTTTCAGACAACTGAATCCCTATGTAACTGCAAGGCTCAAAAGAGCCCACACACTCAGCTCTTAACCCCAGTGTGCAGAAAGTGTCAAAACATGATTTTCAGCAGAAATAAACATGTTTCTGCAAGTTTGGTCACCCCCATGTAAGTTATGGGGCAGTAACAGCACACTTTTGAAAACGTGTTTTTCAGCCCGAAATAAACGCGTTTTTTCAGACAACTGAATCCCTATGTAACTGCAAGGCTCAAAAGAGCCCACACACTCAGCTCTTAACCCCAGTGTGCAGAAAGTGTCAAAACATGTTTTTCAGCAGAAATAAACATGTTTCTGCAAGTTTGGTCACCCCCATGTAAGTTATGGGGCAGTAACAGCACACTTTTGAAAACGTGTTTTTCAGCCCGAAATAAACGCGTTTTTTCAGACAACTGAATCCCTATGTAACTGCAAGACTCAGAAGAGCCCACACACTCAGCTCTTAACCCCAGTGTGCAGAAAGTGTCAAAACGTGATTTTCAGCAGAAATAAACATGTTTCTGCAAGTTTGGTCACCCCCATGTAAGTTATGGGGCAGTAACAGCACACTTTTGAAAACGTGTTTTTCAGCCCGAAATAAACGCGTTTTTTCAGACAACTGAATCCCTATGTAACTGCAAGACTCAGAAGAGCCCACACACTCAGCTCTTAACCCCAGTGTGCAGAAAGTGTCAAAACGTGATTTTCAGCAGAAATAAACATGTTTCTGCAAGTTTGGTCACCCCCATGTAAGTTATGGGGCAGTAACAGCACACTTTTGAAAACGTGTTTTTCAGCCCGAAATAAACGCGTTTTTTCAGACAACTGAATCCCTATGTAACTGCAAGGCTCAAAAGAGCCCACACACTCAGCTCTTAACCCCAGTGTACAGAAAGTGTCAAAACATGATTTTCAGCAGAAATAAACATGTTTCTGCAAGTTTGGTCACCCCCATGTAAGTTATGGGGCAGTAACAGCACACTTTTTAAAACGTGTTTTTCAGCCCGAAATAAACGCGTTTTTTCAGACAACTGAATCCCTATGTAACTGCAAGACTCAGAAGAGCCCACACACTCAGCTCTTAACCCCAGTGTGCAGAAAGTGTCAAAACATGATTTTCAGCAGAAATAAACATGTTTCTGCAAGTTTGGTCACCCCCATGTAAGTTATGGGGCAGTAACAGCACACTTTTGAAAACGTGTTTTTCAGCCCGAAATAAACGCGTTTTTTCAGACAACTGAATCCCTATGTATCTGCAAGACTCAGAAGAGCCCACACACTCAGCTCTTAACCCCAGTGTGCAGAAAGTGTCAAAACGTGATTTTCAGCAGAAATAAACATGTTTCTGCAAGTTTGGTCACCCCCATGTAAGTTATGGGGCAGTAACAGCACACTTTTGAAAACGTGTTTTTCAGCCCGAAATAAACGCGTTTTTTCAGACAACTGAATCCCTATGTAACTGCAAGACTCAGAAGAGCCCACACACTCAGCTCTTAACCCCAGTGTGCAGAAAGTGTCAAAACGTGATTTTCAGCAGAAATAAACATGTTTCTGCAAGTTTGGTCACCCCCATGTAAGTTATGGGGCAGTAACAGCACACTTTTGAAAACGTGTTTTTCAGCCCGAAATAAACGCGTTTTTTCAGACAACTGAATCCCTATGTATCTGCAAGACTCAGAAGAGCCCACACACTCAGCTCTTAACCCCAGTGTGCAGAAAGTGTCAAAACGTGATTTTCAGCAGAAATAAACATGTTTCTGCAAGTTTGGTCACCCCCATGTAAGTTATGGGGCAGTAACAGCACACTTTTGAAAACGTGTTTTTCAGCCCGAAATAAACGCGTTTTTTCAGACAACTGAATCCCTATGTAACTGCAAGGCTCAAAAGAGCCCACACACTCAGCTCTTAACCCCAGTGTGCAGAAAGTGTCAAAACATGATTTTCAGCAGAAATAAACATGTTTCTGCAAGTTTGGTCACCCCCATGTAAGTTATGGGGCAGTAACAGCACACTTTTTAAAACGTGTTTTTCAGCCCGAAATAAACGCGTTTTTTCAGACAACTGAATCCCTATGTAACTGCAAGACTCAGAAGAGCCCACACACTCAGCTCTTAACCCCAGTGTGCAGAAAGTGTCAAAACATGATTTTCAGCAGAAATAAACATGTTTCTGCAAGTTTGGTCACCCCCATGTAAGTTATGGGGCAGTAACAGCACACTTTTGAAAACGTGTTTTTCAGCCCGAAATAAACGCGTTTTTTCAGACAACTGAATCCCTATGTAACTGCAAGGCTCAAAAGAGCCCACACACTCAGCTCTTAACCCCAGTGTGCAGAAAGTGTCAAAACGTGTTTTTCAGCAGAAATAAACATGTTACTGCAAGTTTGGTCACCCCCATGTAAGTTATGCGGCAGTAACAGCACACTTTTGAAAACGTGTTTTTCAGCCCGAAATAAACGCGTTTTTTCAGACAACTGAATCCCTATGTAACTGCAAGACTCAGAAGAGCCCACACACTCAGCTCTTAACCCCAGTGTGCAGAAAGTGTCAAAACATGATTTTCAGCAGAAATAAACATGTTTCTGCAAGTTTGGTCACCCCCATGTAAGTTATGGGGCAGTAACAGCACACTTTTGAAAACGTGTTTTTCAGCCCGAAATAAACGCGTTTTTTCAGACAACTGAATCCCTATGTAACTGCAAGACTCAGAAGAGCCCACACACTCAGCTCTTAACCCCAGTGTGCAGAAAGTGTCAAAACGTGTTTTTCAGCAGAAATAAACATGTTTCTGCAAGTTTGGTCACCCCCATGTAAGTTATGGGGCAGTAACAGCACACTTTTGAAAACGTGTTTTTCAGCCCGAAATAAACGCGTTTTTTCAGACAACTGAATCCCTATGTAACTGCAAGACTCAGAAGAGCCCACACACTCAGCTCTTAACCCCAGTGTGCAGAAAGTGTCAAAACATGATTTTCAGCAGAAATAAACATGTTTCTGCAAGTTTGGTCACCCCCATGTAAGTTATGGGGCAGTAACAGCACACTTTTGAAAACGTGTTTTTCAGCCCGAAATAAACGCGTTTTTTCAGACAACTGAATCCCTATGTAACTGCAAGACTCAGAAGAGCCCACACACTCAGCTCTTAACCCCAGTGTGCAGAAAGTGTCAAAACATGATATTCAGCAGAAATAAACATGTTTCTGCAAGTTTGGTCACCCCCATGTAAGTTATGGGGCAGTAACAGCACACTTTTGAAAACGTGTTATTCAGCCCGAAATAAACACGTTTTTTCAGACAACTGAATCCCTATGTAACTGCAAGGCTCAAAAGAGCCCACACACTCAGCTCTTAACCCCAGTGTGCAGAAAGTGTCAAAACGTGTTTTTCAGCCGAAATAAACATGTTTCTGCAAGTTTGGTCACCCCCATGTAAGTTATGGGGCAGTAACAGCACACTTTTGAAAACGTGTTTTTCAGCCCGAAATAAACGCGTTTTTTCAGACAACTGAATCCCTATGTAACTGCAAGACTCAGAAGAGCCCACACACTCAGCTCTTAACCCCAGTGTGCAGAAAGTGTCAAAACGTGTTTTTCAGCAGAAATAAACATGTTTCTGCAAGTTTGGTCACCCCCATGTAAGTTATGGGGCAGTAACAGCACACTTTTGAAAACGTGTTTTTCAGCCCGAAATAAACGCGTTTTTTCAGACAACTGAATCCCTATGTAACTGCAAGACTCAGAAGAGCCCACACACTCAGCTCTTAACCCCAGTGTGCAGAAAGTGTCAAAACGTGTTTTTCAGCAGAAATAAACATGTTTCTGCAAGTTTGGTCACCCCCATGTAAGTTATGGGGCAGTAACAGCACACTTTTGAAAACGTGTTTTTCAGCCTGAACTAAACACGTTTTTTCAGACAACTGAATCCCTATGTAACTGCAAGACTCAGAAGAGCCCACACACTCAGCTCTTAACCCCAGTGTGCAGAAAGTGTCAAAACATGATTTTCAGCAGAAATAAACATGTTTCTGCAAGTTTGGTCACCCCCATGTAAGTTATGGGGCAGTAACAGCACACTTTTGAAAACGTGTTTTTCAGCCCGAAATAAACGCGTTTTTTCAGACAACTGAATCCCTATGTAACTGCAAGGCTCAAAAGAGCCCACACACTCAGCTCTTAACCCCAGTGTGCAGAAAGTGTCAAAACGTGTTTTTCAGCAGAAATAAACATGTTTCTGCAAGTTTGGTCACCCCCATGTAAGTTATGGGGCAGTAACAGCACACTTTTGAAAACGTGTTTTTCAGCAAGAAATAAACACGTTTTTTCAGACAACTGAATCCCTATGTAACTGCAAGACTCAGAAGAGCCCACACACTCAGCTCTTAACCCCAGTGTGCAGAAAGTGTCAAAACATGATTTTCAGCAGAAATAAACATGTTTCTGCAAGTTTGGTCACCCCCATGTAAGTTATGGGGCAGTAACAGCACACTTTTGAAAACGTGTTTTTCAGCCCGAAATAAACGCGTTTTTTCAGACAACTGAATCCCTATGTAACTGCAAGGCTCAAAAGAGCCCACACACTCAGCTCTTAACCCCAGTGTGCAGAAAGTGTCAAAACGTGTTTTTCAGCAGAAATAAACATGTTTCTGCAAGTTTGGTCACCCCCATGTAAGTTATGGGGCAGTAACAGCACACTTTTGAAAACGTGTTTTTCAGCCCGAAATAAACGCGTTTTTTCAGACATCTGAATCCCTATGTAACTGCAAGGCTCAAAAGAGCCCACACACTCAGCTCTTAACCCCAGTGTGCAGAAAGTGTCAAAACATGATTTTCAGCAGAAATAAACATGTTTCTGCAAGTTTGGTCACCCCCATGTAAGTTATGGGGCAGTAACAGCACACTTTTGAAAACGTGTTTTTCAGCCCGAAATAAACGCGTTTTTTCAGACAACTGAATCCCTATGTAACTGCAAGACTCAGAAGAGCCCACACACTCAGCTCTTAACCCCAGTGTGCAGAAAGTGTCAAAACGTGTTTTTCAGCAGAAATAAACATGTTTCTGCAAGTTTGGTCACCCCCATGTAAGTTATGGGGCAGTAACAGCACACTTTTGAAAACGTGTTTTTCAGCCCGAAATAAACACGTTTTTTCAGACAACTGAATCCCTATGTAACTGCAAGGCTCAAAAGAGCCCACACACTCAGCTCTTAACCCCAGTGTGCAGAAAGTGTCAAAACATGATTTTCAGCAGAAATAAACATGTTTCTGCAAGTTTGGTCACCCCCATGTAAGTTATGGGGCAGTAACAGCACACTTTTTAAAACGTGTTTTTCAGCCCGAAATAAACGCGTTTTTTCAGACAACTGAATCCCTATGTAACTGCAAGACTCAGAAGAGCCCACACACTCAGCTCTTAACCCCAGTGTGCAGAAAGTGTCAAAACGTGATTTTCAGCAGAAATAAACATGTTTCTGCAAGTTTGGTCACCCCCATGTAAGTTATGGGGCAGTAACAGCACACTTTTGAAAACGTGTTTTTCAGCCCGAAATAAACGCGTTTTTTCAGACAACTGAATCCCTATGTAACTGCAAGGCTCAAAAGAGCCCACACACTCAGCTCTTAACCCCAGTGTGCAGAAAGTGTCAAAACATGATTGTCAGCAGAAATAAACATGTTTCTGCAAGTTTGGTCACCCCCATGTAAGTTATGGGGCAGTAACAGCACACTTTTTAAAACGTGTTTTTCAGCCCGAAATAAACGCGTTTTTTCAGACAACTGAATCCCTATGTAACTGCAAGACTCAGAAGAGCCCACACACTCAGCTCTTAACCCCAGTGTGCAGAAAGTGTCAAAACATGATTTTCAGCAGAAATAAACATGTTTCTGCAAGTTTGGTCACCCCCATGTAAGTTATGGGGCAGTAACAGCACACTTTTGAAAACGTGTTTTTCAGCCCGAAATAAACGCGTTTTTTCAGACAACTGAATCCCTATGTATCTGCAAGACTCAGAAGAGCCCACACACTCAGCTCTTAACCCCAGTGTGCAGAAAGTGTCAAAACGTGATTTTCAGCAGAAATAAACATGTTTCTGCAAGTTTGGTCACCCCCATGTAAGTTATGGGGCAGTAACAGCACACTTTTGAAAACGTGTTTTTCAGCCCGAAATAAACGCGTTTTTTCAGACAACTGAATCCCTATGTAACTGCAAGACTCAGAAGAGCCCACACACTCAGCTCTTAACCCCAGTGTGCAGAAAGTGTCAAAACGTGATTTTCAGCAGAAATAAACATGTTTCTGCAAGTTTGGTCACCCCCATGTAAGTTATGGGGCAGTAACAGCACACTTTTGAAAACGTGTTTTTCAGCCCGAAATAAACGCGTTTTTTCAGACAACTGAATCCCTATGTAACTGCAAGGCTCAAAAGAGCCCACACACTCAGCTCTTAACCCCAGTGTGCAGAAAGTGTCAAAACATGATTTTCAGCAGAAATAAACATGTTTCTGCAAGTTTGGTCACCCCCATGTAAGTTATGGGGCAGTAACAGCACACTTTTGAAAACGTGTTTTTCAGCCCGAAATAAACGCGTTTTTTCAGACAACTGAATCCCTATGTAACTGCAAGACTCAGAAGAGCCCACACACTCAGCTCTTAACCCCAGTGTGCAGAAAGTGTCAAAACATGATTTTCAGCAGAAATAAACATGTTTCTGCAAGTTTGGTCACCCCCATGTAAGTTATGGGGCAGTAACAGCACACTTTTGAAAACGTGTTTTTCAGCCCGAAATAAACGCGTTTTTTCAGACAACTGAATCCCTATGTAACTGCAAGACTCAGAAGAGCCCACACACTCAGCTCTTAACCCCAGTGTGCAGAAAGTGTCAAAACATGTTTTTCAGCAGAAATAAACATGTTTCTGCAAGTTTGGTCACCCCCATGTAAGTTATGGGGCAGTAACAGCACACTTTTGAAAACGTGTTTTTCAGCCTGAAATAAACACGTTTTTTCAGACAACTGAATCCCTATGTAACTGCAAGACTCAGAAGAGCCCACACACTCAGCTCTTAACCCCAGTGTGCAGAAAGTGTCAAAACATGTTTTTCAGCAGAAATAAACATGTTTCTGCAAGTTTGGTCACCCCCATGTAAGTTATGGGGCAGTAACAGCACACTTTTGAAAACGTGTTTTTCAGCCTGAAATAAACACGTTTTTTCAGACAACTGAATCCCTATGTAACTGCAAGACTCAGAAGAGCCCACACACTCAGCTCTTAACCCCAGTGTGCAGAAAGTGTCAAAACATGATTTTCAGCAGAAATAAACATGTTTCTGCAAGTTTGGTCAACCCCATGTAAGTTATGGGGCAGTAACAGCACACTTTTGAAAACGTGTTTTTCAGCCCGAAATAAACGCGTTTTTTCAGACAACTGAATCCCTATGTAACTGCAAGGCTCAAAAGAGCCCACACACTCAGCTCTTAACCCCAGTGTGCAGAAAGTGTCAAAACATGTTTTTCAGCAGAAATAAACATGTTTCTGCAAGTTTGGTCACCCCCATGTAAGTTATGGGGCAGTAACAGCACACTTTTGAAAACGTGTTTTTCAGCCCGAAATAAACGCGTTTTTTCAGACAACTGAATCCCTATGTAACTGCAAGGCTCAAAAGAGCCCACACACTCAGCTCTTAACCCCAGTGTGCAGAAAGTGTCAAAACATGATTTTCAGCAGAAATAAACATGTTTCTGCAAGTTTGGTCACCCCCATGTAAGTTATGGGGCAGTAACAGCACACTTTTGAAAACGTGTTTTTCAGCCCGAAATAAACGCGTTTTTTCAGACAACTGAATCCCTATGTAACTGCAAGACTCAGAAGAGCCCACACACTCAGCTCTTAACCCCAGTGTGCAGAAAGTGTCAAAACGTGTTTTTCAGCAGAAATAAACATGTTTCTGCAAGTTTGGTCACCCCCATGTAAGTTATGGGGCAGTAACAGCACACTTTTGAAAACGTGTTTTTCAGCCCGAAATAAACACGTTTTTTCAGACAACTGAATCCCTATGTAACTGCAAGGCTCAAAAGAGCCCACACACTCAGCTCTTAACCCCAGTGTGCAGAAAGTGTCAAAACATGATTTTCAGCAGAAATAAACATGTTTCTGCAAGTTTGGTCACCCCCATGTAAGTTATGGGGCAGTAACAGCACACTTTTTAAAACGTGTTTTTCAGCCCGAAATAAACGCGTTTTTTCAGACAACTGAATCCCTATGTAACTGCAAGACTCAGAAGAGCCCACACACTCAGCTCTTAACCCCAGTGTGCAGAAAGTGTCAAAACGTGATTTTCAGCAGAAATAAACATGTTTCTGCAAGTTTGGTCACCCCCATGTAAGTTATGGGGCAGTAACAGCACACTTTTGAAAACGTGTTTTTCAGCCCGAAATAAACGCGTTTTTTCAGACAACTGAATCCCTATGTAACTGCAAGGCTCAAAAGAGCCCACACACTCAGCTCTTAACCCCAGTGTGCAGAAAGTGTCAAAACATGTTTTTCAGCAGAAATAAACATGTTTCTGCAAGTTTGGTCACCCCCATGTAAGTTATGGGGCAGTAACAGCACACTTTTGAAAACGTGTTTTTCAGCCCGAAATAAACGCGTTTTTTCAGACAACTGAATCCCTATGTAACTGCAAGACTCAGAAGAGCCCACACACTCAGCTCTTAACCCCAGTGTGCAGAAAGTGTCAAAACGTGATTTTCAGCAGAAATAAACATGTTTCTGCAAGTTTGGTCACCCCCATGTAAGTTATGGGGCAGTAACAGCACACTTTTGAAAACGTGTTTTTCAGCCCGAAATAAACGCGTTTTTTCAGACAACTGAATCCCTATGTAACTGCAAGACTCAGAAGAGCCCACACACTCAGCTCTTAACCCCAGTGTGCAGAAAGTGTCAAAACGTGATTTTGAGCAGAAATAAACATGTTTCTGCAAGTTTGGTCACCCCCATGTAAGTTATGGGGCAGTAACAGCACACTTTTGAAAACGTGTTTTTCAGCCCGAAATAAACGCGTTTTTTCAGACAACTGAATCCCTATGTAACTGCAAGGCTCAAAAGAGCCCACACACTCAGCTCTTAACCCCAGTGTACAGAAAGTGTCAAAACATGATTTTCAGCAGAAATAAACATGTTTCTGCAAGTTTGGTCACCCCCATGTAAGTTATGGGGCAGTAACAGCACACTTTTTAAAACGTGTTTTTCAGCCCGAAATAAACGCGTTTTTTCAGACAACTGAATCCCTATGTAACTGCAAGACTCAGAAGAGCCCACACACTCAGCTCTTAACCCCAGTGTGCAGAAAGTGTCAAAACATGATTTTCAGCAGAAATAAACATGTTTCTGCAAGTTTGGTCACCCCCATGTAAGTTATGGGGCAGTAACAGCACACTTTTGAAAACGTGTTTTTCAGCCCGAAATAAACGCGTTTTTTCAGACAACTGAATCCCTATGTATCTGCAAGACTCAGAAGAGCCCACACACTCAGCTCTTAACCCCAGTGTGCAGAAAGTGTCAAAACGTGATTTTCAGCAGAAATAAACATGTTTCTGCAAGTTTGGTCACCCCCATGTAAGTTATGGGGCAGTAACAGCACACTTTTGAAAACGTGTTTTTCAGCCCGAAATAAACGCGTTTTTTCAGACAACTGAATCCCTATGTAACTGCAAGACTCAGAAGAGCCCACACACTCAGCTCTTAACCCCAGTGTGCAGAAAGTGTCAAAACGTGATTTTCAGCAGAAATAAACATGTTTCTGCAAGTTTGGTCACCCCCATGTAAGTTATGGGGCAGTAACAGCACACTTTTGAAAACGTGTTTTTCAGCCCGAAATAAACGCGTTTTTTCAGACAACTGAATCCCTATGTAACTGCAAGGCTCAAAAGAGCCCACACACTCAGCTCTTAACCCCAGTGTGCAGAAAGTGTCAAAACATGATTTTCAGCAGAAATAAACATGTTTCTGCAAGTTTGGTCACCCCCATGTAAGTTATGGGGCAGTAACAGCACACTTTTGAAAACGTGTTTTTCAGCCCGAAATAAACGCGTTTTTTCAGACAACTGAATCCCTATGTAACTGCAAGACTCAGAAGAGCCCACACACTCAGCTCTTAACCCCAGTGTGCAGAAAGTGTCAAAACATGATTTTCAGCAGAAATAAACATGTTTCTGCAAGTTTGGTCACCCCCATGTAAGTTATGGGGCAGTAACAGCACACTTTTGAAAACGTGTTTTTCAGCCCGAAATAAACGCGTTTTTTCAGACAACTGAATCCCTATGTAACTGCAAGACTCAGAAGAGCCCACACACTCAGCTCTTAACCCCAGTGTGCAGAAAGTGTCAAAACATGTTTTTCAGCAGAAATAAACATGTTTCTGCAAGTTTGGTCACCCCCATGTAAGTTATGGGGCAGTAACAGCACACTTTTGAAAACGTGTTTTTCAGCCTGAAATAAACACGTTTTTTCAGACAACTGAATCCCTATGTAACTGCAAGACTCAGAAGAGCCCACACACTCAGCTCTTAACCCCAGTGTGCAGAAAGTGTCAAAACATGTTTTTCAGCAGAAATAAACATGTTTCTGCAAGTTTGGTCACCCCCATGTAAGTTATGGGGCAGTAACAGCACACTTTTGAAAACGTGTTTTTCAGCCTGAAATAAACACGTTTTTTCAGACAACTGAATCCCTATGTAACTGCAAGACTCAGAAGAGCCCACACACTCAGCTCTTAACCCCAGTGTGCAGAAAGTGTCAAAACATGATTTTCAGCAGAAATAAACATGTTTCTGCAAGTTTGGTCAACCCCATGTAAGTTATGGGGCAGTAACAGCACACTTTTGAAAACGTGTTTTTCAGCCCGAAATAAACGCGTTTTTTCAGACAACTGAATCCCTATGTAACTGCAAGGCTCAAAAGAGCCCACACACTCAGCTCTTAACCCCAGTGTGCAGAAAGTGTCAAAACATGATTTTCAGCAGAAATAAACATGTTTCTGCAAGTTTGGTCACCCCCATGTAAGTTATGGGGCAGTAACAGCACACTTTTTAAAACGTGTTTTTCAGCCCGAAATAAACGCGTTTTTTCAGACAACTGAATCCCTATGTAACTGCAAGACTCAGAAGAGCCCACACACTCAGCTCTTAACCCCAGTGTGCAGAAAGTGTCAAAACATGATTTTCAGCAGAAATAAACATGTTTCTGCAAGTTTGGTCACCCCCATGTAAGTTATGGGGCAGTAACAGCACACTTTTGAAAACGTGTTTTTCAGCCCGAAATAAACGCGTTTTTTCAGACAACTGAATCCCTATGTAACTGCAAGACTCAGAAGAGCCCACACACTCAGCTCTTAACCCCAGTGTGCAGAAAGTGTCAAAACGTGTTTTTCAGCAGAAATAAACATGTTTCTGCAAGTTTGGTCACCCCCATGTAAGTTATGGGGCAGTAACAGCACACTTTTGAAAACGTGTTTTTCAGCCCGAAATAAACGCGTTTTTTCAGACAACTGAATCCCTATGTAACTGCAAGGCTCAAAAGAGCCCACACACTCAGCTCTTAACCCCAGTGTGCAGAAAGTGTCAAAACGTGTTTTTCAGCAGAAATAAACATGTTTCTGCAAGTTTGGTCACCCCCATGTAAGTTATGCGGCAGTAACAGCACACTTTTGAAAACGTGTTTTTCAGCCCGAAATAAACGCGTTTTTTCAGACAACTGAATCCCTATGTAACTGCAAGACTCAGAAGAGCACACACACTCAGCTCTTAACCCCAGTGTGCAGAAAGTGTCAAAACATGATTTTCAGCAAAAATAAACATGTTTCTGCAAGTTTGGTCACCCCCATGTAAGTTATGGGGCAGTAACAGCACACTTTTGAAAACGTGTTTTTCAGCCCGAAATAAACGCGTTTTTTCAGACAACTGAATCCCTATGTAACTGCAAGACTCAGAAGAGCCCACACACTCAGCTCTTAACCCCAGTGTGCAGAAAGTGTCAAAACGTGTTTTTCAGCAGAAATAAACATGTTTCTGCAAGTTTGGTCACCCCCATGTAAGTTATGGGGCAGTAACAGCACACTTTTGAAAACGTGTTTTTCAGCCCGAAATAAACGCGTTTTTTCAGACAACTGAATCCCTATGTAACTGCAAGACTCAGAAGAGCCCACACACTCAGCTCTTAACCCCAGTGTGCAGAAAGTGTCAAAACATGATTTTCAGCAGAAATAAACATGTTTCTGCAAGTTTGGTCACCCCCATGTAAGTTATGGGGCAGTAACAGCACACTTTTGAAAACGTGTTATTCAGCCCGAAATAAACACGTTTTTTCAGACAACTGAATCCCTATGTAACTGCAAGGCTCAAAAGAGCCCACACACTCAGCTCTTAACCCCAGTGTGCAGAAAGTGTCAAAACGTGTTTTTCAGCAGAAATAAACATGTTTCTGCAAGTTTGGTCACCCCCATGTAAGTTTTGCGGCAGTAACAGCACACTTTTGAAAACGTGTTTTTCAGCCCGAAATAAACGCGTTTTTTCAGACAACTGAATCCCTATGTAACTGCAAGACTCAGAAGAGCCCACACACTCAGCTCTTAACCCCAGTGTGCAGAAAGTGTCAAAACATGATTTTCAGCAGAAATAAACATGTTTCTGCAAGTTTGGTCACCCCCATGTAAGTTATGGGGCAGTAACAGCACACTTTTGAAAACGTGTTTTTCAGCCCGAAATAAACGCGTTTTTTCAGACAACTGAATCCCTATGTAACTGCAAGACTCAGAAGAGCCCACACACTCAGCTCTTAACCCCAGTGTGCAGAAAGTGTCAAAACGTGATTTTCAGCAGAAATAAACATGTTTCTGCAAGTTTGGTCACCCCCATGTAAGTTATGGGGCAGTAACAGCACACTTTTGAAAACGTGTTTTTCAGCCCGAAATAAACGCGTTTTTTCAGACAACTGAATCCCTATGTAACTGCAAGGCTCAAAAGAGCCCACACACTCAGCTCTTAACCCCAGTGTGCAGAAAGTGTCAAAACATGTTTTTCAGCAGAAATAAACATGTTTCTGCAAGTTTGGTCACCCCCATGTAAGTTATGGGGCAGTAACAGCACACTTTTGAAAACGTGTTTTTCAGCCCGAAATAAACGCGTTTTTTCAGACAACTGAATCCCTATGTAACTGCAAGACTCAGAAGAGCCCACACACTCAGCTCTTAACCCCAGTGTGCAGAAAGTGTCAAAACGTGATTTTCAGCAGAAATAAACATGTTTCTGCAAGTTTGGTCACCCCCATGTAAGTTATGGGGCAGTAACAGCACACTTTTGAAAACGTGTTTTTCAGCCCGAAATAAACGCGTTTTTTCAGACAACTGAATCCCTATGTAACTGCAAGACTCAGAAGAGCCCACACACTCAGCTCTTAACCCCAGTGTGCAGAAAGTGTCAAAACGTGATTTTGAGCAGAAATAAACATGTTTCTGCAAGTTTGGTCACCCCCATGTAAGTTATGGGGCAGTAACAGCACACTTTTGAAAACGTGTTTTTCAGCCCGAAATAAACGCGTTTTTTCAGACAACTGAATCCCTATGTAACTGCAAGGCTCAAAAGAGCCCACACACTCAGCTCTTAACCCCAGTGTACAGAAAGTGTCAAAACATGATTTTCAGCAGAAATAAACATGTTTCTGCAAGTTTGGTCACCCCCATGTAAGTTATGGGGCAGTAACAGCACACTTTTTAAAACGTGTTTTTCAGCCCGAAATAAACGCGTTTTTTCAGACAACTGAATCCCTATGTAACTGCAAGACTCAGAAGAGCCCACACACTCAGCTCTTAACCCCAGTGTGCAGAAAGTGTCAAAACATGATTTTCAGCAGAAATAAACATGTTTCTGCAAGTTTGGTCACCCCCATGTAAGTTATGGGGCAGTAACAGCACACTTTTGAAAACGTGTTTTTCAGCCCGAAATAAACGCGTTTTTTCAGACAACTGAATCCCTATGTATCTGCAAGACTCAGAAGAGCCCACACACTCAGCTCTTAACCCCAGTGTGCAGAAAGTGTCAAAACGTGATTTTCAGCAGAAATAAACATGTTTCTGCAAGTTTGGTCACCCCCATGTAAGTTATGGGGCAGTAACAGCACACTTTTGAAAACGTGTTTTTCAGCCCGAAATAAACGCGTTTTTTCAGACAACTGAATCCCTATGTAACTGCAAGACTCAGAAGAGCCCACACACTCAGCTCTTAACCCCA
The DNA here is from genome assembly GCF_059453375.1 of Lepisosteus platostomus. Classification (NCBI taxonomy): domain Eukaryota; kingdom Metazoa; phylum Chordata; class Actinopteri; order Semionotiformes; family Lepisosteidae; genus Lepisosteus; species Lepisosteus platostomus. The sequence goes on along the minus strand of NC_142614.1, from coordinate 37,051,389 downwards.
GTGTGCAGAAAGTGTCAAAACGTGATTTTCAGCAGAAATAAACATGTTTCTGCAAGTTTGGTCACCCCCATGTAAGTTATGGGGCAGTAACAGCACACTTTTGAAAACGTGTTTTTCAGCCCGAAATAAACGCGTTTTTTCAGACAACTGAATCCCTATGTAACTGCAAGGCTCAAAAGAGCCCACACACTCAGCTCTTAACCCCAGTGTGCAGAAAGTGTCAAAACATGATTTTCAGCAGAAATAAACATGTTTCTGCAAGTTTGGTCACCCCCATGTAAGTTATGGGGCAGTAACAGCACACTTTTGAAAACGTGTTTTTCAGCCCGAAATAAACGCGTTTTTTCAGACAACTGAATCCCTATGTAACTGCAAGACTCAGAAGAGCCCACACACTCAGCTCTTAACCCCAGTGTGCAGAAAGTGTCAAAACATGATTTTCAGCAGAAATAAACATGTTTCTGCAAGTTTGGTCACCCCCATGTAAGTTATGGGGCAGTAACAGCACACTTTTGAAAACGTGTTTTTCAGCCCGAAATAAACGCGTTTTTTCAGACAACTGAATCCCTATGTAACTGCAAGACTCAGAAGAGCCCACACACTCAGCTCTTAACCCCAGTGTGCAGAAAGTGTCAAAACATGTTTTTCAGCAGAAATAAACATGTTTCTGCAAGTTTGGTCACCCCCATGTAAGTTATGGGGCAGTAACAGCACACTTTTGAAAACGTGTTTTTCAGCCTGAAATAAACACGTTTTTTCAGACAACTGAATCCCTATGTAACTGCAAGACTCAGAAGAGCCCACACACTCAGCTCTTAACCCCAGTGTGCAGAAAGTGTCAAAACATGTTTTTCAGCAGAAATAAACATGTTTCTGCAAGTTTGGTCACCCCCATGTAAGTTATGGGGCAGTAACAGCACACTTTTGAAAACGTGTTTTTCAGCCTGAAATAAACACGTTTTTTCAGACAACTGAATCCCTATGTAACTGCAAGACTCAGAAGAGCCCACACACTCAGCTCTTAACCCCAGTGTGCAGAAAGTGTCAAAACATGATTTTCAGCAGAAATAAACATGTTTCTGCAAGTTTGGTCAACCCCATGTAAGTTATGGGGCAGTAACAGCACACTTTTGAAAACGTGTTTTTCAGCCCGAAATAAACGCGTTTTTTCAGACAACTGAATCCCTATGTAACTGCAAGGCTCAAAAGAGCCCACACACTCAGCTCTTAACCCCAGTGTGCAGAAAGTGTCAAAACATGATTTTCAGCAGAAATAAACATGTTTCTGCAAGTTTGGTCACCCCCATGTAAGTTATGGGGCAGTAACAGCACACTTTTTAAAACGTGTTTTTCAGCCCGAAATAAACGCGTTTTTTCAGACAACTGAATCCCTATGTAACTGCAAGACTCAGAAGAGCCCACACACTCAGCTCTTAACCCCAGTGTGCAGAAAGTGTCAAAACATGATTTTCAGCAGAAATAAACATGTTTCTGCAAGTTTGGTCACCCCCATGTAAGTTATGGGGCAGTAACAGCACACTTTTGAAAACGTGTTTTTCAGCCCGAAATAAACGCGTTTTTTCAGACAACTGAATCCCTATGTAACTGCAAGACTCAGAAGAGCCCACACACTCAGCTCTTAACCCCAGTGTGCAGAAAGTGTCAAAACGTGTTTTTCAGCAGAAATAAACATGTTTCTGCAAGTTTGGTCACCCCCATGTAAGTTATGGGGCAGTAACAGCACACTTTTGAAAACGTGTTTTTCAGCCCGAAATAAACGCGTTTTTTCAGACAACTGAATCCCTATGTAACTGCAAGGCTCAAAAGAGCCCACACACTCAGCTCTTAACCCCAGTGTGCAGAAAGTGTCAAAACGTGTTTTTCAGCAGAAATAAACATGTTTCTGCAAGTTTGGTCACCCCCATGTAAGTTATGCGGCAGTAACAGCACACTTTTGAAAACGTGTTTTTCAGCCCGAAATAAACGCGTTTTTTCAGACAACTGAATCCCTATGTAACTGCAAGACTCAGAAGAGCACACACACTCAGCTCTTAACCCCAGTGTGCAGAAAGTGTCAAAACATGATTTTCAGCAAAAATAAACATGTTTCTGCAAGTTTGGTCACCCCCATGTAAGTTATGGGGCAGTAACAGCACACTTTTGAAAACGTGTTTTTCAGCCCGAAATAAACGCGTTTTTTCAGACAACTGAATCCCTATGTAACTGCAAGACTCAGAAGAGCCCACACACTCAGCTCTTAACCCCAGTGTGCAGAAAGTGTCAAAACGTGTTTTTCAGCAGAAATAAACATGTTTCTGCAAGTTTGGTCACCCCCATGTAAGTTATGGGGCAGTAACAGCACACTTTTGAAAACGTGTTTTTCAGCCCGAAATAAACGCGTTTTTTCAGACAACTGAATCCCTATGTAACTGCAAGACTCAGAAGAGCCCACACACTCAGCTCTTAACCCCAGTGTGCAGAAAGTGTCAAAACATGATTTTCAGCAGAAATAAACATGTTTCTGCAAGTTTGGTCACCCCCATGTAAGTTATGGGGCAGTAACAGCACACTTTTGAAAACGTGTTATTCAGCCCGAAATAAACACGTTTTTTCAGACAACTGAATCCCTATGTAACTGCAAGGCTCAAAAGAGCCCACACACTCAGCTCTTAACCCCAGTGTGCAGAAAGTGTCAAAACGTGTTTTTCAGCAGAAATAAACATGTTTCTGCAAGTTTGGTCACCCCCATGTAAGTTTTGCGGCAGTAACAGCACACTTTTGAAAACGTGTTTTTCAGCCCGAAATAAACGCGTTTTTTCAGACAACTGAATCCCTATGTAACTGCAAGACTCAGAAGAGCCCACACACTCAGCTCTTAACCCCAGTGTGCAGAAAGTGTCAAAACATGATTTTCAGCAGAAATAAACATGTTTCTGCAAGTTTGGTCACCCCCATGTAAGTTATGGGGCAGTAACAGCACACTTTTGAAAACGTGTTTTTCAGCCCGAAATAAACGCGTTTTTTCAGACAACTGAATCCCTATGTAACTGCAAGACTCAGAAGAGCCCACACACTCAGCTCTTAACCCCAGTGTGCAGAAAGTGTCAAAACGTGTTTTTCAGCAGAAATAAACATGTTTCTGCAAGTTTGGTCACCCCCATGTAAGTTATGGGGCAGTAACAGCACACTTTTGAAAACGTGTTTTTCAGCCCGAAATAAACGCGTTTTTTCAGACAACTGAATCCCTATGTAACTGCAAGACTCAGAAGAGCCCACACACTCAGCTCTTAACCCCAGTGTGCAGAAAGTGTCAAAACATGATTTTCAGCAGAAATAAACATGTTTCTGCAAGTTTGGTCACCCCCATGTAAGTTATGGGGCAGTAACAGCACACTTTTGAAAACGTGTTATTCAGCCCGAAATAAACACGTTTTTTCAGACAACTGAATCCCTATGTAACTGCAAGGCTCAAAAGAGCCCACACACTCAGCTCTTAACCCCAGTGTGCAGAAAGTGTCAAAACGTGTTTTTCAGCAGAAATAAACATGTTTCTGCAAGTTTGGTCTCCCCCATGTAAGTTATGGGGCAGTAACAGCACACTTTTGAAAACGTGTTTTTCAGCCCGAAATAAACGCGTTTTTTCAGAAAACTGAATCCCTATGTAACTGCAAGACTCAGAAGAGCCCACACACTCAGCTCTTAACCCCAGTGTGCAGAAAGTGTCAAAACGTGTTTTTCAGCAGAAATAAACATGTTTCTGCAAGTTTGGTCACCCCCATGTAAGTTATGGGGCAGTAACAGCACACTTTTGAAAACGTGTTTTTCAGCCCGAAATAAACACGTTTTTTCAGACAACTGAATCCCTATGTAACTGCAAGACTCAGAAGAGCCCACACACTCAGCTCTTAACCCCAGTGTGCAGAAAGTGTCAAAACATGATTTTCAGCAGAAATAAACATGTTTCTGCAAGTTTGGTCACCCCCATGTAAGTTATGGGGCAGTAACAGCACACTTTTGAAAACGTGTTTTTCAGCCCGAAATAAACGCGTTTTTTCAGACAACTGAATCCCTATGTAACTGCAAGGCTCAAAAGAGCCCACACACTCAGCTCTTAACCCCAGTGTGCAGAAAGTGTCAAAACGTGTTTTTCAGCAGAAATAAACATGTTTCTGCAAGTTTGGTCACCCCCATGTAAGTTATGGGGCAGTAACAGCACACTTTTGAAAACGTGTTTTTCAGCCCGAAATAAACGCGTTTTTTCAGACATCTGAATCCCTATGTAACTGCAAGGCTCAAAAGAGCCCACACACTCAGCTCTTAACCCCAGTGTGCAGAAAGTGTCAAAACATGATTTCAGCAGAAATAAACATGTTTCTGCAAGTTTGGTCACCCCCATGTAAGTTATGGGGCAGTAACAGCACACTTTTGAAAACGTGTTTTTCATCCCGAAATAAACGCGTTTTTTCAGACAACTGAATCCCTATGTAACTGCAAGACTCAGAAGAGCCCACACACTCAGCTCTTAACCCCAGTGTGCAGAAAGTGTCAAAACGTGTTTTTCAGCAGAAATAAACATGTTTCTGCAAGTTTGGTCACCCCCATGTAAGTTATGGGGCAGTAACAGCACACTTTTGAAAACGTGTTTTTCAGCCCGAAATAAACACGTTTTTTCAGACAACTGAATCCCTATGTAACTGCAAGGCTCAAAAGAGCCCACACACTCAGCTCTTAACCCCAGTGTGCAGAAAGTGTCAAAACATGATTTTCAGCAGAAATAAACATGTTTCTGCAAGTTTGGTCACCCCCATGTAAGTTATGGGGCAGTAACAGCACACTTTTTAAAACGTGTTTTTCAGCCCGAAATAAACGCGTTTTTTCAGACAACTGAATCCCTATGTAACTGCAAGACTCAGAAGAGCCCACACACTCAGCTCTTAACCCCAGTGTGCAGAAAGTGTCAAAACGTGTTTTTCAGCAGAAATAAACATGTTTCTGCAAGTTTGGTCACCCCCATGTAAGTTATGGGGCAGTAACAGCACACTTTTGAAAACGTGTTTTTCAGCCCGAAATAAACGCGTTTTTTCAGACAACTGAATCCCTATGTAACTGCAAGACTCAGAAGAGCCCACACACTCAGCTCTTAACCCCAGTGTGCAGAAAGTGTCAAAACATGATTTTCAGCAGAAATAAACATGTTTCTGCAAGTTTGGTCACCCCCATGTAAGTTATGGGGCAGTAACAGCACACTTTTGAAAACGTGTTATTCAGCCCGAAATAAACACGTTTTTTCAGACAACTGAATCCCTATGTAACTGCAAGGCTCAAAAGAGCCCACACACTCAGCTCTTAACCCCAGTGTGCAGAAAGTGTCAAAACGTGTTTTTCAGCAGAAATAAACATGTTTCTGCAAGTTTGGTCACCCCCATGTAAGTTATGGGGCAGTAACAGCACACTTTTGAAAACGTGTTTTTCAGCCCGAAATAAACACGTTTTTTCAGACAACTGAATCCCTATGTAACTGCAAGGCTCAAAAGAGCCCACACACTCAGCTCTTAACCCCAGTGTGCAGAAAGTGTCAAAACGTGTTTTTCAGCAGAAATAAACATGTTTCTGCAAGTTTGGTCACCCCCATGTAAGTTATGGGGCAGTAACAGCACACTTTTGAAAACGTGTTTTTCAGCCTGAACTAAACACGTTTTTTCAGACAACTGAATCCCTATGTAACTGCAAGACTCAGAAGAGCCCACACACTCAGCTCTTAACCCCAGTGTGCAGAAAGTGTCAAAACATGATTTTCAGCAGAAATAAACATGTTTCTGCAAGTTTGGTCACCCCCATGTAAGTTATGGGGCAGTAACAGCACACTTTTGAAAACGTGTTTTTCAGCCCGAAATAAACGCATTTTTTCAGACAACTGAATCCCTATGTAACTGCAAGGCTCAAAAGAGCCCACACACTCAGCTCTTAACCCCAGTGTGCAGAAAGTGTCAAAACGTGTTTTTCAGCAGAAATAAACATGTTTCTGCAAGTTTGGTCACCCCCATGTAAGTTATGGGGCAGTAACAGCACACTTTTGAAAACGTGTTTTTCAGCAAGAAATAAACACGTTTTTTCAGACAACTGAATCCCTATGTAACTGCAAGACTCAGAAGAGCCCACACACTCAGCTCTTAACCCCAGTGTGCAGAAAGTGTCAAAACATGATTTTCAGCAGAAATAAACATGTTTCTGCAAGTTTGGTCACCCCCATGTAAGTTATGGGGCAGTAACAGCACACTTTTGAAAACGTGTTTTTCAGCCCGAAATAAACGCGTTTTTTCAGACAACTGAATCCCTATGTAACTGCAAGACTCAGAAGAGCCCACACACTCAGCTCTTAACCCCAGTGTGCAGAAAGTGTCAAAACGTGTTTTTCAGCAGAAATAAACATGTTTCTGCAAGTTTGGTCACCCCCATGTAAGTTATGGGGCAGTAACAGCACACTTTTGAAAACGTGTTTTTCAGCCCGAAATAAACACGTTTTTTCAGACAACTGAATCCCTATGTAACTGCAAGGCTCAAAAGAGCCCACACACTCAGCTCTTAACCCCAGTGTGCAGAAAGTGTCAAAACATGATTTTCAGCAGAAATAAACATGTTTCTGCAAGTTTGGTCACCCCCATGTAAGTTATGGGGCAGTAACAGCACACTTTTTAAAACGTGTTTTTCAGCCCGAAATAAACGCGTTTTTTCAGACAACTGAATCCCTATGTAACTGCAAGACTCAGAAGAGCCCACACACTCAGCTCTTAACCCCAGTGTGCAGAAAGTGTCAAAACGTGATTTTCAGCAGAAATAAACATGTTTCTGCAAGTTTGGTCACCCCCATGTAAGTTATGGGGCAGTAACAGCACACTTTTGAAAACGTGTTTTTCAGCCCGAAATAAACGCGTTTTTTCAGACAACTGAATCCCTATGTAACTGCAAGGCTCAAAAGAGCCCACACACTCAGCTCTTAACCCCAGTGTGCAGAAAGTGTCAAAACATGATTTTCAGCAGAAATAAACATGTTTCTGCAAGTTTGGTCACCCCCATGTAAGTTATGGGGCAGTAACAGCACACTTTTGAAAACGTGTTTTTCATCCCGAAATAAACGCGATTTTTCAGACAACTGAATCCCTATGTAACTGCAAGACTCAGAAGAGCCCACACACTAAGCTCTTAACCCCAGTGTGCAGAAAGTGTCAAAACATGATTTTCAGCAGAAATAAACATGTTTCTGCAAGTTTGGTCACCCCCATGTAAGTTATGGGGCAGTAACAGCACACTTTTGAAAACGTGTTTTTCAGCCCGAAATAAACGCGTTTTTTCAGACAACTGAATCCCTATGTAACTGCAAGACTCAGAAGAGCCCACACACTCAGCTCTTAACCCCAGTGTGCAGAAAGTGTCAAAACATGTTTTTCAGCAGAAATAAACATGTTTCTGCAAGTTTGGTCACCCCCATGTAAGTTATGGGGCAGTAACAGCACACTTTTGAAAACGTGTTTTTCAGCCTGAAATAAACACGTTTTTTCAGACAACTGAATCCCTATGTAACTGCAAGGCTCAAAAGAGCCCACACACTCAGCTCTTAACCCCAGTGTGCAGAAAGTGTCAAAACGTGTTTTTCAGCAGAAATAAACATGTTTCTGCAAGTTTGGTCTCCCCCATGTAAGTTATGGGGCAGTAACAGCACACTTTTGAAAACGTGTTTTTCAGCCCGAAATAAACGCGTTTTTTCAGACAACTGAATCCCTATGTAACTGCAAGACTCAGAAGAGCCCACACACTCAGCTCTTAACCCCAGTGTGCAGAAAGTGTCAAAACGTGTTTTTCAGCAGAAATAAACATGTTTCTGCAAGTTTGGTCACCCCCATGTAAGTTATGGGGCAGTAACAGCACACTTTTGAAAACGTGTTTTTCAGCCCGAAATAAACGCGTTTTTTCAGACAACTGAATCCCTATGTAACTGCAAGGCTCAAAAGAGCCCACACACTCAGCTCTTAACCCCAGTGTGCAGAAAGTGTCAAAACGTGTTTTTCAGCAGAAATAAACATGTTTCTGCAAGTTTGGTCACCCCCATGTAAGTTATGCGGCAGTAACAGCACACTTTTGAAAACGTGTTTTTCAGCCCGAAATAAACGCGTTTTTTCAGACAACTGAATCCCTATGTAACTGCAAGACTCAGAAGAGCCCACACACTCAGCTCTTAACCCCAGTGTGCAGAAAGTGTCAAAACATGATTTTCAGCAGAAATAAACATGTTTCTGCAAGTTTGGTCACCCCCATGTAAGTTATGGGGCAGTAACAGCACACTTTTGAAAACGTGTTTTTCAGCCCGAAATAAACGCGTTTTTTCAGACAACTGAATCCCTATGTAACTGCAAGACTCAGAAGAGCCCACACACTCAGCTCTTAACCCCAGTGTGCAGAAAGTGTCAAAACGTGTTTTTCAGCAGAAATAAACATGTTTCTGCAAGTTTGGTCACCCCCATGTAAGTTATGGGGCAGTAACAGCACACTTTTGAAAACGTGTTTTTCAGCCCGAAATAAACGCGTTTTTTCAGACAACTGAATCCCTATGTAACTGCAAGACTCAGAAGAGCCCACACACTCAGCTCTTAACCCCAGTGTGCAGAAAGTGTCAAAACGTGTTTTTCAGCAGAAATAAACATGTTTCTGCAAGTTTGGTCACCCCCATGTAAGTTATGGGGCAGTAACAGCACACTTTTGAAAACGTGTTTTTCAGCCCGAAATAAACACGTTTTTTCAGACAACTGAATCCCTATGTAACTGCAAGGCTCAAAAGAGCCCACACACTCAGCTCTTAACCCCAGTGTGCAGAAAGTGTCAAAACATGATTTTCAGCAGAAATAAACATGTTTCTGCAAGTTTGGTCACCCCCATGTAAGTTATGGGGCAGTAACAGCACACTTTTTAAAACGTGTTTTTCAGCCCGAAATAAACGCGTTTTTTCAGACAACTGAATCCCTATGTAACTGCAAGACTCAGAAGAGCCCACACACTCAGCTCTTAACCCCAGTGTGCAGAAAGTGTCAAAACGTGTTTTTCAGCAGAAATAAACATGTTTCTGCAAGTTTGGTCACCCCCATGTAAGTTATGGGGCAGTAACAGCACACTTTTGAAAACGTGTTTTTCAGCCCGAAATAAACGCGTTTTTTCAGACAACTGAATCCCTATGTAACTGCAAGACTCAGAAGAGCCCACACACTCAGCTCTTAACCCCAGTGTGCAGAAAGTGTCAAAACATGATTTTCAGCAGAAATAAACATGTTTCTGCAAGTTTGGTCACCCCCATGTAAGTTATGGGGCAGTAACAGCACACTTTTGAAAACGTGTTATTCAGCCCGAAATAAACACGTTTTTTCAGACAACTGAATCCCTATGTAACTGCAAGGCTCAAAAGAGCCCACACACTCAGCTCTTAACCCCAGTGTGCAGAAAGTGTCAAAACGTGTTTTTCAGCAGAAATAAACATGTTTCTGCAAGTTTGGTCACCCCCATGTAAGTTATGGGGCAGTAACAGCACACTTTTGAAAACGTGTTTTTCAGCCCGAAATAAACACGTTTTTTCAGACAACTGAATCCCTATGTAACTGCAAGGCTCAAAAGAGCCCACACACTCAGCTCTTAACCCCAGTGTGCAGAAAGTGTCAAAACGTGTTTTTCAGCAGAAATAAACATGTTTCTGCAAGTTTGGTCACCCCCATGTAAGTTATGGGGCAGTAACAGCACACTTTTGAAAACGTGTTTTTCAGCCTGAACTAAACACGTTTTTTCAGACAACTGAATCCCTATGTAACTGCAAGACTCAGAAGAGCCCACACACTCAGCTCTTAACCCCAGTGTGCAGAAAGTGTCAAAACATGATTTTCAGCAGAAATAAACATGTTTCTGCAAGTTTGGTCACCCCCATGTAAGTTATGGGGCAGTAACAGCACACTTTTGAAAACGTGTTTTTCAGCCCGAAATAAACGCGTTTTTTCAGACAACTGAATCCCTATGTAACTGCAAGGCTCAAAAGAGCCCACACACTCAGCTCTTAACCCCAGTGTGCAGAAAGTGTCAAAACGTGTTTTTCAGCAGAAATAAACATGTTTCTGCAAGTTTGGTCACCCCCATGTAAGTTATGGGGCAGTAACAGCACACTTTTGAAAACGTGTTTTTCAGCAAGAAATAAACACGTTTTTTCAGACAACTGAATCCCTATGTAACTGCAAGACTCAGAAGAGCCCACACACTCAGCTCTTAACCCCAGTGTGCAGAAAGTGTCAAAACATGATTTTCAGCAGAAATAAACATGTTTCTGCAAGTTTGGTCACCCCCATGTAAGTTATGGGGCAGTAACAGCACACTTTTGAAAACGTGTTTTTCAGCCCGAAATAAACGCGTTTTTTCAGACAACTGAATCCCTATGTAACTGCAAGACTCAGAAGAGCCCACACACTCAGCTCTTAACCCCAGTGTGCAGAAAGTGTCAAAACGTGTTTTTCAGCAGAAATAAACATGTTTCTGCAAGTTTGGTCACCCCCATGTAAGTTATGGGGCAGTAACAGCACACTTTTGAAAACGTGTTTTTCAGCCCGAAATAAACACGTTTTTTCAGACAACTGAATCCCTATGTAACTGCAAGGCTCAAAAGAGCCCACACACTCAGCTCTTAACCCCAGTGTGCAGAAAGTGTCAAAACATGATTTTCAGCAGAAATAAACATGTTTCTGCAAGTTTGGTCACCCCCATGTAAGTTATGGGGCAGTAACAGCACACTTTTTAAAACGTGTTTTTCAGCCCGAAATAAACGCGTTTTTTCAGACAACTGAATCCCTATGTAACTGCAAGACTCAGAAGAGCCCACACACTCAGCTCTTAACCCCAGTGTGCAGAAAGTGTCAAAACGTGATTTTCAGCAGAAATAAACATGTTTCTGCAAGTTTGGTCACCCCCATGTAAGTTATGGGGCAGTAACAGCACACTTTTGAAAACGTGTTTTTCAGCCCGAAATAAACGCGTTTTTTCAGACAACTGAATCCCTATGTAACTGCAAGGCTCAAAAGAGCCCACACACTCAGCTCTTAACCCCAGTGTGCAGAAAGTGTCAAAACATGATTTTCAGCAGAAATAAACATGTTTCTGCAAGTTTGGTCACCCCCATGTAAGTTATGGGGCAGTAACAGCACACTTTTGAAAACGTGTTTTTCATCCCGAAATAAACGCGATTTTTCAGACAACTGAATCCCTATGTAACTGCAAGACTCAGAAGAGCCCACACACTAAGCTCTTAACCCCAGTGTGCAGAAAGTGTCAAAACATGATTTTCAGCAGAAATAAACATGTTTCTGCAAGTTTGGTCACCCCCATGTAAGTTATGGGGCAGTAACAGCACACTTTTGAAAACGTGTTTTTCAGCCCGAAATAAACGCGTTTTTTCAGACAACTGAATCCCTATGTAACTGCAAGACTCAGAAGAGCCCACACACTCAGCTCTTAACCCCAGTGTGCAGAAAGTGTCAAAACATGTTTTTCAGCAGAAATAAACATGTTTCTGCAAGTTTGGTCACCCCCATGTAAGTTATGGGGCAGTAACAGCACACTTTTGAAAACGTGTTTTTCAGCCCGAAATAAACGCGTTTTTTCAGACAACTGAATCCCTATGTAACTGCAAGGCTCAAAAGAGCCCACACACTCAGCTCTTAACCCCAGTGTGCAGAAAGTGTCAAAACGTGTTTTTCAGCAGAAATAAACATGTTTCTGCAAGTTTGGTCACCCCCATGTAAGTTATGCGGCAGTAACAGCACACTTTTGAAAACGTGTTTTTCAGCCCGAAATAAACGCGTTTTTTCAGACAACTGAATCCCTATGTAACTGCAAGACTCAGAAGAGCCCACACACTCAGCTCTTAACCCCAGTGTGCAGAAAGTGTCAAAACATGATTTTCAGCAGAAATAAACATGTTTCTGCAAGTTTGGTCACCCCCATGTAAGTTATGGGGCAGTAACAGCACACTTTTGAAAACGTGTTTTTCAGCCCGAAATAAACGCGTTTTTTCAGACAACTGAATCCCTATGTAACTGCAAGACTCAGAAGAGCCCACACACTCAGCTCTTAACCCCAGTGTGCAGAAAGTGTCAAAACGTGTTTTTCAGCAGAAATAAACATGTTTCTGCAAGTTTGGTCACCCCCATGTAAGTTATGGGGCAGTAACAGCACACTTTTGAAAACGTGTTTTTCAGCCCGAAATAAACGCGTTTTTTCAGACAACTGAATCCCTATGTAACTGCAAGACTCAGAAGAGCCCACACACTCAGCTCTTAACCCCAGTGTGCAGAAAGTGTCAAAACATGATTTTCAGCAGAAATAAACATGTTTCTGCAAGTTTGGTCACCCCCATGTAAGTTATGGGGCAGTAACAGCACACTTTTGAAAACGTGTTATTCAGCCCGAAATAAACACGTTTTTTCAGACAACTGAATCCCTATGTAACTGCAAGGCTCAAAAGAGCCCACACACTCAGCTCTTAACCCCAGTGTGCAGAAAGTGTCAAAACGTGTTTTTCAGCAGAAATAAACATGTTTCTGCAAGTTTGGTCACCCCCATGTAAGTTATGGGGCAGTAACAGCACACTTTTGAAAACGTGTTTTTCATCCCGAAATAAACGCGTTTTTTCAGACAACTGAATCCCTATGTAACTGCAAGACTCAGAAGAGCCCACACACTCAGCTCTTAACCCCAGTGTGCAGAAAGTGTCAAAACGTGTTTTTCAGCAGAAATAAACATGTTTCTGCAAGTTTGGTCACCCCCATGTAAGTTATGGGGCAGTAACAGCACACTTTTGAAAACGTGTTTTTCAGCCCGAAATAAACACGTTTTTTCAGACAACTGAATCCCTATGTAACTGCAAGGCTCAAAAGAGCCCACACACTCAGCTCTTAACCCCAGTGTGCAGAAAGTGTCAAAACATGATTTTCAGCAGAAATAAACATGTTTCTGCAAGTTTGGTCACCCCCATGTAAGTTATGGGGCAGTAACAGCACACTTTTTAAAACGTGTTTTTCAGCCCGAAATAAACGCGTTTTTTCAGACAACTGAATCCCTATGTAACTGCAAGACTCAGAAGAGCCCACACACTCAGCTCTTAACCCCAGTGTGCAGAAAGTGTCAAGACGTGTTTTTCAGCAGAAATAAACATGTTTCTGCAAGTTTGGTCACCCCCATGTAAGTTATGGGGCAGTAACAGCACACTTTTGAAAACGTGTTTTTCAGCAAGAAATAAACACGTTTTTTCAGACAACTGAATCCCTATGTAACTGCAAGACTCAGAAGAGCCCACACACTCAGCTCTTAACCCCAGTGTGCAGAAAGTGTCAAGACGTGTTTTTCAGCAGAAATAAACATGTTTCTGCAAGTTTGGTCACCCCCATGTAAGTTATGGGGCAGTAACAGCACACTTTTGAAAACGTGTTTTTCAGCAAGAAATAAACACGTTTTTTCAGACAACTGAATCCCTATGTAACTGCAAGGCTCAAAAGAGCCCACACACTCAGCTCTTAACCCCAGTGTGCAGAAAGTGTCAAAACGTGTTTTTCAGCAGAAATAAACATGTTTCTGCAAGTTTGGTCACCCCCATGTAAGTTATGGGGCAGTAACAGCACACTTTTGAAAACGTGTTTTTCAGCAAGAAATAAACACGTTTTTTCAGACAACTGAATCCCTATGTAACTGCAAGACTCAGAAGAGCCCACACACTCAGCTCTTAACCCCAGTGTGCAGAAAGTGTCAAAACATGATTTTCAGCAGAAATAAACATGTTTCTGCAAGTTTGGTCACCCCCATGTAAGTTATGGGGCAGTAACAGCACACTTTTGAAAACGTGTTTTTCAGCCCGAAATAAACGCGTTTTTTCAGACAACTGAATCCCTATGTAACTGCAAGGCTCAAAAGAGCCCACACACTCAGCTCTTAACCCCAGTGTGCAGAAAGTGTCAAAACGTGTTTTTCAGCAGAAATAAACATGTTTCTGCAAGTTTGGTCACCCCCATGTAAGTTATGGGGCAGTAACAGCACACTTTTGAAAACGTGTTTTTCAGCCCGAAATAAACGCGTTTTTTCAGACATCTGAATCCCTATGTAACTGCAAGGCTCAAAAGAGCCCACACACTCAGCTCTTAACCCCAGTGTGCAGAAAGTGTCAAAACATGATTTTCAGCAGAAATAAACATGTTTCTGCAAGTTTGGTCACCCCCATGTAAGTTATGGGGCAGTAACAGCACACTTTTGAAAACGTGTTTTTCATCCCGAAATAAACGCGTTTTTTCAGACAACTGAATCCCTATGTAACTGCAAGACTCAGAAGAGCCCACACACTCAGCTCTTAACCCCAGTGTGCAGAAAGTGTCAAAACGTGTTTTTCAGCAGAAATAAACATGTTTCTGCAAGTTTGGTCACCCCCATGTAAGTTATGGGGCAGTAACAGCACACTTTTGAAAACGTGTTTTTCAGCAAGAAATAAACACGTTTTTTCAGACAACTGAATCCCTATGTAACTGCAAGACTCAGAAGAGCCCACACACTCAGCTCTTAACCCCAGTGTGCAGAAAGTGTCAAAACATGATTTTCAGCAGAAATAAACATGTTTCTGCAAGTTTGGTCACCCCCATGTAAGTTATGGGGCAGTAACAGCACACTTTTGAAAACGTGTTTTTCAGCCCGAAATAAACGCGTTTTTTCAGACAACTGAATCCCTATGTAACTGCAAGGCTCAAAAGAGCCCACACACTCAGCTCTTAACCCCAGTGTGCAGAAAGTGTCAAAACGTGTTTTTCAGCAGAAATAAACATGTTTCTGCAAGTTTGGTCACCCCCATGTAAGTTATGGGGCAGTAACAGCACACTTTTGAAAACGTGTTTTTCAGCCCGAAATAAACGCGTTTTTTCAGACATCTGAATCCCTATGTAACTGCAAGGCTCAAAAGAGCCCACACACTCAGCTCTTAACCCCAGTGTGCAGAAAGTGTCAAAACATGATTTTCAGCAGAAATAAACATGTTTCTGCAAGTTTGGTCACCCCCATGTAAGTTATGGGGCAGTAACAGCACACTTTTGAAAACGTGTTTTTCATCCCGAAATAAACGCGTTTTTTCAGACAACTGAATCCCTATGTAACTGCAAGACTCAGAAGAGCCCACACACTCAGCTCTTAACCCCAGTGTGCAGAAAGTGTCAAAACGTGTTTTTCAGCAGAAATAAACATGTTTCTGCAAGTTTGGTCACCCCCATGTAAGTTATGGGGCAGTAACAGCACACTTTTGAAAACGTGTTTTTCAGCCCGAAATAAACACGTTTTTTCAGACAACTGAATCCCTATGTAACTGCAAGGCTCAAAAGAGCCCACACACTCAGCTCTTAACCCCAGTGTGCAGAAAGTGTCAAAACATGATTTTCAGCAGAAATAAACATGTTTCTGCAAGTTTGGTCACCCCCATGTAAGTTATGGGGCAGTAACAGCACACTTTTTAAAACGTGTTTTTCAGCCCGAAATAAACGCGTTTTTTCAGACAACTGAATCCCTATGTAACTGCAAGACTCAGAAGAGCCCACACACTCAGCTCTTAACCCCAGTGTGCAGAAAGTGTCAAAACGTGTTTTTCAGCAGAAATAAACATGTTTCTGCAAGTTTGGTCACCCCCATGTAAGTTATGGGGCAGTAACAGCACACTTTTGAAAACGTGTTTTTCAGCCCGAAATAAACGCGTTTTTTCAGACAACTGAATCCCTATGTAACTGCAAGACTCAGAAGAGCCCACACACTCAGCTCTTAACCCCAGTGTGCAGAAAGTGTCAAAACATGATTTTCAGCAGAAATAAACATGTTTCTGCAAGTTTGGTCACCCCCATGTAAGTTATGGGGCAGTAACAGCACACTTTTGAAAACGTGTTATTCAGCCCGAAATAAACACGTTTTTTCAGACAACTGAATCCCTATGTAACTGCAAGGCTCAAAAGAGCCCACACACTCAGCTCTTAACCCCAGTGTGCAGAAAGTGTCAAAACGTGTTTTTCAGCAGAAATAAACATGTTTCTGCAAGTTTGGTCACCCCCATGTAAGTTATGGGGCAGTAACAGCACACTTTTTAAAACGTGTTTTTCAGCCCGAAATAAACGCGTTTTTTCAGACAACTGAATCCCTATGTAACTGCAAGACTCAGAAGAGCCCACACACTCAGCTCTTAACCCCAGTGTGCAGAAAGTGTCAAAACGTGTTTTTCAGCAGAAATAAACATGTTTCTGCAAGTTTGGTCACCCCCATGTAAGTTATGGGGCAGTAACAGCACACTTTTGAAAACGTGTTTTTCAGCCCGAAATAAACGCGTTTTTTCAGACAACTGAATCCCTATGTAACTGCAAGACTCAGAAGAGCCCACACACTCAGCTCTTAACCCCAGTGTGCAGAAAGTGTCAAAACATGATTTTCAGCAGAAATAAACATGTTTCTGCAAGTTTGGTCACCCCCATGTAAGTTATGGGGCAGTAACAGCACACTTTTGAAAACGTGTTATTCAGCCCGAAATAAACACGTTTTTTCAGACAACTGAATCCCTATGTAACTGCAAGGCTCAAAAGAGCCCACACACTCAGCTCTTAACCCCAGTGTGCAGAAAGTGTCAAAACGTGTTTTTCAGCAGAAATAAACATGTTTCTGCAAGTTTGGTCACCCCCATGTAAGTTATGGGGCAGTAACAGCACACTTTTGAAAACGTGTTTTTCAGCCCGAAATAAACGCGTTTTTTCAGACAACTGAATCCCTATGTAACTGCAAGACTCAGAAGAGCCCACACACTCAGCTCTTAACCCCAGTGTGCAGAAAGTGTCAAAACGTGTTTTTCAGCAGAAATAAACATGTTTCTGCAAGTTTGGTCACCCCCATGTAAGTTATGGGGCAGTAACAGCACACTTTTGAAAACGTGTTTTTCAGCCTGAACTAAACACGTTTTTTCAGACAACTGAATCCCTATGTAACTGCAAGACTCAGAAGAGCCCACACACTCAGCTCTTAACCCCAGTGTGCAGAAAGTGTCAAAACATGATTTTCAGCAGAAATAAACATGTTTCTGCAAGTTTGGTCACCCCCATGTAAGTTATGGGGCAGTAACAGCACACTTTTGAAAACGTGTTTTTCAGCCCGAAATAAACGCGTTTTTTCAGACAACTGAATCCCTATGTAACTGCAAGGCTCAAAAGAGCCCACACACTCAGCTCTTAACCCCAGTGTGCAGAAAGTGTCAAAACGTGTTTTTCAGCAGAAATAAACATGTTTCTGCAAGTTTGGTCACCCCCATGTAAGTTATGGGGCAGTAACAGCACACTTTTGAAAACGTGTTTTTCAGCAAGAAATAAACACGTTTTTTCAGACAACTGAATCCCTATGTAACTGCAAGACTCAGAAGAGCCCACACACTCAGCTCTTAACCCCAGTGTGCAGAAAGTGTCAAAACGTGATTTTCAGCAGAAATAAACATGTTTCTGCAAGTTTGGTCACCCCCATGTAAGTTATGGGGCAGTAACAGCACACTTTTGAAAACGTGTTTTTCAGCCCGAAATAAACGCGTTTTTTCAGACAACTGAATCCCTATGTAACTGCAAGGCTCAAAAGAGCCCACACACTCAGCTCTTAACCCCAGTGTGCAGAAAGTGTCAAAACATGATTTTCAGCAGAAATAAACATGTTTCTGCAAGTTTGGTCACCCCCATGTAAGTTATGGGGCAGTAACAGCACACTTTTGAAAACGTGTTTTTCATCCCGAAATAAACGCGATTTTTCAGACAACTGAATCCCTATGTAACTGCAAGACTCAGAAGAGCCCACACACTCAGCTCTTAACCCCA